>NC_040887.2:2513805-2851305 GCF_900634795.4 Betta splendens | reverse complement strand
CCTTGCTATTCAGAGTGACTCCCTGCAGAGCAGGAGGCGGAGGGTTCGTTTCCAGCCCCACTAGCATAGAGGCTACGGAAGCGTCACGTCCTCAGGCTGCAGGACGTCTGCAGCGACGTTAGGCTCCCGTCAGCAGCCAGAGAGGAATAATCACATTACAGGACAGTGAACGGCCAAAGACTCCAGCCTGGAGTAAAAACAGAGTTCAGCGCTGTGGACTGATGTGCTGAAAGGCAGACGAGGATTGTGGGAAGGATTTCTTCTCGGTCCACTGTCTGTAGGTGAAAGCAACACCTACAGGAGAAAACGCGTCTCACACACTCCAGTAGTTACAAATTGAGAATGCAGTGACTGGAAAGCCTTCAGAAATGGTTATGGAGAATGGTTTTAAATGAAGTATAAGAGCCTTGGATATAAAATGGATTCGATTTGTAAATAAATGTAAGGAACGAAGGCCGAGCAAGCGCCAACTCTCTGGGCACGAAGGTCGTTGGACCAGAATCTGTGACTGTGAAGAAAAACCCAAATGTCTCTGTTGAAGCCAACGTCCTCCCTGTGATGTAGCTGCAGGATATTTATCTACAGGCTCTGAGTTCTGCCCACGGCTTTAAGACACCTGCTCAGACTCAATGTCTCACATTCCCTCTGTAGCTGAAGGGCCCTGAGGATGCTTTACTCTGATCATGCTACTGCCTTTAAAGACACCAGGAGGTCTCTCTCTCTCTCTCTCTCTCTCTCTCTCGATCTCTCTCTTACTGTAGCTTTTTATATTTCTGCTTCCTTTAATGTTCATTATCAGTTTATTTCAGTGTGAATGTGAAGGAAACAGACTCGGGCTCCTCTATATTTTGTGATCTCATAAACAAATTGCTTTTCTAAGTAGCTTCTCAAACTCTCAATTCGGAGCAAAGACACACAAACCATCTCTCTGCTCCAAACGACCCTGCCTTTATTTACCCTTCGACAACACTTGCATTTGCTTTCCACATACACCGGACCTGTTAAGAATTCATCCAACTTAACTGTAAATGTAAATGTATGACTTGCGTATGTGCTTCAAGCTTCATATTACATTATCTTATTAGACAGCTCTCTACTACAAAAACTCGCCTTTCATAAACCTCACTTCACCACAGATTTCTCTGTAAACGTTGAACTTTTTTAACGTTTCTCTTTAGTGTCTCTCATCAGAACGTCTGATCCTCAGACAATGACACAGTGCCATAACTATACTGTACGTGTTGAGACTTCAGAGACATCAGAGGAAGAACACTAGATGCATAGTAACACATTATTCTGAATCTATCCATCACTGCGTTTCCTGGAGGGCTGGAGGCGTGCAGGAGTCCATCCCAGTTGTCACTGGGAGAGAGGACACACCCTGAACTGGTTTCCAGTCTGTCGCCGAGACAGGAAGACGGTCGTGCTGTAGTTACAGTTGAATGCATGATGCATGCAGCGTCTGGGGGTCTTGTCATTTAAGGTCCATCCACCCTGGAGCAGTGACCTTGCTCACAGATAAGCATCGTATTTATCCTCACACACACGGCGCCAAAGCCAAACACATTAGTTTCAGTGTAAATGGCAGATGTGCCTGTCAGATACGAAGACAAACACGTCTTTTGTGTGTAACATTGTTAAACTGCTGCTCAGCTCCTCGTCCTATAACCTCTTGCACGACTCGCTGCTCTTTATTAAATAAAGGTTGAATTCCCAATCAAATACCTTTAGGTTTAACCTGGTTCTGCTTCCAACGATGGAAACTGGAGCATGGACGCTTTAAATAGTGTATTGACTGAATGGTCCAGAGTGTTGGGGTTTATGACAACACTACATTAATATTCTGCACACAACCGAGTGTGTTACACAAACTCATTTACAGACACACACACACACACACACACACGCACACACACACACGCACACACACACACGCACACACACACACACACACACACACACACACACACACACACACACACACACACACACACACACACACACAGAGTCAGCTGCTCAGTCAGGATTTACTTATTTTTAGACTGGCTGACATTTCCAAGGCTGGTGGAATGTATTTAATAACAAGTTACTAGAAAAACAGAATGAGACATACTATGCTGTTAATTAATGTGTTGTTAATAATTTATTGTTAGTTCTTGAGCTACTTTCTTAGAATTTGGTATCATACAGCAAGTGGTTAAGTATTATTAAAAGTATCTGTTATTGTATCTTCTCGGTTTTATCAGAGCATGTGCTCGTTATCACTTCTAAGGATATCACTTCTTCTATCACTGGCTTCGACATGTCAGGAACTCGGGCAGACGGCGAACCCACATGCACAGCACGGAGGCGATATTATAATCAACAAAAGGTTTATTCTTAAAGGCACGGTCAGACGGTCCAGGTCATACACGAAAAGACTCGGCGAAAGTACAGACAGGGAACAGGCAAAAACTCACGGTAAGTAGATAATCCAGGGTCGGGCAGGATATACGATACAGACAGGAACACGACACGAGAAACACGAACACTCAGGGAACTCAACTCATGAAACACGAACACTCAGGGAACTCGAATACGACAATCTGGCAGGGAACTAAGGACACAGGTGGTGGTTAAATACACAGTGACTTGATGACTAACAGAGTGCAGGTGTGGGTAATGAGCAGGGACAGCTGTGACAAGACAAGAAACCGGAAGTAAAGCTAAAACAGGAACAGAAACCAGGAGACTACCAAAATAAAACAGGAAACAACTAGAAACACAAAGCCAGATCATGACAGTACCCCCCCCCCTATGGCGCCTTCCACGGCGCCTACGGAAGCCCCCCCCCCAAACCAGGGCGGGCGGAGGGTGGTCCCAGGCGGAGGGACCGAATCCCTACCCCTCAAGGTACATGAGCAGGGTGGGTGGAGGGAGGACCGGGGGAGGGCCAAAACAATAGTCCACAACAAAGTCCACGAACAGGGAAGACACGAAGTTCAGGGATTCCCTCACGGAGGGTGATGGCGTGGCGAGACCCTGCCCAGCAGCCGCTGAGCCAGGGTGGCACTCTTAGTGCCCTTGGGCTGGACCGATGTCCCCGGGGACCACCCCGAATGGCAACGTCCTCCGGGCGGACGCTGATCCGAAGGGCTGAGGAGTCGAGGCGGGCGTCGCCGCAGGAGGCAGCGCCATCCGGGCAGCAGGAGGCGCCGAGGGCAAGGCCACCAGTCCGGCGGCCGAGACAAGGACGAGGCAGGGACCAGCGGCGTCCTCCTTGGACCACCGCGACGAGAGGCGGGAACCAGCGGCGTCCTCCTTGGACCACCGCGACGAGATACGGGAACCAGCGGCGTCCTCCTTGGACCACCGCGACGAGAAACAGGAACCGATGCAGGTGCGGCCGGAGCCGGGCCGCCAGGAACCGATGCAGGTGCGGCCGGAGCCGGGCCGCCAGGAACCGATGCAGGTGCGGCCGGAGCCGGGCCGCCAGGAACCGATGCAGGTGCGGCCGGAGCCGGGCCGCCAGGAACCGATGCAGGTGCGGCCGGAGCCGGGCCGCCAGGAACCGATGCAGGTGCGGCCGGAGCCGGGCCGCCAGGAACCGATGCAGGTGCGGCCGGAGCCGGGCCGCCAGGAACCGATGCTGGTGCGGCCGGAGCCGGGACGGGCGCGACCCCCTCCTGGAGGTCCGCCGGGACTACGACGGGAGCGACCCCCTCCTGGAGGTCGGCAGGGACTACGGCGGGAGCGACCCCCTCCTGGAGGTCGGCAGGAACTACGGCGGGAGCGACCCCCTCCTGGAGGTCGGCAGGAACTACGGCGGGAGCGACCCCCTCCTGGAGGTCGGCAGGAACTACGGCGGGAGCGACCCCCTCCTGGAGGTCGGCAGGAACTACGGCGAGAGCGACCCCCTCCTGGAGGTCGGCAGGAACTACGACGGGCGCGACCCCCTCCCGGAGGTCCGCCGGAGCTGCGACGGGAGCGACCCCCTCCTGGAGGTCGGCAGGAACTACGGCGGGAGCGACCCCCTCCTGGAGGTCGGCAGGAACTACGGCGAGAGCGACCCCCTCCTGGAGGTCGGCAGGAACTATGACGGGCGCGACCCCCTCCTGGGGGTCCGCCGGGACTGCGACGGGCGCGACCCCCTCCTGGGGGTCCGCCGGGACTGCGACGGGCGCGACCCCCTCCTGGGGATCCGCCGGAACTGCGGCTGGCGCGACCTCCTCCTGGAGGCGTGCAGGAACTGCGGCTGGCGCGACCTCCTCCTGGAGGCGCGCAGGAACTGCGGCTGGCGCGACCTCCTCCTGGAGGCGCGAGGAACGCGGATGGCGCGACTCCTCTGGAGGCGCGCAGGAACTGCGGCTGGCGCGACCTCCTCCTGGAGGCGCGCAGGAACTGCGGCTGGCGCGACCTCCTCCTGGAGGCGCGCAGGAACTGCGGCTGGCGCGACCTCCTCCTGGAGGCGCGCAGGAACTGCGGCTGGCGCGACCTCCTCCTGGAGGCGCGCAGGAACTGCGGCTGGCGCGACCTCCTCCTGGAGGCGCGCAGGAACTGCGGCTGGCGCGACCTCCTCCTGGAGGCGCGCAGGAACTGCGGCTGGCGCGACCTCCTCCTGGAGGCGCGCAGGAACTGCGGCTGGCGCGACCTCCTCCTGGAGGCGCGCAGGAACTGCGGCTGGCGCGACCTCCTCCTGGAGGCGCGCAGGAACTGCGGCTGGCGCGACCTCCTCCTGGAGGCGCGCAGGAACTGCGGCTGGCGCGACCTCCTCCTGGAGGCGCGCAGGAACTGCGGCTGGCGCGACCCTCCTCCTGGAGGCGCGCAGGAACTGCGGCTGGCGCGACCTCCTCCTGGAGGCGCGCAGGAACTGCGGCTGGCGCGACCTCCTCCTGGAGGCGCGCAGGAACTGCGGCTGGCGCGACCTCCTCCTGGAGGCGCGCAGGAACTGCGGCTGACGCGACCTCCTCCTGGAGGCGCGCAGGAACTGCGGCTGACGCGACCTCCTCCTGGAGGTGCGCAGGAACTGCGGCTGACGCGACCTCCTCCTGGAGGTGCGCAGGAGACTACGGCTAGCGCGACCTCCTCCTGGAGGTGCGCAGGAACTGCCCACTGGCGCGACCTCCTCCTGGAGATTGCGCAGGAACTGCAGGTGCTACCTCCTCCTGGAGGCCGGCGGGCGCTGCAGCTCCAAGGGTGACGGGACTGGAACGACCGCTACAGGGCCGACGGGAACGGGAATGGAACGACCGCTACAGGGCCGACAGGAACGGGGTCAGAGACAGGGGTGACCTCTACTTGGCCTACGGAACGCCCTCAACTTGGCCTACGGGAACGCCCTCTACTTGGCCTACGGGAACGCCCTCTACTTGGCCTACGGGAACGCCCTCTACTTGGCCTACGGGAACGCCCTCTACTTGGCCTACGGGAACGCCCTCTACTTGGCCTACGGGAACGCCCTCAACTTGGTCGACAGGGACAGGAGCTGGAACGACCTCAACTTGGTCGACAGGGACAGGAACTGGAACGACCTCAACTTGGTCGACAGGGACAGGAACTGGAACGACCTCAACATGGCCGACAGGAACAGGAACTGGAACGACCTCAACTTGGTCGACAGGGACAGGAACTGGAACGACCTCAACATGGCCGACAGGAACAGGAACTGGAACGACCTCAACTTGGTCGACAAGAACTGGAACGACCTCAACATGGCCGACAGGAACTGGAACGACCTCAACATGGCCGACAGGAACTGGAACGACCTCAACATGGCCGACAGGAACTGGAACGACCTCAACATGGCCGACAGGAACTGGAACGGCGTCCTCCTCTGAGGAGCCGACAAGAACTGGAACTAGAACGGCCTCAATATGGCCGACGGGAACAGGAACGGCGTCCTCCTCTGAGGAGCCGACAGGAACTAGAACGGCGTCCTCCTCTGAGGAGCCGACAGGAACTAGAACGGCCGCAACATGGCCGACAGGAGCTGGAACGGCCGCAACATGGCCGACAGGGACTGGAACGGCGTCAACTCCGGAGCTGGCATGACAGCTTACAGCTGCCGAGCTCGACGGGGAAGACGTCGGGCCTGATTGGGTGGGGTTAACAATCGTCAGACGGGCGGTGCCCTCTGACGGGGACAAGGACGGAACTGGGGTCTGGGCAACACACGACTGATCTGGGGTCTGGGCGACACACGGCTGATCTGGGGTCTGGGCGACACACGGCTGATCTGGGGTCTGGGCGACACACGGCTGATCTGGGGTCTGGGCGACACACGGCTGATCTGGGGTCTGGGCGACACACGGCTGATCTGGGGTCTGGGCGACACACGGCTGATCTGGGGTCTGGACTAGGTTCGACTGGGCTGGGGCCTGGAGGCGACAGGGCTGCACCAGGGCATGAGCATGGCGAGGCTGACCTGACTGAGAGGTGGGACATGAAGCGGCCGCTGGCTGCAGGCCCGGGAGTTGCAGGGCCTCACGCAGGACAGGCTCCCTCAGGACGAGAGCGGCTGCTTCCTGGAACAGTTGTTCTCTCGCGCCCTGGTCTGTAGCCGAATTGGCGGTGTTCATGAGGTGGACGAAGAGAAAGGCAACTGGAGGAGAGCAGAGGAGGTGGACCCGTCGGGCGACGCTGTCTGGGATGCCTGTTATCAGAGGGACACAGTCAGTCAGAGAATCAAGGGGCTCCTCTGTCGGGGAAGAAGGCTGCTCGGTCCCCATGACCGAGACCGCGGGGCCCGGGATCCTGGACCCGCGCCGCCGCCGTCGCCGTCCGGAGCAGCTGCGACTGTCCGTCGTTTGAGGCGCTGGGCGCGGTGTGGACCGGACCTCTGTACCGGGATCCGCATGGTGAAACGGGGCCGCGGCGTCTGGAGCTTGGGCTGGAGACTGGGGAAAACACGATTGAGCAGGAGACTGGGCAAAACACGATTGAGCTGGAGATTGAGCAGCGCGCGGCTGAACTGGAGACTGAGCAGCGCGCGGCTGAACGGGAGACTGAGCAGCGCGCGGCTGAACTGGAGACTGAGCAGCGCGCGTCTGAACTGGGGACTGAGCAGCGCGCGGCTGAACTGGAGACTGAGCAGCGCGCGGCTGAACTGGAGACTGAGAACCGCGTGAGAGCAGGAAATCCTCCCAGGGAAATAACCATGGAGCTGGGCAGGTTGGTGCAGGCACGACGATCCGACGAGGCGGAGAGGAGGAAACCGAAACCATGCTTCCGCGGGAGAGTTATATTTACCGTAAAAAACAAAGAAAAACAGTCACTGACCTGACCGGAGGCTAAGTGCTGGCTGGGTCCAAGTTTGGCCAGATTGTTCTGTCAGGAACTCGGGCAGACGGCGAACCCACATGCACAGCACGGAGGCGATATTATAATCAACAAAAGGTTTATTCTTAAAGGCACGGTCAGACGGTCCAGGTCATACACGAAAAGACTCGGCGAAAGTACAGACAGGGAACAGGCAAAAACTCACGGTAAGTAGATAATCCAGGGTCGGGCAGGATATACGATACAGACAGGAACACGACACGAGAAACACGAACACTCAGGGAACTCAACTCATGAAACACGAACACTCAGGGAACTCGAATACGACAATCTGGCAGGGAACTAAGGACACAGGTGGTGGTTAAATACACAGTGACTTGATGACTAACAGAGTGCAGGTGTGGGTAATGAGCAGGGACAGCTGTGACAAGACAAGAAACCGGAAGTAAAGCTAAAACAGGAACAGAAACCAGGAGACTACCAAAATAAAACAGGAAACAACTAGAAACACAAAGCCAGATCATGACACGACAGACCTGAGGAACAAAGGAGGAGAAACTAGTGCAGTCATGAGTTGTAGGCTTAGAGTCCAAAGAGTGTGTGATTATGGTAATTTACAACTGTCAGAGAGTCTGGGTTCCTCTCGTCTCCTGTGAGGCCTGTGCCTGCAGCAGCTTCATAATCCCTGTTTGATATGTGGGAAATTGCAAAACTAAAGAAAACAGAGGAGCAGGATGTGCTTTAAACTGACGACCCAACGCTGGAGACCAAACAAGACGAGACGCAAGACAAACAGGAGACGTTACTGCGAACGCACAAGCTTGTTTGTTTTAGCCGTGTAACAGTCAGAATTTCCTTAAACAAGTTGCTAATTATCTGCTACTAGTAGCAACCTAATGTAAAAAAAAGTCTACAACTAGCAAGAAAACATCACTTACAGATGTTGTATTAGTAATTACCTACACGTCTTCTCACCTTCACTTCTCAGTGGTTACGTAACTATGATGCATGCTTTAACAACCACACCTGTCAGTGTTAACAAGGGAAACACATTAACACTATAGCTGCTCAAAATAAACAGGCACATGTAAATGCATTTAACATGATGCGTGTGTGCAGAGAGCAGAGACACAATGACACTGTCATTAGAAGAAAACACCAAACGTCTTATTTGGGCAGAGTCGCATTCACATTCTATCAAATGCACACACACACACACGCACGCACGCACGCACGCACGCACGCACGCACGCACGCACGCACACACACACACACACACACACACACACACACACACACACACACACACACTGATTATCTGTCGCCCGCTGATGGGATCAAGCTGCGATAAGAACTGAGCCTGATCCTGAGCTCTGAGGGACGACTTTCACCTCCAGCCACATTTGACCTGAGCATCGTTACCACTGTGAGCTAATGGGACATTACCTGCAACATCAACCACAGTCCACAACCCACAAACACGAGCGTGTTCTTCAGTTTGCTCCGTGAGACTCAGCACGGAGCTTTGTTTTTATTCTTGGCATAATTTTACTGCAAATAATCCAATAAAGAGATCATCTGCATAAACATAAATAAAACACTGACAGTACAGAACCTGTTACGTTGTCATTGGCTCTGATTTATCAGTTGCTACAGTTCATGCTGCCACTGGCGTTTTATTACAGGGAACTTTTTATTACACAGAGCATTATGTGAATTAGGAAGAAGAGTGTCTGTCACAGACTCCCTTAAAGCTGCAGCGACAATCACAAAGCTTGGATTCTGGGTCGTGGATGTCGGCTCTTTGTCATTAGTAAAGTCCGTAGATGAGGACCTTTAAGTGTTGGCTCTGGAGCCAGAGAGATGTAGTGCAACGCGTCCAGTTAAGGCTCAACACGTTTTAGGCTTTAAGGAACAAACTGCTGGATTTCATTTAAACTATTGCGGGCGGATTCAAAGTGTCCACGTTTAAGTGCTGGAAGATCCGAGATGCTCCCATCATATGTCTGCGCTCTTTCTATTGTGTTCCCCTTTTCCAGTCATACTAAATTCACAATAAAAAGTCAGGTATGTTCCTGTTCATTGAATTATACTTAGTGTTTACATGTTGTGTAGGTGCGGCACTAAACACACTCCTGTGTGAACTGTAATTTGCTGGATCAGTCTGAGGTTGAGCTAATGACCCGCACTGGCCTGGACTTCATCTGCAGCACACGTGCTGCTCTCCTAATGAAATAACATCACTCTCGTTTTGTCTCAAGTTTAAATTCAGTTTACAACGAACCACACACCATTGAGTCACCGTACACACTTGCGTTTCCTACCTTGTGCGCGCGCCACAGCTGGCTGAGGACGACCGGTGCCGAGTAGAGTCCAGAGCGAAGCAAGTCGGACCGTCACCCATGTGTGTCGGCACCATAACCGAGCAGCTGAAACGAGCTGCGGTCCCTGACAGCCGTGGGTCCAGGAGGCTCTGCTGTGTTGTGCTGCTGGTCTTTCTCCTCCTCCTCCTCCTCCTCCTCCTCCTCCTCCTCCTCCTCTATCAGTGTGCAGCTCCCACTCTCTCTCTCTCTCTCTCTCTCCCCCGTCTCCAGTAAACTGCTCCCTCTCTACTTAAATCTCCTTTACGTGCACGCATGCATTCTCCACGCTGCCTCGCTCTCTCCCTCCGCCTCTCACACGCGCTCACTCTACTGTGCTGCCCAATCATCATTTCTTTTGCTAAGTTAATTTGGACCATAGAGGATAACGATGCAGCATGAAAGTGGTTTGAAGCACAGGTGAAATGTCACCGTTAATTGTAGCTGGTCAGCAGATACAGTAGTACTGTAGATGCTCTGTTCTTCTAATCTGCTGGCAGCGTAATTCATGAAGAAACAACAGACTGTGTGTGAGGCTTCATTCATTCGCTGCAGTAAGAAATGAATGAAAGTGTGACCTTAAGAGTGATGCTAAGTCATCATGTTTGTACTATGAAATTCATTCATGTGAATCTAAATATCGTACCTTCACTCATCACAGAGCAGTGTCAGTGGAGTGGGAATAAAGAAATGGTTCATTTATTGAACCATAGTATTAATGACTATATTGTGGTCGAGCTGTGGATTGATCATGTATAGATTTATGGAGACAAGACACTTGGTGAGTTCTGATGGATGTATGTGTAAAACATTAGGCCCTGTGTACACGTTCCTCCATCCTGTAGATACAGTTGAATTTAATACTGTTACCTTTCAAACTTCCAAAGCATCTGTCACAGCTCAGCAGGAGTCTGGAGTCAAAACACGGACAGGTCGCAGCAGGACGGAGTAACATACTCACCAAAATAGCAGGAGTTGGCGAAGGGCAGAAAAGCAAATCAAAATAGCTGAGCCAGGAAATAATGACCTGGTGAGGAACGATTGGCAGGATATGGCTTCAGTATGCAGCACTGTGAACGTATCATGGCTACAGACCTGCAAAGAGCAGCAGCAGCGACTGCTGGTTGATTAACCAGGTGTACGAGCATCAAAGCAGCAGCTTTTACTGTAGTATGAGGGTAGAGTTGACTGACCGGCACCATCGTGCACTGAGGGAGCAGTAATTGGAAAACATCTGGCAGATGCTGAAGAGCTTTTCTGGCCACTAGAGAGATGAGCTTTTCACATCATCTCCAAATGCAGCCTTCAGTCCTTTCATGTGCAACACACTCTAATCATAGCAGCGATAAGTTCAAGTGTCAGTCTGAGTCTAATCCCGCAGAAGCAGCTTATCTGTTCAGCCGCATGATGCTGATTAATGACCAATTTGTTTGTTGCAACTTGACACAGTGATAATAGTGACCTTGAGATGCGGTAAACAAGCAGCACAGCGAGGGAAACGGCTCGTGGCTCTGAGTGAGCCTGCGCATCAGCCTGCGCATCCGCCTGCGCATCCGCCTGCGCATCCGCCTGCGCATCTCCGCCTGCGCATCAGCCTGAGCATCAGCCTGCGCATCCGTCTGCGCATCAGCCTGCGCATCCACCTGCACATTAGCCTGTGCATTAGTGCTGGCGTTTTCATTTTCCTCTCATTTTCCGTGTTCATTTATGTTCCTTTGCATGTAAATGTGTCTTTATCAACCAGATTCACTGACACCTGGAGCATCTTTTGCGTGGCGTACGCTATGCTGTAAACTATGCATTAAGTGGTCGCTGTTTCTCTATACACATAAATTTTTCTTACGAGCCCGTCGGCCATTTTGAGTTCGTACACACCAGGCGTACAGCAGCATGAGTGGTTAGGATGCATCTTGTAACTACTAATGCATCTACAGTACAAGCCATTGTTAGCTGATGGACTGGTGTCGTGAAACTAGTTTGAATTGATTTGAATTAAACTAGATAAAAAGTTATTAAACACAAACTCAACCCAAATGACTATAAGATTGTATGTTTAAAAACCGTGTATGTTGTTGTGTTCTCATATCCAGTTGTTGTTCAGACTCTGCCTGGCTGACCTCGCCACAGTGTTACTGTATTGAAAGATGTATGAGTGTGTTAGACGGGGAAGTCTAAAGGTGGAGAAATGAGCCGGATGACTTTGGGTTATGGCTGGAGTTGCCAAGGTCAAGGAGCCGACGCTTGGACCAGTCACTGTGGTCCGTCTGGGGACCAAACACTGGTGTCACAGGACACTGGGACCTTTATTATAAGCAGTGCGGCAGCAGGACACTCCCACTCAGGAAATCAATAATGTGATCGTTTCAGTCTTTCCCTACAGGAAAGCTTCAGGTTCAGATGCTTCAGGCCTGAATCTGTGTGACATTTAATAAAATCACTCCAAAGGTTTGTTATTGTCGATGACAAACGCCAAACTCTGCAGCTTTGCACAGATTCAGTGTTTGGTCTGTACGACAGACGAGATCAGAGCTGGTTTACTCAACGAGTGACACATGTAAATACAAGATTTAAAAATTAAGCACAGGACTTTTAAGTTCAGATATTCGTTAATCCAGTGACAGATAATAACAAAATCTTCAAAGTCAACATTGTCTGTGTTTTTATGCAGCTTCTCAGTTTTTTCAGTCGATTTCTGCATCTGTATCTTTTCAACTCTGTATTTAAATATCACAGAATACAGATTAAACAGAAGTTATTCTCCCTCAACTGTCTCGCTCACTAACGTTGTGTGACACCGACTGCTGCGGTGTTAAATAGGTATGTGTGTGTGTGTGTGTGTGTGTGTGTGTGTGTGTGTGTGTGTGTGTGTGTGTGTGTGTGTGTGTGTGTGTGTGTGTGTGTGTGTGTGTGTGTGTGTGTGTCTTCTTCACTTGGATGGATTTACATGGCATTAAACAGTACATTGTGTCAGTGGGGGTTTGTGTCTGTTACTGGGGTGATTATGATATAAATAGGCTTGATTGTTGCGGTGGATCAGTGATATTCAAACAACCTCGGCCATGTTGAAGCTTAGCTCTGACACTGCTGAAACTGTTATTGTCTGGGTCTGGTTTGACCTGGTTACCACTGGGCAGGTAATGCTCATGTGGAAGCTCATACACAGCTAATGCCACAAGGTGAGGCAGGTTTAGTTTAAACTACTGGATGTGCAGTGGAGCCTTCCTCCATCGCTCCCATCTCTGGGTGGGAAACAGATTATGTGCAGACATATTTGGCTGGATGGACAGCGCGTCACTGCCTCATATCTATCCTGGCATCAACATACTGTAGATGACTCACCTCCTGACTGATGGCAAACTCCCTAGTGACAATCTGTCGCCTCGAACGCACACGCTGAACCATCTGTCTGTCCAGAACAGCTACGTCTGACTGCAGACCACACTATGCAGTCGCAGTGAGAGGGTCCAACGCTAGGACGGCAGGAGCTGCCCCACGTGCACAGAAACGAGGCTGACGCTGCAGCATTGACCTCAGACAGAGGCTGTTGGCCAAAGCAGTGAGTAAAATATGTTCAGTACCAAAGGCTGAATGTCTAATAGATCTGTGTTTTAGGAATCACACACATTAGCTTTCTTTTCTCTGAAGCTCAATTTGAGCCCCATTAGTTGAGCTGAAAACAGTGCGGTCGCGCGCTAACACGTGACAAAATCTTTTTCTATTTAGCACAAAACGAGGCCAGCAGAGGAGCAGAACCGAGCCGTCCTGGTTGACGGCTCCTCCCTCGCGACCGCGACACGTCTGGGCAGCGCGTGCTCTGTGCGGTGGGCAGGCAGAAGCTACGCTGACCCAGTGGCTTCGGGTCAGAACCAGACAGGATGCTGCTAATTAACCCCAATACACAGAGCAAATCTGCAGCTCCAGCTGAAATAGTTGAACCCCAGGTCCCGTCCTGCTCCCGTTGTGTTTGTTCTCCAGAGCCATTGTTTTCCTCTGGTCTTGTTTCCATAGCTTAGATCTTCTTGTGTCTGTGTCCGTCCAGTTCAAGGACGTGTACCTTGACTTGGTTGATCTTGATGACCTGACTAAATTAATTGTACCTGAAAGCCATCGTGTACAGATCTGCCAGTGGAAAAAGCTGAGGCTTATAAATTGAACTTGTGCATAACAAACACTGACCTCATTGAACAGTATTTACTGTATTCCATGATGCCATGAAATCCAGTACAAAGCATAATCACTCAAACTTCAAACTATTATTTATTTTTTTCCAAATAATAAAATATTGTGGAAACTTTGTTGGAATTCCTTTTTATGAAATTCACAGATTCTCGATTGTTAAAAAATATGTCGAGCATTTCTTTAATTAAAATTTTACTGAACTTTCTTGAAGCCAAGTGAATGAAGGCTTCAGCAAATAGAAATATCCAACTTGTGAACAGTGTGATGGTTTATTCATTTGGCTCCTTTACTGCAGCATTACTGCTCCGGTGAAGTGTGGCGTGAACGTGATCCGTCGGTGGCACCGCTGAGGAGTCAGCGACGCCGAGCAGCCGACAGCTGATGTGGATTTTTGGCTCCGGTGAATCTCACCTTCCTCCTGACAATAGAGTCCTGTAGAGATCAGCGCAGACCGGCTGGCCGACCAGTCACGCTCAGCGGCTGCTGGCCGTGGCTTTGACCCTGTGGCAGGTGTTTAGGCTTTTTTCTACCTTTTTTCTACTGGCACATCTTTACCTTCCACTCAACTTTCAATAGGAGTTAAATCAGCATAGTGTGTGGGTTTCAGTATCATCATCCCATCGTCAGGGTGTATCATTCTTTCATTTAAAGCCCATCTGTCCACACTGCTGGGGGGCTCTCCACCAGGAGCCCAGTGGAGGGCCTGCCTGCATTCATTTTCAACACCATTAATTTCTCTTATCCACACATCACGCTTCTGCACCAGGAGCATAGGAGAAAACGCACCCAGGCCCCCTCTGAACGCTCTCTATGTAATCCATCACACGCAGACGTCGCGCTCGTGGAGGGGGCGTGGTAAACAAGTGTCTTTGCAGCTCGTTGTAAGTCCCGTCATGCCTCCGCCTGCTCTGGCCAGCGTGCAGCCTGCATTCATGTTCCATTATGACTCCTCCTCTTCTTTACGGGGTCCTGTTTGGTGCAACAGCATCGTGAAGCGTGTTTAAGCTCAAGGGCAGGTCCCTGCAGACAAACTGTAGGGCCTGGAGGGCATGCGGCTTCACTGACAGCTCCCAATTATTATAAATCCTGTGGAGGATCATCTGACTTCAGTGCACATACGGGACTAGAGTGCAGAGTGAATGTCTGAATAGTTCAGTTTAAATGGAAGTTCAATCAAAATCCAAATTCACCTCAAGATTTGTTTATAAATTAACTTGCAGTATTGCAACACATGTATATTTTCACTTTAGGCTGAAATACTGTGTTGAACATGAACATTTTACTGATTGGGTAGAATGGAGAATCTGACGAGTTATAAAGCCATGAAGTCGATGTCTTACACGTTTCCATTGGTTTTGCAGTGTAAAAGAACGACAGAAATATTTGTTAATTTAAGACAATGTTTAAGTGCCTCGTTACCTTGAACCACAGGAAAAGATCTATAGACATGAGAGAAGTGCAATACAAGCTTGCTGAATGGCAGTACTGAAAGCTGCAATTAGTGGAAAACATACACATCAAACAAGAGAAAGGTAAATAATTAAAATTAACACTAAAGCTCAGGTTAATTAACTAAATGTATGAAGGAAACCAAAAAGCTGTCAGCCTTGAAAACCCCTCACTAAGTAGAGGCCTGGGTTCCTGTATTAAATGATAACAAGAAGAAGTAAGCACTAACAAACAGAAGACAGACGCAGCAGCTGAAGTTAATTACCAAAGTTTTGTTAAAGAACAATGTGAAAACAAGAGACTTGGGATAATAGGCTGTCAGTCACATTGAACTCACATCAGATCAGCACCATGGACAGCAACCAGGGAACCTCAACATAAACCTAGTTAAACTACATTATACTCCATAAACAAAGCATTGTGTGTCTACTTTCACAGGTGACAGTGTTTTCATTTCCACCCAGTCTCTATTTTATGCTTTTTTTTTTCTATTAAATGTCAAGAGGAAAAGCAGACCTGTCCAATGTGTCAAGCCTTTTGTGAAGGGAGACACGTCTACAGCCATGCAGTAGCTGAATATAATTTTGTTTTGTTGCACATGGTGCAGTGTTCGCACTGTGGCCTTGTGTTACAGTAGGAAGCCGTAACTTGTTGGTGGTGCATATTCCAAGGTTGCTGCTGATGTTTTAAATATTCAGCTGGGACGTTGTTAGCTTGTTACATAGAGCATCTCTTTATTGACACTGTAGTTCATTCCCCTTGTAAATCTGCAGTGAGCCGTGTCCCAGAGGTAATAAAAGTTCATTGTTCGCTGCATGTGCGCACACACATGCGTGTGAGGAGCCTGACGCATCGCTGTTGAATGGATGCAGCTTTACGTTCATGTGGGCGCTGCCGTTTACTGAGTGGCTGTATTTCTGTCATTGTCTGAGCTCAGTCAAGGACGCGCTGGGTTTGTAAAACCCACATGTGGGTGTTGGATGTCAAAACAAATAAAATGATGAGGTTTTCATTTTTACAACACTTAACACCTAGAGACGCGAGGCATGAATCAGTTACACATAGCAGGTCTCTACTCGCCTTAATTTGAGTCACTGTGTCAAATGAAATTAACCCAATTCTCACTAAACCATCTTTAAATTTCATAATAATATTTGTTTTCTTTCTCTTTGATCAGTTTTAACTGAAGTGAATCCTGACCTTCGAGCTTTGCCACAGACGTGTACATTGACATGACGCTCAACATAAGGAAACTACTACTGTTACTGTAGATCTTTGTTGCTACAAGCGCTGGCATAGCAACCACCAAGAAACAGCTTCACACATGAGACTGTTTGGATTAAAGTACAGTTATAACTGAATTGTGCATAAGAAGCTCTCTGCAACTTGAACAAAACCTTGGGATAATGACGCTAGTTTAAAGGTCTGATACAGTAGCTGAGGGACAGGAGGAGCCTCAGCGTGGACGTCCTTTAACCTGAGGCCAGGAGTGGGAGCCTGTAGCATGTAGCATGTAGTATGTAGCCTGTACCATGTAGCCTGTACCATGTAGCATGTAGCCTGTAGCATGTAGCCTGCAGCATGTAGCCTGTAGCATGTAGCCTGTAGCATGTAGCCTGTAGCCTGTAGCATGTAGCCTGGACCATGTAGCATGTAGCATGTAGCCTGTAGCATGTAGCCTGCAGCATGTAGCCTGTAGCATGTAGCCTGTAGCCTGTAGCCTGTAACATGTAGCCTGTAGCCTGTAGCATGTAGCCTGGACCATGTAGCATGTAGCATGTAGCCTGTAGCATGTAGCCTGCAGCCTGCAGCATGTAGCCTGTAGCATGTAGCCTGTAGCCTGTAGCCTGTAGCCTGTAGCATGTAGCCTGGACCATGTAGCATGTAGCATGTAGCCTGTAGCATGTAGCCTGCAGCATGTAGCCTGTAGCATGTAGCCTGTAGCATGTAGCCTGTAGCCTGTAGCCTGTAACATGTAGCCTGTAGCATGTAGCCTGTAGCATGTAGCCTGTAGCCTGTAGGGTACAGGAGGCAGCTCTCCTCTGGGCTCTGCAGGGGGCGGTGGAGTCCACGGTGTTCACAGCATCTCCAGCTGCATGACCTTCAAAATGATGTTTCACCCAAGAACAACAAACTGTACGTAGGTTACTGATGATGGCAGTGATTCAGTGTGACTGAGAGACATGATACGCAGAAAGCAGCTATTGATGGTCGTCAGGGTGGTTAACCTCCATACTGTATATATGGTAGAAAACTGAGTGTGTGTGCTGTGTCAGAATACATTAGTATCATGGATCATTCCTTTAGGAGGACAAAGCATTTGCTTTTCTAACCTGAAGAAAACTGTTCGCATTCATCAATTTACATGACGTAGCACCCGACTTACAGAGAGCTGAATAAACACCACCCAGTGTAGAAGTTGAGTTAACCAGGTGTGCATTAAAGATGTGCTGCTAATTCACAGACTCTTGTCTCAAACAGATCACAAAAATGCTTTGGACCAGGTGTGATTCAGAGAGTGACGATGATTAACGGGTGATGATGGGGGGTTTCCGATGCGTGAGCAGGTGATGGCTGAGCCAGCAGCTGCTTCAGGAGCACTGTCAGTCTCAGTAATTAAGCTTGCTTGTAGTGAACAGCTCATCCAAGTCCCTGTAATTGCATCAAACACCAGCTCCGATTTCCAATTTAAAATTCAGCCACAGGAGCCACAAATACACCATGCTTAATTGGGAGATACTGTGGGACGGAGCTGCCTTCAAAGAAAATGCAAATGCAACAACCTAAGAAATACAGTTTTCAAATTTCTTCGTGTTAAACTAACAACATCATGGTGGGAATAGTCAGCTGAATGGTCATTTTATGGAGACTTTTATATGTTAAAGATTTTGCATTTGAGTAAAAGAAGGGAAAACTAAATAATTTTGAGTTACATTAACGTGATAATAGAACGATATGGTAAATATAGACAGACAGAATTTTAAATAGCTTTTCTTTTTTCAGGTTCATTTCACATATTTTTTTATTTTGTTCACTTTTAGAATCATTTCTTACCTCAGGCATCGGACATGCATTACACGATCAAACCAAACTTAACCCCGATAAAACACCTGAGCATTCAGTATGTTTCCTCCTGGTTTCATACAACATCATATTCATATACTAATGTTAATCACTGCAGTCTGTGCTTTTTAGGACGATGAACCTCTGAGCAGCAGTTCAGACGTAGTCAGCTGCCAATAACAATCTGCCCATTGGATCATTAAACTTCTATCAAGTCACGACTGACACATACAAATGCATTAAAGCAAAACTAAGACTGTGGGGAAGGGTACGTGTCTACATACACACAACACACACCACACGCATACGAGCTTCAACACAGTAGTCTACCCAGTTCTTTCATTGCTAACCAGCATATCAGTGGGCAGATGTGTCCAAAACCAGATGTGAGCAGAACCTTTGGTTGCAGCATGAAGAGCAAATCATCATTTTTAATCAAACCCAAATATTATGGCTCAGTAACAAACTAGTGGCCTCAACACATCAGAGCCGCAAATACTGTACAATCATAACAAGTAATGAAGCGAGACCCTGCATCGTAAAGTTGTTGTAGACAGTAGTTTTGTTATATTCATAAATATATATGATAAAACACAATATTTATGGCATTTGAATCATATTCATACATTTAATTTAATAAAAATAAACAGCGGTTGCTTTGATCGTCTGCAGGCCAGCGGTTGCAGGAGACTGTTGGTGGAGCGAGTTACAGTTAGACAAAGGTTTCAGCTGGAGTCGTCAGCATTAGTGCAGAGCTTTCACTACAATGAATGAGAGGCCGCAGGTACAAACGCAGGTCTGAGCCGTGAGCTAAAAATGGGTTGAGTAGAACGATGGCAATGGTGGCTTCCAATCAGAGGCCAATATAAATTACCAATTCATTGTCTTCAGTGTGATGGCAAACAAAATGCTTCCAGTGGGAACTGCTTATTAGACGCTGATAACGCCACCACCCGCGCTGGCAGGTTTTAGTGGTGAGTTTTGGCAGGTGCTGAGGCCAATTCAAAGGCAAGTGGCCTCGTCTGTAGTCCTTTATACCCACACAGAGCCAGTCTCTCCCTGTTGTTGTAATGGCTTAAAAGTTGCTTCATAAACTATTCAGTGTTTCCTCTGTTGTTGTGTTGTGCGTCAGAGAGAAACTGCTGCACACATTGTTGCATTCTCTCAGGAGCAGCACATTTGCACTTCTGCCATGAAAGAACAATTCACTTCACAGAGGCACATTAGAAAAATACAAACATACATACACATACCCCTTTGATGCACACAAAGCTGAAATCGGTCATAACGCATGCAGCGGTGACCTCTGTGGGTTTAACCAGGACCCCAAGGGCAGCAAAAAACAAGCAGAATTCATTTACCTCGTAAACATCCATTACAGCTCACAGAACGGACTCCATGGGAACCCGTCACGAGCGGGGGGAAACATCTTCCATCATCTTCCCTTCTTTTCCTGATCATGACTAAAACTATACAAACTTACAAACAACTTGATCTGCATCTGAAATGTGACCTCATGGTCTTAAATCGACGCACCCAATCAGATCAATGTATTAAGTGACAATATGGAGAATGAAACAAGAGGGTCCCAAAAGGTTTTGATGTCTTCGTCCTCATAGATGTAGGTGCATGTTGGCGTGTTTCTCCGGTTTGTGGTCGTGTCTTTTGGCAGCATCACACATTCGAGGCCTCAGAGGAAGTCGTCTGCAGCTCGTTGGACAGCGTGCGACGACCTCGCCTCGCGGCGCCGGCAGCACGCTGGCCGCCGCCGGGGCCGGCCTCGGCCGGCTCTGTATGCCGGCGGCCGCGCCGGGGCAGTGCCGGCCACGTCCCGTGGTCGCCCGGCAGCCCGTTGGACAGACGCGTGGAGTTTGCACTCGTTCCATGTGATGCGCCCGCGTGCAGGGCCTTCTGCGCCGCGCCACCGCCGCCGCCGCACGGGCGCCCGCCCAGAGCGCGTCCGGCCCGGTGCCACGTCCCGGCACAGGGACTTGCGGAAGTTGGGCTTGAACACCAGGTAGATGACGGGATTGTAGAGGGTGAGGACTTGGAAAGATGGCTGCCATAGCGAAAGCCATGGGCGGCACGCATGCCGAGTTACCAAAGGCCGCCCACATGGACACGATGGCGTAGGGGCTCCACGCTGTGAGGAAACCCGATGCAGACGGCCACAGAGAGCGCAGGACGTCACGACAGTCTCGACCAAACACGGCAACAAAGAACGGGCCCGAGATGGTGCTCACCTTTATGATGAGGCGTGGCGTTGGGGTCCTGTTCTGCGGGGACATGTGCTGCTGCACAGCCTGGCGGGAGCAGCGCACCGTCAGCAGGAGTGAAGGTGTAGGACAGAGGAAGATGACGGCGCACGGCGCCACGTGCAGAAGAAGAAGAGGCAAACGACGTAGCTCATGGCGGCGGAGTCGCGGGCGGGCGCGTGCCAGTCGATTGCAGCACGCCGTGCCGTAAGGTTCCTCGCCGTAGCCCCAGCCCACAGGGGGCCCACGGCGAAGACCCCGGCGTAGCACCACACACCCGGCACAGCAGGGCGGCGTGGCAGGGCGAGAACTTGCTCCTGAGGAAACGGAAGGAGCGGCGGTGAGGGGCATCCGGCTACGGCGGCCTCCGCAGAGCTACAGTACGAGATGCTGACACATGCGAGGCTGAAGGAGTCTAACAGTCCTTCAGAGGAGCAGAGAGGCTTTTCTCCCGGCCCCAGATGAAGTCCAGCCCTGTTAGTTAAAGCCCCCCGGTACTCATTCATCTGCTCTGTGTGGCGTAACGGACGGGCGGCTCTTACAGATGCCTCTTATCTGATCGCCGCACAGAAAGTTCCACCTAAGCTCTTTTCAGTAGAGCACAGAACTCAGCTCAGTCTCAAACCTGAACAAGATTCGTCCCAGCTTTTAAAGTTTGCAGCTTATCTCCTAATACTGACTCGATTAACATCCTTGTGCTGCTGTATTCAGATGTAGAACAGAAACCATATGAAAGCCCTGCAGTGTTATCCAAATGTACGACACAAACAGACTATTTCAACAACCAAAAGTTCAACTTTAACAAAGAAACCTCCAACACACAGAAAGTCTTGCAGAGTTGGTAGTTGGGAAAGCAAACAAACCTATCTGGGTAAATAACAAGAATTTTACTTCAATAAGTAAAAGGACCAAGTCTGGTGAAAGATATGAAATACAAAAGCTTTATTATAAAAATGAATAAATGGTTCAAATTTGCATAACGACAACTGTTTAAAGTAATAAGGAAATGTTGATACACAAAATAGAACTTGTGTGAATCAGGTTTCTGCAACAAATTAATTCCTGGCTGCACAAAACAAGACTATAATAAAACACTCATTAAGTTTTATGAGTCAAGATGATTATTCAGGCCAGAAACAACAACACGGAAATAACAACGCAAACAAAACCTCAAGCACACAACAGAACCAAGTCTGAGACCAGGACACCAGAGACGCCTTAACATGGGAGTAGAACAGGTTTGTGGCAGCACAGATGCAACATGAACATAATATTCAGGCTGTGACACATGTTTACGGCCTCCACATTCTAGAAGCTAGTTTTTCTGTAAATCGACTCTAATTATAAGTGCAATTCAAAGCATCCTCACTTCAGAAATGAGTCTAATTTGGAAATGATGCTCTGACCAAGTGATGTATGGTTAATTTAGGTGCTTTGCTCTGATGGATGGGTCCAGCCGGCACCAGGACAGAAGCTGCTGTCAGTAGACTGATGCAGCAGCTGCAGCGTGTGCTGGTTCTGTCCATATGCTCTGTGCACGGCCTGGATCCCAGAACCTGAAACTAGAGTTACGCTAAAATCTCTGCAGCAGAGATGAATGAATGTAACGCAACAAGGAGGTTGATCTGAGTGCTGTAAACCGCGTGCTGTTGGATGTTAGTTGAAGGTCAGACTCCTTTAACTGCACTTCTTCAGCATCAGTTTGTAGTAATGCTGCTTATTACCGCCTCCTCTGTGAAAGAAACTGTAAGTGAAACACATGGAGTAACTCTGACAGCTGGATGTGGTCCCAAAACGTGCAGCCAGGGAATGCGAGAGACTCCAATTATGGTACGTTGGTACGTTTTTTCCAGCTACGAGCCTGGGGCGATCAGTTAAAGCAGGAAAGGTAACCACTGTTTCTATTTACCCAAACCACGTCCCGGCTGAGATAAGCAGCCAAAGTACTCGGGGGTGAATTAACGCCTCCGTTTAATCAATATTTCAACAGCTCAGTTCAGTTGTACTAGCATTATTGGGCTTTCAGAATAAAAGCCGAAGCTCGTTTGTCCTATTCGGTTGTTCAGAATAAAAGCTCGAAGCCCGTGTTGTCCTACGTAGTTTGGCGGGGCAGCAGACCTGACACAGTACCGGACAGAACCATGAGGTTGGTCAGGACCTTCAGACGAACAAGACGCCAACAGAAGGCTATAGACCGTGCAGGCGGTGGTATTAAAGAGCCACCTGGACAGGGAACACCAGCTGTTACTGACACGCCTGGAGACTGAAGTACTGATACGGGGGGGGGGGGGTCACTACTCACAGTGTGGCGAAGGCCGAGGGATCGCCAGCCGGGAACACGTCACCGACATGCTATGGAGCGCTGACGGCCATGTTGTACCACGAAGACTCTGCCGGCTTCAGGGAACGACTTCTTCCTGAGACCCACCAGGAGCAGGGCTCCCGTTCCCCAGCACCGACAGCACAACCCTGAGACAGGAGAGAGTCAGCAGCTGCCGAAGTCATGGTTAACACGCTACCTGCTCGGAGCGGGGAGCTCACTCCACCACACACCGTGTAGAGGATTCCAATCAGGATGTCGTGCCTTTGGAAATTTGGACAAAACACGAATGGTTGAGGCTTTCCCCATCTGTAAGAGAATAAAAAGCAGACAGGACCGTGATTTGGATTAAACCACAGCTGCTGTGTACATTTTATCTCCAAACCAAAACTGCCGGGGATGACTCTTAGCATGAAAATATTTCAATAAATAATTGGAACCTCTGCAGACTCAAGATCAGGCGAGATGTTTAATACTGTTGTGTCATAATTATCTTTCGCCATGGGGCAACCAGGCGGGTCATTTGCATACGCAGCATCACCTGTTGCTGTCGTATATCAGTGTGCTGAGAAAGAGATAACCAGCGAAAATACTACAGTTTGTTCAGCCATTGGTTCTTTCTGTGCACATCTATTCCGTTATTCTGTGTGAACTCGCTTATTAAAATGTTACTGTAGACGAAAACTATAATGTAAGGAGTTGTAAAATGATAAATCAGTCAGGCGCTAAAACATAGAACAACTACACATTTTGGATTTTTTTTAAAAACCACATTTCCTTTCTTTCCTTCATTCTTTTACTTCTGTACAATGACTAACACTTGGGGGTTTGCTCTACACTGTCCCGGCCGACCAGAGTTAGCAGTTCCTCATCTATGTGTGTCAGCGCGGAGCGATGAAAGCTGCCTGTTTGATTAATTCACGTTAGTTGCACACTTCTCTCTTACTGTCGGCCGCCCCTCTCAGCGACTCAGGAGGAACGAGGGCAGGACGGATTAACAGCCTGTCTGAGAGGAGAAGGCAAGAGAGACACTGAGAAGGGAGAGCGAAGGTCAGAGAAGGACACGGCCAGAGAGGGAATAAAGTAGAAGCAAGTCACCGGCTCTATCATCAGTAGCGAACCTCTCACCTCAGCTCAAACGCTGCACAGGATCCGGCTCTAACGGCCACTGTGCTACGATGAAGCAAACTCAGTGGTCACTGCACAACAAAACATTAGTCTTCACTTGTGCCTGGTCCTGTTCTTGAGCTGATGGAGGGATGTTTTAAAGCTCCATCACCCAGACAGGAGACCTAGGCCTATCCAGCTAATGCTGCACAGTCCAGCCAGAACCTCCACATGGCAAAACTGGACCACCAACATACAGAACTCCAGCGGGATGTTAGTATGTGATGGCTGAGACACACTAATACACACGTTTTTTCATCACAGTCCTAGGTTTAGTCATGGAAACGGTTCTGTGAACGTGAACGTCACTGCGGTTTAAAGGTGCAGCTTTTCAGTCTGGTGAACATCGTGAATACGAATGAGATGGAGCGTAAAGTAGGATCCAGTGAGCCCCAACAAGCGAAATAACCCTCACAAATGACGCTTGTAGATGCAGAGCCGGGCCTGAGTGGTCACCTTCATCCTCTTCCTTTTGACCTTCTCTGTGTTTTCTCTCCTTCATCCCTGCTCCCTCCTCCTCTTCTGTGCTTCATTAGGGCTCAGCGAGGAGGCGCAGGTTTCAACCTGAACTTTGTCTGGGCAAGCGTTCAGTGGAGGAAAACAGAGTCTTTCTGGGGCTGAGTTTGATCGCGTCTGGCTTTGGTTTCGCCGCGGCCGTCGTCAGCAATGGTTTTGCTCTGCGTGAGTCACTGACACGGTACTGCTCGAAGATCATTTTGATGAGTGTAGTGGTAAATAGGTTTCCTCTGGTGAGAAGGCTTCTGTGTCTGAACCAGCTGCTTGGTCCTTTGTTTATTTTGTCCCAACCCTCCCACTTGCTTTTTTTCTCTCTCGCTTTATGTATGAGATTTGATTGACACTGACGTTTGTGGACATACATGGTTTCTGGCTAGAATTGTGTACATCCCAGTTTTTCTTCTCGCTCCGTGTGAAGCCAGCCGAAGGTTTGGTCCCGTGGAGCATCTGAGTGAAAGCATGTTTATTTATGCTGAAGTCAGTGTGTTAACACGTCCACCTACATCTTAAACTGTCGGCTCCATGTCTAAGCATCTAAAAATCTGTCTCAAAAGATTTTGTTATTTATGAATTTAATTATTATATATATATAATAAATTCATATAATACTATACATACATATATAACATATTGAGTCCATATATTATATATTATAATAAATAACTCATTAATAAATATAAATTAATTTATGATAGAAAGGCTAGAAAAAGGTTTGAACACAATTTGGATACAGACTCAAATACAGATTCAAGACTCTAACACTAGGTGCATTGACATTCACGCATTTCATTTCCTGTGGTTTGTGTCTCTTTTCCGTGTGGTCACCATGAGGAGCAACAGCTGCCTTTCTCACAGAAAGCGTCCCAAAGCCTGGAAGTACAAGTCTCCATCTGCCAGTAGGTTCCTCCTGCTGCAGCCTGCACAGACCTCTCAGGAAACCCCTGGGTGACGTCCTCGTCGTGACTGAATAAAACTCATCTCAGCAGCCAAACGGCCCACGCAGGACGTGTCAGGGTCGTGGTTGTGTTGTGTCTGTCGACGCCTAAACAAGTTTGAGGCCAAGACGACAAATGCTGGTCCTTCCACCTCCATCACCTCCTCAGCCTTTTAACTCGCCTCCGCAATGGACGCTGCACTGCGTTTAGCAGACCCGTGTTTACATTTAAATAGGGCCAATTTGAATTGGAAGATGCGCGTGTACGTGGGAGGTAAAACATGTTTATTTTCCATTGGCAGATCCAACCAATCAAGTCACCAGCGAGGCGAATGCCACACAACGAGCAGGTGATACATAGAAAACCTCCAACTGCAATTCAATTACACGCGATGACGGACGAGGCAGCGGAGCTGCGATTGAGAATTGCGCCGTCTCAGCGCCGTGCTGTCACGCTAGGTGCTAATTACCCTTATTCAACATACTCTCATAGCTTATTAGAACAATAGTTCTCGTTGCGCCTGAGTTTTGAAAGTCAGTGCTCGACTGTGAGATCAACAGTTCACACAGGCGTCGGCTTCAACTTCTCCTGAAACCGATCATAAAAAGAGAAGACAGTTAGTTGTGGCTGCCTGTAGTGGATACGAGCCTTTAAAAATCGATTCCTGACAGTTTTATTCCGTGCTGACCCAGCCATGATCCATTATGCATTAATGAACATGGATTTGCTTGTCACATGTACAGAATTATAGTAGTAGAATAAACAACTAGTTCAGCAGCTTTATGTATTTGGATGCATGGCATAAGAATAATTCAACCAATCTCTAATGGAGGTGTGATTTCTTGTCAGACTGAGTGTCCGTCCCAATGAAAGTGAGAATCCACAGTGGAACTGAAGGGTCCAGATGAGCTGGCTGAGGCAGAGAGTACTAGTTAAACGTCTGGAGCGGTTCTGCATGCTGAGGCCTCCTAGGTATCCCTGACTCAGCATCATGCCCAGGTCCGGATCAGCTCGGACTGGTTCAGTTAGCGGACGGAAGCGGGGGGGGGGGCTGTGGGTGCAGGGCTCGTATACACCACACACATGCACACACACACACACACACACACAACACACACACACACACACACACACACACACACACACACACACACACACCCACTGCAGCACACACACACACACACAACGCACACCTACACACACACATTCACACACGCACCACATGCACACACCACATGCGAACACACACATGCACACACCACACAACGCACACACACGCACACATGCACACCACACACACCATCATTCACACACAACACCACACACCCACACACACAACACACACACACACACGTCTGCGTTCCATGCTCTCCGGCCGAGGGGAACCCGTGGTCCCGTGTCTGTTGGGCTTTTCACAGAATAGCTGGTGACTATGTGAATGTCTCTGACTGATTGGATGAGAGGTGTGACGTTACTGCCTGCTGCTCATGTCCAGTCATCATGCAGACGATGGAGAAATCATTAAGTTCGAAGGATTTAGATTATTATAGATACAGAAATTAGATTTTTTGTGTTCTAACATCTTTAAAGTCTTTTTTTTAATTAATGAAAGAAAGAAACATGAAACTCCACATTGCCTTTGTACGAGAGACTCTTTAATTTCATGTTCAGCTGTTGTAGCTGCATGTTCATGTGATATGTGTTCCTATTATTATTTTGCTGACTTAATATGAACCTATCATGCCACAGTAAAGAGCCCGACGCCTGTAGCATGTGGCTTTTAACAGCGTGTGTTCCAGTCATTATGCTCCACCCTGAGCTTGCTTTTGCATCACATTTTCAGGGTTTTTCCACTTCCTGTGGTTTCACAGCGGACGGATGGAGCTTGCTGGGTTTTCTCAGAAATCGAAGTGGCTTTATTCTCATCCTCTCACCTGCACAACTTCGCTCCTGGTAAAAATACATTGTTCATCAATAAACAGGTTTTAAAGTGAAACATAGTTAATTACTGGAGTAAGTGCCTTTGTTTTTCTATAGGGTTTTGGTTTAAGAGCTTCTACCTTTACCAACATCACTAAGCCTTTGTCTCTACGTGAGTCCCAGAGGTTTATAGCTTTGGTACAGTATTTAGGGAAAAAACAAGAATACGTGTGTTAATATTCTCCAGCCCTGTGTTTTACGCCATGTGTCTCGTCTCTGGTGTTTTGTGTGTTTTTGGGTTTTAGGAATCTGAGCTTCACTGCGAAATCAAAAGCAGGCGCGGGCAATTTGGAGCAGAGAGAAAAGTGAGTCTCGCGTGACGCTCTTGTGCAGAAGCCGGAGCTTGACAGACGAGGTGTGATTCAATACCATAGATGATGGGTCGGTTTCTGGGCCGTGGTCTATCACCTTGGTGCCAACAAACAGGACGACAGAGATGGCAGCAGATTCATCAGTCGGTTTCCTTTCCTTACCTACAATTACTGTCACAAGTCGGCTGTTAGATGATTTTTATATTTTTCTGTATTTGGTAAATTGCCAAATATAAAGTTAAAAGAGCGTTAGAAATAAAAAGCAGATTAAAGTCAAATGTAAGGGAGAAACCGGATGCTTTTTGGCGTTCACCGTTTCTGATTTTTTATGTGATGGGCTGCACAGTGAGAAGTTTTTAAACTCAGCACAGTGTCTCTTTAGGCCAATAACGCTCCAGCGCTTGGAGCGCTCCTCACTGTCAGATCAGACGTCACGTTCCCTACACTCCACTCCTCTGTTTGATGTGAAACTACAGAGATTGAAAAGGATCATCGACACATTGTCCATCAGAGGCCAGAAGCTATGAGCTCCTCTAGTGAATCAAACTGACTTCAACAGTAGTGAAGGAGCTGGGGGACCGTTGTAGATGCGTAGCTGCTCGCCCTCCTGGCTCTCTGATCGTTTGTAAAGGGAGCGGACGAGCTGACGTCAAGCAAAGAGTGCACAATGAAGTGCCGAGGGGCAAAACAGTGTTGGGAAGAACACAAACATTCACGGTGGGCCTCGGAGAGCGCAGGGGTCCCGTCATCTGGTCCGATCATAGAGATTTGAGCGGCTCAACAATGACTCTTCTAAACTCTGGCCTGCAGCCAGCTTCGCACGAGGACGTCGCCCACAGAGAAGCCGTTGTTCCATTTTTACTGTGAACTCCTGAACTAACCGTCAAGTGCTCCATACAAACGACAGAAGTGCTGGTGGTGATACGAACCAGGCGTTTCCTTTACAAATCCACACATTAAACAAAGCCTCAGCGCTGAGCAGTTAAAGGATATGGAGAGCATAACGATGAGTGATGAGCTGCACAGATCGGATCTTAACTTAGGAGCGAGAGCAAGCGGCATCATATTGAGAGCGTTTCCCTTTTTTCACACAACCAGCTGAAGTAAGCATGTTGGCGGCTGTACATGAATAGTCGACCTCGTCAACGTTCCATAAAACCAACTACTGTGTCTGTAGACGCGTTAAGTTCCCTTAGAGAGAGAACACCTGTCACATGCAGGATACAGTTCTTTGTGGGCTCCCAGTGTTCAGCAGTTCGGATGAAGGTCGCTGAGCGCCGTCACCACAGGGTGCAAGCTGATGAGGTGTGACGTTCAAACCGAGCCACAAGTGATGAGCCACAGGACAGCAAACGTGTCTGCAGAAAACCAACAGACAAACGGCTCCATGCTGCTGTGGAGCCGCAGCGACAGGACCCCCGCATCT
The DNA here is from genome assembly GCF_900634795.4 of Betta splendens. Taxonomy (NCBI): domain Eukaryota; kingdom Metazoa; phylum Chordata; class Actinopteri; order Anabantiformes; family Osphronemidae; genus Betta; species Betta splendens. The sequence goes on along the minus strand of NC_040887.2, from coordinate 2,822,087 downwards.
CCTGCCGAGAGTCCATAAATGCTGCTGAAAGCTTTTCTCGCGTCCTGTTAATTTGACATCACAGGCAGAGCGAAGGTCGACGCTTTCTCTCCTGCATTGAAGCCACGGCGTGCTCCCACGTGGGGAAGTCAGAGCTGGCTCTTTACTCAAGGTTTGTTGGCGTGAACGCCACGGCGGTCCATTTGGGTGAAGTCCCCGTAAATGCAAAGCTACAGAATACAGTACATTTAAAACCAGTTGAACCAAGGGCTCAGGCCTGTTTATTCAGAGTGACTCCCTGCAAGAGCAGGGAGGCGGAGGGTTCTGTTTCCCAGCCCCACTAGCATAGCGGCTACGGAACGTCACGTGCCTCAGCTGCAGGACGTCTGGCGAGCGACGTTAGGCCCCGTCAGCAGCCAAGCAGGATAATCAACATTACAGGACAATGAACGGCCAAGACTCCGCCTGGAGTAAAACAGAGTTCACGCTGTGGACTGATGGGCTGAAAGGCAGAAGAGGATGTGTGAAGGATTTCTTCTCGGTCCACTAAGTCTGTAGGTGAAACAACAACCTACAGGAGGAGAAACGCGTCTCACACACTCCAGAGTTACAAATTGAGAATGCATTACTGGAAAGCCTTCAAAATGGTTATGGATGAATGGTTTAATGAAGTATAAGAGCCTTGGATAAAAATGGATTCGATTTGTAAATAAATGTAAGGAACGAGGCCGAGCAACGCGCCAACCTCTGGGCACGAAGGTCGTTGGACAGAATCTGATGACTGTGAAAGAAAAACCCAAATGGGGGTTCTCTGTTGAAGCCAACGTCCTACCCTGTGATGTGCTGACAGGATATTTATCTACAGGCTCTGAGCTTCTGCCCACGCTTTAAGACAGAACCTGCTCAGACGTCAATGTCTCACATTCCCTCTGTAGTGAGGGCCCTGAGGAGTGCTTACTCTATCATGCAACTGGCCTTATAAAAGACACCAAGGAGGTCTCTCTCTCTCTCTTCGCTCCTCTCTCTTACTGTAGCTTTTTATATATTTTGCTTCCTTAATGTTCATTATCAGTTTATTTCAGTGGTGAATGTGAAGTGAAACAGACTCTGGCTCCTCTATATTTGTGATCCATAAACCATTGCTTTTCTAAGATAGCTTCTCAAACTCTCAATTCGAGCAAAGACACACAACCATCTCTCTGCCTCTCCAAAACGCACCCTGCCTTTATTTACTCATTCGACAACACTTGCATTTGCTTTCCAATACAACGCGACTGTTAAGAATTCATCCAACTTACTGCTAAATTAAATGTATGACTTGCGTATGGCTTCAAGCTTCATATTAAACCTATGTATTAGACAGCTCTCTCACTACAAACAACTCGCCTTTCATAACCTCACTTCACCACAATTTCTCTGTAAAACGTTGAACTTTCTTTAACGTTTCTCCTTTAGTGTCTCTCATCAGAACGTCGTGACCTAGACAATGACACAGGGCCATAACTATGTTACTGCTACGTGTGAGACTTCAAAGAGAATCAGAGAGAACACTAGATGCCATAGTAACACATTATTCTGGAATCTATCCATCACTGCGTTTCCTGGAGGGTCTGGAGCTGCAGTGAGCTCATCCCAGTGTGTCACCTGGAGAGAGACACACCCTGAGACTGGTTTCAGTCTGTCGCCGAACAGGAAGACGGTTTCGTTGCCTTAGTTACAGTTGCAATGCATGATGCCATGCAGGATCTGGGGGTCTTTGCATTAAGGTCCATCCACACCTGGAAGCAGTGACCTGCTCACAGAATAAGCATCGGATTTATCCTCACACACACGGCCACAAGCCAAACACATTAGTTCAGTTAAATGGCAGATGTGCCTGTCAGATACGAAGACAAACACGTCTTTTGGGTGTTGTGTAAAACATGTTTAACTGCTGCCCCAGTCCCTCGTCCTATAACTCTTGCAAACGACCTCGCTGCTCTTTATTAAAACTACAAAGGTTGAATTCCCCAATCAAATACCTTTATTTAACTGGGTTCGCTTCCAACGAGGAAACTGAGACTGGACGCTTTAAAATTAGTGTATGACTGAATTGTCCAGAGTGTTGGGGTTATGACAACCACTACATAATAATATTCTGCACACAAACCGAGTGTGTTACAAAAACTCATTAGCGACACACAACCACACACACACACACACACACACACACACACACGCACACACGCACCACACACACACACACACACACACACACACACACACACAACACCAGCACACACACACCACCACACACAGAGTCAGCTGTCAGTCAGGAGTTTTCCTATTTTTAGACTGGCTGACATTTCCAAGGCTTGGTGGCAATTATTAATACAAGTTACTAGAAAACCGAAGATGACCATACTTGCTGTTAATTAATGGTTGTAATAATTTATTGTTCGTTCTTGAGCTACTTTCTTAGAATGTGGTATCATACAGCAAGTGGTTAAGTTATTATTAAAAGTATCTGTTATTGTATCTTATCGGTTTTACAGAGCCATGTGCTCATTAATCACTTAGTAAGGATATCCAATTATCTTCTATCCCATGGGCCTTCGACAGACCTGAGGAAACAAAGGAGGAGAAACTAGTGCAGTCATGAGTTGTAGGCTTAGAGTCCAAAAGGGTGTGATTATGGTAATTTACAACTGTCAGAGAGTCTGGGGTCCTCTCGTCTCCTGTATGAGCTGTGCCTGCAGCAGCTTCATAATCCCTGTTTGATATGTGGGAAAATTGCAAAATAAAGAAAACAGAGGAGCAGGATGTGCTTTAAACTGACGACCCAACGCTGGAGACCAAACAAGACGAGACGCAAGACAAACAGGAGACGTTACTGCGAACGCACAAGCTTGTTTGTTTTAGCCGTGTAACAGTCAGAATTTCCTTAAAAAAGTTGCTAATTATCTGCTACTAGTAGCAACCTAATGTAAAAAAAAGTCTACAACTAGCAAGAAAACATCACTTCAGATGTTGTATTAGTAATTACCTACACGTCTTCTCACCTTCACTTCTCAGTGGTTACGTAACTATGATGCATGCTTTAACAACCACACCTGTCAGTGTTAACAAGGGAAACATAACACTATGTGCTCAAAATAACAGGCACATGTAAAATGCATTTAACATGATGCGTGTGTGCAGAGAGCAGAGACCAATGACACTGTCATTAGAGAAGAAAACACCCAAACGTCTTATTTGGGCAGAGTGCACTTCACATTCTATCAAACACACACACACGCACGCACGCACGCACGCACGCACGCACGCACACGCACACACAACACACCAAACACACACCACACCACAACACCACACACACTGATTATCTGTCGCCCGCTGATGGGATCAAGCTGCGATAAGAACTGAGCCTGATCCTGAGCTCTGAGGGGACGACTTTCACCTCCAGCCACATTTGACCTGAGCATCGTTACCACTGTGAGCTAATGGGACATTACCTGCAACATCAACCACAGTCCACAACCCACAAAACACGAGCGTGTTCTTCAGTTTGCTCCGTGAGACTCACACGGAGCTTTGTTTTATTCTTGGCATAAATTTTACTGCAAATAATCCAATAAAGAGATCATCTGCATAAACATAAATAAAACACTGACAGTACAGAACCTGTTACGTTGTATTGGCTGATTTATCAGTTGCTACAGTTCATGCTGCCACTGGCGTTTTATTACAGGGAACTTTTTATTACACAGAGATTATGTGAATTAGGAAGAAGAGTGTCTGTCACAGACTCCCTTAAAGCTGCAGCGACAATCACAAAGCTTGGATTTGTGGTCGTGGATGTCGGCTCTTTGTCATTAGTAAAGTCCGTAGATGAGGACCTTTAAGTGTTGGCTCTGGAGCCAGAGAGATGTAGTGCAACGCGTCCAGTTAAGGCTCAACACGTTTAGGCTTTAAGGAAAAAACTGCTGGATTTCATTTAAACTATTGCGGGCGGATTCAAAGTGTCCACGTTTAAGTGCTGGAAGATCGAGATGTCCCCATCATATGTCTGCGCTCTTTCTATTTGTTCCCCTTTCCAGTCATACTAAATTCACAAATAAAAAGTCAGGTATGTTCTGTTCATTGAATATACTTGTGTTTACATGTTGTGTGGTGCGGCACTAAACACACTCCTGTGTGAACTGTAATTTGCTGGATCAGTCTGAGGTTGAGCTAATGACCCGCACTGGCTGGAATTCATCTGCAGCACACGTGCTGCTCTCCTAATGAAATAACATCACTCTCGTTTGTCTCAAGTTTAAATTCAGTTTACAACGAAACCACACCATTGAGTCACCGTACACACTTGCGTTTCCTACCTGTGCGCGCGCACAGCGGCTGAGGACGACCGGTGCCGAGTAGAGTCCAGAGCGAAGCAAGTCGGACCGTCACCCATGTGTGTCGGCACCATAACCGAGCAGCTGGACGAGCTGCGGTCCCTGACAGCCGTGGTCCAGGAGGCTCTGCTGTGTTGTGTGCTGGTCTTTCTCTCCTCCTCATCCTCCTCTCCTTCTCCTCCTCCTCCTCTATCAGTGTGCAGCTCCATCTCTCTCTCTCTCTCTGCTCTCCCTCTCTACTAAATCTCCTTTACGTGCACGCATGCATTCTCCACGCTGCCTCGCTCTCTCCCTCCGCCTTCACACGCGCTCACTCTATGTGCTGCCCAATCATTATTTCTTTTGCTAAGTTAATTTGGACCATAGAGGATAACGATGCAGCATGAAAGTGGTTGAAGCACAGGTGAAATGTCACCGTTAATTGTAGCTGGTCAGGAGATACAGTAATAGTTGTAGATGCTTGTTCTTCTAATCTGCTGGCAGCGTAATTCATGAGAAACAACAAGACTGTGTGTGAGGCTTCATTCATTCGCTGCAGTAAGAAATGAATGAAAGTGACCTAAGAGTGATGCTAAGTATCATGTTTGTACTATGAAATTCATTCATGTGAATCTAAATATAGTACCTTCACTCATCACAGAGCAGTGTCAGTGGAGTGGGAATAAAGAAATGGTCATTTATTGAACACATAGTATTAATGACATATTGTGGTCGAGCTGTGGATTGACATGTATAGATTTTGGAGACAGACACTTGGTGAGTTCTGAGGATGTATGTGTAAAAAATTAGGCCCTGTGACACGTTCCTCCATCTGTAGATACAGTTGAATTTAATAATGTTACCTTTCAAACTTCCAAAGCATCTGTCACAGCTCAGCAGGAGTCTGGAGTCAAAAACACGGACAGGTCGCAGCAGGACGGAGTAACATACTCACCAAAATAGCAGGAGTTGGCGAAGGGCAGAAAAGCAAATCAAAATAGCTGAGCCAGGAAATAATGACTGGTGAGGAACGATTGGCAGGATATGGCCTTCAGTATGCAGCACTGTGAACGTATCATGGCTACAGACCTGCAAAGAGCAGCAGCAGCGACTGCTGGTTGATTAACAGGTGTACGAGCATCAAAGCAGCAGCTTTTACTGTAGTATGAGGGTAGAGTTGACTGACCGGCACCATCGTTGCACTGAGGGAGCAGTAATTGGGAAAACATCTGGCAGATGTGAAGAGCTTTTCTGGCCACTAGAGAGATGAGCTTTTCACATCATCTCCAAATGCAGCCTTCAGTCCTTTCATGTGCAACACACTCTAATCATAGCAGCGATAAGTTCAAGTGTCAGTCTGAGTCTAATCCCGCAGAGCAGCTTAATCTGTTCAGCCGCCATGATGATGATTAATGACCAATTTGTTTGTTGCAACTTGACACAGTGATAATAGTGACTTGAGATGCGGTAAACAAGCAGACAGCGAGGGAAACGGCCGTGGCTCTGAGTGAGCCTGCGCATAGTGCGCATCCGCCTGCGCATCCGCCTGCGCATCGCCTGCGCATCCGTGCGCATCAGCCTGAGCATCAGCCTGCGCATCCGTCTGCGCATCAGCCTGCGCATCCACCTGCACATTGCCTGTGCATTAGTGCTGGCGTTTTCATTTTCCTCTCATTTCCGTGGTTCATTTATGTTCCTTTGCATGTAAATGTGTCTTTATCAACCAGATTCACTGACACCTGGAGCATCTTTTGCGTGGCGTACGCTATGCTGTAAACTATGCATTAAGTGGTCTGGTTTCTCTATACACATAAATTTTTCTTACGAGCCCGTCGGCCATTTGAGTTCGTACACACCAGGCGTACAGCAGCATGAGTGGTTAGGATTCATCTTGTAACTACTAATGCATCTACAGTACAAGCCATTGTTAGCTGATGGAGGGCTGGTGTGAAACTAGTTTGAATTGATTTGAATTAAACTAGATAAAAAGTTATTAAACACAAAACTCAACCCAAATGACTATAAGATTGTATGTTTAAAAACCGTGTATGTTGGGTGTGTTCTCATATCAGTGTTGTTCAGACTCTGCCTGGCTGACCTCGCCACAGTGTTACTGTATTGAAAGATGTATGAGTGTGTTAGACGGGGAAGTCTAAAGGTGGAGAAATGAGCCGGATGACTTGGGTTATGGCTGGAGTTGCCAAGGTCAAGGCCGACGCTTGGACCAGTCATGTGGTCCGTCTGGGGACCAAAACTGGTGTCACAGGAACACTGGGACCTTATTATAAGGAGTGGCGGCAGCAGGACACTCCCACTCAGGAAATCAATAATGTGATCGTTTCAGTCTTTCCCTACAGGAAAGCTTCAGGTTCAGATGCTTCAGGCCTGAATCTGTGTGACATTTAATAAAATCACTCCAAAGGTTTGTTATTGTCGATGACAAAAGCCAAACTCTGCAGCTTTGCACAGATTCAGTGTTTGGTCTGTACGACAGACGAGATCAGAGCTGGTTTACTCAACGAGTGACACATGTAAATACAGATTTAAAAATTAAGCACAGGACTTTTAAGTTCAGATTCGTTAATCCAGTGACAGATAATAACAAAATCTTCAAAGTCAACATTGTCTGTGTTTTTATGCAGCTTCTCAGTTTTTTCAGTCGATTTCTGCATCTGTATCTTTTCAACTTGTATTTAAATATCACAGAATACAGATTAAACAGAAGTTATTCTCCTCAACTGTCTCGCTCCACGAACGTTGCTGTGTGTTAAATAGGATGTGTGTGTGTGTGGTGTGTGTGTGTGTGTGTGTGTGTGTGTGTGTGTGTGTGGTGTGTGTGTGTGTGGTGTGTGTGTGTGTGTGTGTGTGGGTGGTCTTCTTCACTTGGATGGATTTACATGGCATTAAACAGTACATTGTGTCAGTGGGGGTTGTGTCTGTTTACTGGGGTGATTATGATATAAATAGGCTTGATGTTGCGTGGTTCGTGATATTCAAACAACCTCGGCCATGTGAAGCTTAGCTCTGACACTGCTGAAACTGTTATTGTCTGGGTCTGGTTTGACCTGGTTACCACTGGGCAGGTAATGCTCATGTGGAAGCTCATACACAGCTATGCCACAAGTGAGGCAGGTTTAGTTTAAACTACTGGATGTGCAGTGGAGCCTTCCTCCATCGCTCCCATCTCTGGGTGGAAACAGATTATGTGCAGAATATTTGGTGGATGGACAGCGCGTCACTGCCTCATATCTATCCTGGCATCAACATACTGTAGATGATCACCTCCTGACTGATGGCAAAACTCCTAGTGACAATCTGTCGCCTCGAACCACACGCTGAACCATTGTCTGTCCAGAAACAGCTACGTCTGACTGCCGACCACACTATGCAGTCGCAGTGAGAGGGTCCAACGCTAGGACGGCAGGAGCTGCCCACGTGCACAGAAACGAGGCTGACGCTGCAGCATTGACCTCAGACAGAGGCTGTTGGCCAAAGCAGTGAGTAAAATATGTTCAGTACCAAAGGCTGAATGTCTAATAGATCTGTGTTTTAGGAATCACACACATTAGCTTTTTTCTCTTGAAGCTCAATTTGAGCCCCATTAGTTGAGCTGAAAACAGTGCGGTCGCGCGCAACACGTGACAAAATCTTTTTCTATTTAGCACAAAACGAGGCCAGCAGAGGAGCAGACCGAGCCGCCTGGTTGACGGCTCCTCCCTCGGGACCGCGACAAGTCTGGCAGCGCGTGCTCTGTGCGGTGGGCAGGCAGAAGCTACGCTGACCAGTGGCTTCGGGTCAGAACCAGACAGGATGCTGCTAATTACCCCAATCACAGAGCAAATCTGCAGCTCCAGCTGAATAGTTGAACCCCAGGTCCCGTCCTGCTCCCGTTGTGTTTGTTCTCCAGAGCCATTGTTTTCCTCTGGTTTGTTTCATAGCTAGATCTTCTTGTGTCTGTGTCCGTCCAGTTCAAGGACGTGTACCTTGAATTGGTTGATCTTGATGACCTGACTAAATTAATTGTACCTGAAAGCCATCGTGTCAGATCTGCCAGTGGAAAAAGCTGAGGCTTATAAATTGAACGTGTGATAACAAACCCTGACCTCATGAAGTATTTACTGTATTCCATGATGCCATGAAATCCAGTACAAAGCATAATCACTCAAACTTCAAACTATTATTTATTTTTTTCCAAATAATAAAATATTTGTGGAAACTTTGTTGGAATTCCTTTTTATGAAATTCACAGATTCTCGATTGTTAAAAAATATGTCGAGCATTTCTTAATTAAAATTTTACTGAACTTCTTTGAAGCCAAGTGTGAAGAAGCTTCAGCAAATAGAAATATCCAACTTGTGAACAGTGTGGATGTTATTCATTGGCTCCTTTACTGCAGCATTACTGCTCCGGTGGAAGTGTGGCGTGAACGTGATCCGTCGGTTGGCACGCTGAGGAGTCAGCGACGCCGAGCAGCCGACAGCTGATGTGGATTTTGGCTCCGGTGAATCTCACCTTCCTCCTGACATAGAGTCCCTGTAGAGATCAGGCAGACCGGCTGGCCGACCAGTCAAGCTCAGCGGGCTGCGGCCGTGGCTTTGACCCTGTGGCAGGTGTTTAGGCTTTTTTCTACCTTTTTTCTACTGGCACATCTTTACCTTCCACTCAACTTCAATAGGAGTTAAATCAGCATAGAATAGTGTGGGTTTCAGTATCATCATCCCATCGTCAGGGTGTATCATTTTTCATTTAAGCCCATCTGTCCACAATGTGGGGGGCTCTCCACCAGGAGCCCAGTGGAGGGCCTGCCTGCATTCATTTTCAACACCATTAATTTCTCTCTATCCACACATCACGCTTCTGCACCAGGAGCATTGGAGGAAAACGCACCAGGCCCCCTCTGAACGCTCTCTATGTAATCCATCACAAGCAGACGTGCGCTCGTGGAGGGGGCGGTGTAAACAAGTGTCTTTGCAGCTCGTTGTAAGTCCCGTCAGCCTCCGCCTGCTCTGGCCAGCGTGCAGCCTGCATTCATGTTCCATTATGACTCCTCCTCTTCTTTACGGTGTCCTGTTTGGTGCAACGAGATCGTGAAGCGTGTTTAAGTCAAGGGCAGTCCTGCAGACAAAAACTGTAGGGCCTGGAGGGCATGGGCTTCACTGACAGCTCCCAATTATTATAAATCGTGGAGGATCATCTGACTTCAGTGCACATACGGGACTCAGAGTGCAGAGTGAATGTCTGAATAGTTCAGTTTAAAATGGGAGTTCAATCAAAATCCAAATTACCTCAAGATTGTTTGTGCCTTGAGCGCTGTGTTGTTTTCTCAGCTGGAGCTATAGAGGCTCTTCAACTGCACCTCGCTCATCTCGGGACCATGCTTGTGGGTTTACGCAAGACACATATTTAATTTATAACCAGATTGTTTAACAAATTATGAAGACGAGCAGTGATTTGGAATGAAAAGTAAGTCGTTAGTGTTTCTGCCTGCAAGCGATGAAAAGTGGACGTGCACCAGGAAAAATACAAACAAGAAATATTTAACTAAATGTAATAAGAAAATTAGATCCTGGTGGAAAAACACTGCAGGTACAGTATAACGAGGGTCAATGAACTGGAGTTCACTCAGCTTCCAATTATAAGAGGTCACTCGAGAACATCTTGTCAGGATTTTAACTGTGTACACGAGGAAATGTGTGTAAATGTTTACATGAAAACGGTTGACACGAGAAGGAGATGGTTTTGGTTAAAGCTTAAATCCGACACAGCTGAACAAGGAGACCCCTCCTGTCCCCCCTCATTAAGTCATCCACACCGGCTGATGACTGACAGGAGCTCCCACAAACCTCCCCCGTCCTCACGCAGGCGTGTCCCACAGGACGCGTTACGGTGAGGTCGGATCATGTCCTTCTGCTTTCATACGTTACATCTGCTCCTCACTACGTCTGCATGTGTGGGTTCATTCCCAGGCCAGATGTGCTGGGACACGGCAGCTCTGGTGCACGGACGTTTTATGTTAAATATCGGCTAGTGAGTCAGTACAACGTTGTGATGTTACTGGAATGATGAAAGTTTGAGATTGAAACAAACTTTAGAATTTATAGTCATATTCCAGAAACACCTCATGAAATTCCAATGGCTTAGCTTCTTATAAAAGATTATTGATTCACAGCCCACAGGATGAAAAATGAAAGGAATGATCCTTTTTTCATTTCCATCCGTCCTTAATTGTTTCCACTTGATGCGCCCACACTGAACAGAGTGACGCCTCTGAGTGAAGCCTTCTTACTGAAAGCACCGATTTCCATCACTGCTGCCTCCAGCAACAGTTAACGCTATTTTGAAAACTGCGACAAAACCAATTAGCGCTAAAAATCGATGGCGTCCTGCTGAGAGACGCTGTTTGTGACTGCAGTTGTAGAACCTGTAAAAACACGGACACACGGGAGGAGAAGCCTCAAGGCTGAGAAGCAAACCTTTAGATATTCAGTATCGAGTCGAGCAATCATTGAGCAGCGTCGTCCAGTTTTACTGCAAACCTTTCATTTTTTGGATGTTTTTACGTTTATGGAAATGTAATATTGACCCGTCGCGTGGTTCTTTACGTTGGTCCATATCATTGGTGAAAAGCTAAACACCCGCAAGTTGTTGTTAGTAATATTTCAATGGACATCTGCGGTCCCCAAAGAGTGAAATCTGGTGACTTTGAGCCCTGTCTTCTGTTATAATGTTGCCATGTTTTGCTTTAAATGAGAATTATTGAATGCTGCTTTTGGTTGATAGTTTGATTCATAGAACTCATACATTGAGCCTGAAGCGGTGTTGTACACTAGCTTAATTAACGTGCTTCTTGAAGAAGCGTATGTCAAATGGCAGATGAACCCGAAACAGCTTGTGTTTCTTCAGCATGGTCTGATTCCAGTAGACCGGTCATGGCCTTAATAAATCAAAGATGTTGCACAGCATTCAGAGAAAACAAACTCAGGAATCATGTGCTTTCACTTCTGAAAGTAGTTACTTGCTCTTTTAATCCTGTTTCAGGAAAATCAGTCTGGAGCGATGTGCGATGAAGCAAATCCTGTATGTTCATGATTGGAGAGTTCCTGTGGAGGACGTTTGCAAGACTGAGGGCAGGATCCTCCACGGCCACTGATTTCCTCTGATTCCAGCCTCTGATTGACTGAGCACACACTCATTACAGGTCATCAGCAGTAGGTGGAAAACAAGCAAAATGACTACCAGGATTAACATTCATTAATTTATAATAATAATAGTAATAACTTTATTTATAGAGCACTTATCAAACACGTGTACAAAGTGCTTTACTAACATGAACAAGCAGATAACAACACAAGGATAAAAAAATGTAATAAATAAGTAATTTTCCATTTTAGCTGATGAAAAGACACAATTTTCTGCTCAAATCTTAAAATCAATCCTAAACTTGACCGGGAGCAGTGAAGAGCTGTGATATGATCAAACCTCCCTGTTCTCGTCATATTGGACAAATGTAGGTTTAACTATTAGTATTAGCTGCCCTCAAGCTTATTTAAAAAAATCAATACACAAATACATATACTGAATATTAGTTTAATTTTGACATTTGATGTACTTTTGAATAAAAGTATTAAACATTTTTTACACAGTTGTTTTAAACAAAAGATGTAAACATTTTCCACAGTGCATCCGAGACTTCACAATAATAATGATATTTAAAGTCATGTATACGGACCTTTCTACATACACATGTTGTACAGTATATACACAAAGCACCAAATTCAGCCTCATACTGTATATATGGTAGAAACTGAGTGTGTGGTGCTGCTGTCAGACTTACATTAGTATCATGGATCATTCCTTTAGGAGGACAAAGCATTTGCTTTTCTAACCTGAAGAAAAACTGTTCGCATTCATCTAATTTACATGACGTAGCACCGACTTACAGAGAGCTGACCTAAACACCACCCAGTGTAGAAGTTGAGTTAACCAGGTGTGCATAAAGATGTGCTGCTAATTCACAGACTCTTGTCTCAAACAGATTCACAAAATGCTTGTGACCAGGTGTGATTCAGAGAGTGACGATGATTAACGGGTGATGATGGGGGGTTTCCTGATGCGTGAGCAGGTGATGGCTGCAGCCAGCAGCTGCTTCAGGAGCACTGTCATGTCTCAGTAATTAAGCTTGCTTGTAGTGAACAGCTCATCCAAGTCCCTGTAATTGCATCAAACACCAGCTACGATTTCCAATTTAAATTCAGCCACAGGAGCCACAAATACATTCCATGCTTAATTGGGAGATACTGTGGACGGAGCTGCCTTCAAAGAAAATGCAAATGCAACAACCTAAGAAATACATTTTTCAACTTCTTCTGTGTTAAAACTAACAACATCATGGTGGGAATAGTCAGCTTGAATGGTCATTTTATGGAGACTTTATATGTTAAAGATTTTGCTATTTGAGTTAAAAGAAGGGAAAACTAAATAAATTTGAGTTACATTAACGTGATAATAGAACGATTATGGTAAATATAGACAGACAGAATTTTAATAGCTTTTCTTTTTTCAGGTTCATTTCACATATTTTTTTATTTTTTCACTTTTAGAATCATTTCTTACACATGGCATCTGGACATGCATTACACGATGCAAACCAAACTCTAACCCCGATAAAACACCTGAGCATTCAGTATGTTTCCTCCTGGTTTCATACAACATCATCATTCATGACTAAATGTAATCACTGCAGTCTGTGCTTTTTAGGACGATGAACCTCTGAGCAGCAGTTCAGACGTAGCAGCTGCCAATAACAATCTGCCCATTGGATCATTAAACTCTATCAAAGTCACGACTGACACATACAAATGCATTAAAGCAAAAATAAGACTGTGGGGAAGCGTTACGTGTCTACATACACACACACACACACACACGCATACGAGCTTCAACAGTCGTCTACCCAGTTCTTTCATTGCTAACCAGCATATCAGTGGGCAGATGTGTCCAAAACCAGATGTGAGCAGAACCTTTGGTTGCAGCATGAAGAGCAAATCATCATTTTTAATCAAACCTCAAATATTATGGCTCAGTAACAAACTAGTGGCCTCAACACATCAGAGCAGCAAATACTGTACAATCATATTCAAGTAATGAAGCGAGACCCTGCATCTGTAAAGTTGTTGTAGACAGTAGTTTTGATATCATCATAAATATATATGATAAAACACAATATTTATGGCATTTTGATCATATTCATACATTTAATTTAATAAAAATAAACAGCGGTTGCTTTGATCGTCTGCAGGCCAGCGGTGCAGGAGACTGTTGGTGGAGCGAGTTACAGTGAGACAAGGTTTCAGCCTGGAGTCGTCAGCATTAGTGCAGAGCTTCACTACAATGAATGAGAGGCCGCAGGTACAACACGCAGGTCTGAGCCGTGAGCTAACAATGGGTTGAGTAGAACGATGGCAATGGTGGCTTCCAATCAGAGGCCAATATAAATTACAATTCATTGTTCTTCAGTGTGATGGCAAACAAAATGCTTCCAGTGGGAAACTGCTTATTAGACGCTGATAAACGCAACCACCCGCGCTGGGCAGGTTTTAGTGGTTGAGTTTTGGCAGGTGCTGAGGCCAATTCAAAGGCAAGTGGCCTCGTCTGTAGTCCTTTATACACACACAGAGCCAGTCTCTCCTCTGTTGTTGTAATGGCTTAAAGTTGCTTCATAAACTAATTCCAGTGTTTCCTCTGTTGTTGTTGTTTGTGCGTCAGAGAGAAACTGCTGACACATTGTTAGCTTCTCTCAGGAGCAGCACATTTGCACTTCTGCCCATGAAAGCACATATTCACTTCACAGAGGCACATTAGAAAAATACACACATACATACACATACCCCTTTGATGCACACAAAGCTGAAATCGGTCATAACGCATGCAGCGGTGACCTCCTGTGGGTTTTAACCAGGACCCCAGGGCAGCAAAAAACAAGCAGAATTCATTTCTCCTCGTAAACATTCCATTCAGCTCACAGAACGGACTCCATGGGAACCCGTCACCGAGCGGTGGGGAAACATCTTCCATCATCTTCCCTTCTTTTCCTGCATCATGACTAAAACTATACAACTTTACAAACAACTTGATCTGCATCTGAAATGTGACCTCATGGCTCTTAAATCGACGCACCCAATCAGATCAATGTATTAATGTGACAAATATGGAGAATGAAACAAGAGGTCCCACAAAAGGTTTTGAGTCTTCGTCCTCATAGATGCTAGGTGCATGTTTGGCTTGTTTCTCCGGTTTGTGGTCGTGTCTTTTGGCAGCATCACACATTCGAGGCCTCAGAGGAAGTCGCTCTGCAGCTCGTTGGACAGCGTGCTGACGACCTCGCCTCGCTGGCGCCGTCAGCACGCTGGCCGCAAGCCGGGGCCGGGCCTCGGCCGGGCTCCTGCTGCCGGCGGCCGCGCCGGGGCAGTGCCGGCACGTCCCGTGGTCGCCCGGCAGCCCGTTGGACAGACGCGTGGAGTTGCACTCGTCCATGTGATGCGCCCGCGTGCAGGGTCCCTTCTGCGCCGCGCCACCGCCGCCGCCGCACGGGCGCCCGCAGAGCGCCGTCCGGCACCGGGCCACGTCCCGGCACAGGGACTTGCGGAAGTTGGGCTTGAACACCAGGTAGATGACGGGATTGTAGAGGGTGGAGGACTTGGCAAAGATGGCTGCCATAGCGAAAGCCATGGGCGGCACCGCTGCCGAGTTACCAAAGGCCGCCCACATGGACACGATGGCGTAGGGGCTCCACGCTGTGAGGAACCCGATGCAGACGGCCACAGAGAGCTGCAGGACAGTCACGACAGTCATCGACACACAGCCGGCAACAAAGAACGGGCCCGAGATGGTGCTCACCTTTATGATGAGCGCGTGGGCGTTGGTGGTCTTGTTCTGCGGGGACATGTGCTGCTGCACAGCCTGGCGGGAGCCGCGCACCGTCAGCAGGATGAAGGTGTAGGACAGGAAGATGACGGCGCACGGCGCCACGTAGCAGAAAGAAGAAGAGGCACACGACGTAGCTCATGGCGGCGGAGTCGCGGCCGGGCGCGTGCCAGTCGATGCAGCACGCCGTGCCGTACGGCTCCTCGCCGTAGCCCCCCCAGCCCCACAGGGGGCCCACGGCGAAGACCCCGGCGTAGCACCACACCCCGGCCACCAGCAGGGCGGCGTGGCAGGGCGAGAACTTGCTCCCTGAGGAACGGAGGAGCGGCGGTGAGGCGGCATCCGGCTACGGCGGGCCTCGCAGAGCTACAGTACGAGATGCTGACACATGCTGAGGCTGAAGGAGTCTAACAGTCCTTCAGAGGAGCAGAGGAGCTTTTCTCCGGCCCCAGATTGAAGTCAGCCCCTGTTAGTTAAAGCCCCCCGGTACTCATTCATCTGCTCTGTGCTGGGAACGCTGGGCGGCTCTTACAGATGCCTCTTATCTGATCGCCGCACAGAAAAGTTCCACCTAAGCTCTTTTCAGTAGAGCACAGAACTCAGCTCAGTCTTCAAAACCCTCGAACAAGATTCGTCCACAGCTTTTAAAGTTTGCAGCTTATCTCCTAATACTGACTCGATTTAACTCCTTGGCTGCTGTATTCAGATGTAGAACAGAAACCATATGAAAGCCCTGCAGTGTTTATCCAACTGTACGACACAAACAGACTATTTCAACAACCAAAAGTTCAACTTTAACAAAGAAACCTCCAACACACAGAAAGTCTTTGCAGAGTTGGTAGTTGGTAAAGCAACACAACCTATCTGGGTAAATAACAAGAATTTTACTTCAAGTAAAGTAAAAGGACAAGTCTGGTGAAAGATATGAAATACAAAAGCTTTATTATAAAAATGAATAAATGGTTCAAATTTGCATAACGAGCAACTGTTAAAAGTAATAAGGAAATGTTGATACACACAAATAGAACTTGTGTGAAATCAGGTTTCTGCAACAATATAATTCCTGGCTGCAAACAAGACTATAATAAAACACTCATTAATGTTTCTATGAGTCAAGATGATTATTCAGGCCAGAAACAACAACAGGAAATAACAACGCAAACAAAACCTCAAGCACACAACAGAACCACAGTCTGAGAGACCAGGACACCAGAGACGCCTTAAACATGGGAGTAGAACAGGTTTGTGGCAGCACAGATGCAACATGAACATTAAATATCAGGCTGTGACACATGTTTACGGCCTCCACATTCTAGAAGCTAGTTTCTGTAAATCGACTCTAATTATAAGTGCAATTCAAAGCTCCTCACTTCAGAAATGAGTCTAATTTGGAAATGATGCTCTGACACAGTGATGTATGGTTTAATTTAGGTGCTTTGCTCTGATGGATGGGTCCAGCCGGCACCAGGACCAGAAGCTGCTGTCAGTAGGACTGATGCAGCAGCTGCAGCGTGTGCTGGTTCTGTCCATTACTGCTCTGTGCACGGCCTGGATCCCAGAACCTGAAACTAGAGTTTACGCTAAAATCTCTGCAGCAGAGATGAATGAATGTAACGCAACAAGGAGGTTGATCTGGATGTGCTGTAACCGGTGCTGTTGGATGTTAGTTGAAGGTCAGACTCCTTAACTCACTGCTTCAGCATCAGTTTGTAGTAATGCTGCTTATTACCTCCTCTGTTGAAATGAACTGAAGTGAAACACATGAGTAAACTCTGACAGCTGGATGTGGTCCAACCGTGCAGCCAGGGAATGGAGAGACTCCAATTACTGGACGTTGGTACGTTTTTCCAGCTACGAGCCCTGGGGCGGATCCAGTAAAGCAGGAAGAGTAAACACTGTTCTATTACACGTCCCGCTGAGATGAAGCAGCCAAAGTACTCGGGGGGTGAGAATTAACGGCTCCGTTTAATCAATAATTTCAACAGCTTCAGTTCAGTTGTACTAGCATTATTGGGCTTTCAGAATAAAAGCACGAAGCTCGTTTGTCCTATTCGTTTTTCAGAATAAAAGCTCGAAGCCCGTTTGTCCTACCGTAGTTTGGGCAGCAGACCTTGAGCCAGCAGACGCAGGACAGAACCATGAGGTTGGTCAGACTGCTCAGACCGAACAAGACGCCACAGAAGGCGTAGACCGTGCAGGCGGTGGTATTAAAGAGCCACCCTGGACAGGACACAGCTGTTACTGACACGCCTGGGACTGAAGTACTGATACGAGGGGGGGGGGGGGGTCACTCACATGTGGGCGAAGGCCGAGGGGATCGCCAGCGGGAACAGCGTCACCGACATGCTGAGGTCGCTGACGGCCAGGTTGACCACGAAGAACTCTGCCGGCTTCAGGGACGACTTCTTCCTGTAGACCACCAGGAGCAGGGTCCCGTTCCCCAGCACCGACAGCACCCCTGAGACAGGAAGAGTCAGCGCTGCCGCAAGTCACTGGTTACACGCTACACTGCGGAGCGGGAGCTCACTCACCAAACACCGTGTAGAGGATTCCAATCAGGAGGTCGTTGCCTTTGGAAATTTTGGACACAAACAGAAATGGTTCAGAGGCATTTCCCATCTAGAAGAGGAATAAAAAGCAGACAGGAACCGTGAGTTGTGGATTAAACCACAGCTGCTGTTACATTGTCTCCAAACCAAACTGCCGGTGACTCTTAGCATGAAAAATATTTCCATAATTTGGAACCTCTGCAGACTCAAGATCAGGCGAGATGTTTGAATACGTTGTGTCATAATTATCTTCGCCATGGCAACCAGGCGGGTCATTTGCATACGCAGCATCACCTGTTGCTGCTGTATTCAGTGTGGCTGAGATAAGAGATACCAGCGAAAATATACAGTTTGTTCAGCATTGGTTTCTTTCTGTGCACATTATTACCGTTATTCTGTGTGAACTCGCTATTAAAATGTTACTGTAGCAGAAACTATATGTAAGAAGTTGTAAATGATAAAATCAGCAGGCGCTAAAATAGACAAACTAACACATTTTGGTTTAAAACCACATTTCCTTTCTTTCCTTCATTCTTTTACTTCTGTACAATGACTAACACTTGGGGGTTTTGCTCTACACTGTCTCGGCCTGACCTAGAAGTACAGTTCTCATGCTATTGTGTGTCAGCGCGGAGCGATGAAGCTGCCTGTTGGATTATTCACGTTATTGCCCACTTCTCTCTCTACTGTCGGCCGCCCTCTCAGCAGACTCAGGAGGACGAGGGCAGGACGGATTAACAGCCTGTCTGAGAGGATGAAGTCAAGAGAGACACTGAGAAGGAGAGCGAGGCAGAGAAGTGACACGGGCCGAGAGGGAATAAAGTAGAGCAAAGTCACCGGCTCGGTCATCATGGAGCGAAACCCTCACACTCAGGCTAAACGCTGCACAGGATCCGGCCTTAACGCCCACTGTGTCTACGATGAAGCAACTCAGTGGTCACTGACAACAAACAATTAGCTTCACGTGTGCTCTGGTCCTGTTCTGGAGCTGATGGAGGGATGTTTAAAGCTCCATCACCCAGACAGGAACCTGTCCTATCCAGCTAATTGCTGCACAGTCCAGCCAGAACCTCCACATGCAAACTGGACCCACAACATACAGAACTCCAGCGTGGATGTAGTATGTGATGGCTGAGCACACTAATACACACGTTTTTCATCACAGTCCTAGTTATAGTCATGGAAACGGTTCTGTGAGTGAACAGTCACTGCGGTTAAAGGTGCAGCTTTCAGTCTGTGAACAGTGATACGAATGAGATGGAGCAGTAAAGTAGGATCCAGTGAGCCCCAACAAGGAAATAACCCTCACAAATGACGCTGTAGATGAGAGCCGGGCATGAGTGGTCACCTTTCCTCTTCCTTTTGAGCCTTCTCTGTGTTTCTCCCTCGCTCCTGCTCTCCTGTTGCTCATTAGGGCTCAGGAGGAGGCGCAGGTTCAACCTGAACTTTGTCTGGGCAGCGTTTCAGTGGAGGAAAAACAGAGTTTCTGGGCTGAGTTTGATCTCGTCTGCTTTGGTTTCGCCGCCGGCCGTCGTCAGCAGAGGTTTTGCTCTGCGTGAGTCCTGACACGGCTACTGCTACGGATGCATTTTTGATGATGTAGTGTAAAGTAGGTTCCTCTGTGTGAAGAGGCTTCTGTGTCTGAACCAGCTGCTTTGTCTTTGTTTATTTTGTCCAACCTCCCACTTTGCTTTTTTCTCTCTCGCTTTATGATGATTTGCTGTGACACTGACGTTCTGTACATGGTTTTCTGGCTAGAATTGTGTACATCCCAGTTTTTGCTTCGCTCCTGTGTGAAGCCAGCTGAAGGTTTTGGTCCCGTGGAGCATCTGAGTGAAGCTGTTTTATGCTGAAGTCATGTGTTAAACACTTCCACTCACATCTTAAACTGTGGCTCCATGTCTAAGCATCTAAAAATCTGTCTCAAAAGATTTTTGTATTTAATGAATTTAATTTATTATATATATATATAATTCATATAATTACTATACATACATATATAACCATATATGAGCCATATATTATATATTATAATAAATAATCATCTAATAAATATAATATTAATTTATGATAGAAAGGCTAGAAAAAGGCTTTGAACACAAATTTGATACAGACTCAAATACAGATTCAAAGACTCTTAACACTAGGTGACATTGACATTCCAGCATTTCATTTCCTGTGTTTTTGTCTCTTTTCCGTGTCGGTCACTGAGGAGCAACAAGCTGCCTTTCTCACAGAAAGCGTCCAAAGCCTGAAGTAAAGTCTCCATCTGCCAGAGGTTCCTCCTGCTGCAGCCTGCACAGACCTCTCAGGAAACACTGGGTGACGTCCTCGCGTGATGAAATAAAACTCATCTCAGCAGCCAAACGGCCTCACGCAGGACGTGTCAGGTCGTGTTGTGTTGTCGTGCTGCGCGCTAACAAGTTTGAGGCCAAGACGACAAATGCTGGTCCTTCCACCATCCATCACCTCCTCAGCCTTTTACTTCAGCCTCCGCTAATGGAAGCTGCACTGCGTTTACAGACCCGTGTTTACATTTAAATAGGGCAATTTGAATATGGAGATGGCGCGTGTACGTGGGAGGTAAACATGTTTATTTCCATTGGCAGATCCCCAATCAGTCACCAGCGAGGCGAATGCCACACAACGAGCAGGTGATACATAGAAAACCTCCAACCTGCATCTCATTACACGCTGACGGACGAGGCAGCGGAGACTGCAGATGAGAAGCGCCGTCTCAGCGGCGCTGCTGTCACGCTAGGTGCTAATTACCCTTTATTCAACATACTCTCATAGCTTTATTAGTAACAATTAGTTCTCGTGGCCTTGGGTTTTGAAAGTCAGTGCTCGACTGTGAGATCAACAGCTTCACACGAGGCGTCGGCTTCAACGTTCTCCTGAAACCGATTCAGAAAAATGAGAAGCAGTTTAAGTTGTGCTGCCTGAGTGGATACGAGCCTTTTAAATCATGAGTCCTGACAGTTTTATTCAGTGCGTGACCCAGCCATGATCCATTAGTGCATTAATGAAATGGATTTGCTGTCACATGTACAGAATATAGTAGTAGAATAAAACAACTATTCATGCAGCTTTATGTATTTGATGCATGCAATTAAGAATAATTCACCAAATCTCTAATGGAGGTTGATTCAGTGTCAGACTGAGTGTCCGTCCCAAATGAAAGTGAGAATCACACAGTGGAACTGAAGGGTCCAGATGAGGCTGGTCTGAGGCAGAGAGCTAGTTAAACTGTCTGGAGCAGGTTCTGCTGCTGACGGCTCCTGAGGATCCCTGACTCAGCATCCTGCCAGGTCCGGATCAGCTCGGCTGGTTCAGTTAGCGGACGGAAGGCTGTGGGTGCAGGGCCTCGTATGACACACACACACATGCACACACACACACACACACACACACACACACACACACACACACACACACACACACACACACACACACGCACATGCACGCACACACACACACACACACGCACACACATACACACACACATGCACACACGCACACATGCACACACACATGCACACACACATGCACACACACACACACGCACACACACGCACACATGCACACACACACACATGCACACACACACACACACACACACACACACACACACACACACACTGTCTGCGTTCCCATGCTCTCCAGGCCGAGGGGAACCCGTGCGTCCCTGTTCTGTTGGGCTTTTCACAGAATGCCTGGTGACTAATGTGGAATGTCTCATGACTGATCTGATGAGAGTGTGACGTTACTGCTGCTCATGTCCCAGTGCATCAGTGCAGACGATGGAGAAATCAATTAAGTATCGAAGGATTTAGATATTATAGATACAGAATTTAGATTTTTTTGTTTCTAACATCTTAAAGTCTTTTTTTATGGAGAAAACATGAACTCCACATGTGCTTTTGTACGAGAGACTCTTTAATTTCATGTTCAGCTTGTTGTAGCTGCTGTTCATGTAGATACTGTTCCTATTATTATTTTGCCTGACTTTAATATGAACCTATCAGTGCCACAGTAAAGAGCCCGACGCCTGTAGCATGTGTGCTTTTAGACAGCGTGTGTTCCAGTCATGATGCTCCACCCTGAGCTGCGTTGCATCACATTTTCGGTTTTTCCACTTCCTGCTGGTTTTCACAGCGGATGGAGCTGCTGGGTTTACTCAGAAACGAATGGCTTTTATCTCATCCTTCACTGCACAACTTCGTATTGTAAAAATACCTTTTCATCAATAAACAGGTTTAACTGGAAACATCGTTAATTAACTGGAGTAAGTGCCTTTGTTTTTCTAATGGTTTGGTTTAAGAGCTTCTACCTTTACAACATCACTCAGGCCTTTGTCTCTAGTGAGTCCCAGAGGTTTATCTTTGGTTACAGTATTTAGGAAAACAAGAATCACGTGTGTTAATATTTCTCTCAGCCCTGTGTTTTACGCCATTGTGTCTCGTCTCTGGTGTTTTGTTGTTTTGGGTTTTAGGCATCTGAGCTTCATGCATGAAATCAAAGCAGGCGCTGGCATTTGGAGCAGAGAGAAAAGTGAGTCTCAGGTGACGCTTTGTGCAGAGCCGGAGCTTGACAGACGAGGTGTGATTCAAACCATGAGTGATGGTCGGTTTCTGGGCCGTGTCTATCACCTGGTGCCAACA
Organism: Betta splendens; assembly: GCF_900634795.4. Classification (NCBI taxonomy): domain Eukaryota; kingdom Metazoa; phylum Chordata; class Actinopteri; order Anabantiformes; family Osphronemidae; genus Betta; species Betta splendens. The sequence goes on along the minus strand of NC_040887.2, from coordinate 2,799,617 downwards.
AACAGGACGACAGAGATGCAGCAGATTCATCAGCTTTCCTTTACTTCAACCTACAATTTACTGTTCACAACGTCGGCTGTTAGATGATTTTATATTTTCTGTATTTGGTAAATTGCAAATATAAAGTTTAAAAGAAGCGTTAGAAATAAAAAGCAGATTAAAGCAAAGTAAGGGAGAAACCGGATGCTTTTTGGCCGTTCACGTGTCTGATTTTTATGTGATGGGCTGCACAGTGAGAAGTTTTAACTCAGCACAGTGTCTTCTTTTTAGCCAATAACGCTTCCAGCGCTTGGAGGCTCCTCACTGTCAGATCAGACGTCACGTTCTACACTCACTCCTCTGTTTGATGTGAAACTACAGAGATGAAAAGAGGATCATCGACACATGATCCATTCAGAGGCCAGAAGCTATGAGCTCCTCTAGTGAATCAAACTGACTTCACCAGTAGTGAAGGAGCTGGGGGACCGTTGTAATGCGTTACGCTGCCTCGCACTCTCTGCTCTCTGATCGTTTAAAGGGGAGCGGACGAGCTGGACGTCAAAGCAAAGAGACTGCAAATGAAAGTGCGAGGGCAAACAGTGTTGGAAAGAACACAAACATCATCGGTGGGACCTCGGGCGACGCCAGGGGTCCCGTCATCTGGTCCGATCATAGAGATTGAGCGGCTCAACAATGACTCTTCTAAACTCTGGCCTGCAGCTTCGCACGAGGACGTCGCCCACAGAGAAGCCGTTGTTCCTATTTTTACTGTGAACTCCTGAACTAACCGTCAGTGCTTCCATACAAACGACAGAGTGCTGTGTGTGATTACGAACCAGCTGTTTCCTTTACATCCACCATTAACAAAGCCTCAGCGCTGAGCAGTTAAAGGATATGGAGCATAACGATGAGGATGAGCTGCACAGATCGGATCTTACTGAGGAGCAGAGGAGCAGCGGCATCAATCTGAGAGCGTTTCCTTTTCAACAACCAGCTGAAGTAGAGCATGTGGCGGCTGTACATGAAATAGTCGACCTCGTCACGTTCCATAACACAACTAATGTGTCTGTAGACGCGTAGTTCCTCATAGAGAGAGAATCACTGTCACATGCAGGATACAGTTCTTTGTGGCGTCCCAGGGTTCAGAGGTCGATGAAGGGCGATGGAGCGCCGTCACCATCAGGGTTCAAGCTGATGCAGGTGTGACAGTCAAACCGAGCCACAGTGAGGCCACACGGGACAGCAAACGTGTCTGCAGAAAGACAACAGACAAACGGCTCCATGCTGCTGTGAGCCGCAGCGACAGGAAACCCACCAGCTTCCTGCCGAGACTCCATAAAGTGCTGCTGAAAGCTTTTCTCGCTCCTTTAATTTGCATCCAGGCAGAGCGAAGGTCGAACCGCATTTCTCTCCTGATTGAAGCCACGGCCGTGTCCACGTGGGGAAGTCAGAGCTGCTCTTAACTCAAGGTTTGTTGGCGTGAACGCCACGGCGGTCCATTTGGGTGAAGTCCCCGTAATGCAAAGCTACAGAATACAGTACATTTAAAAACCAGTTGAAACCAAGGCTCTAGGGCCTTGTTATTCAGAGTGACTCCCTGCAGAGCAGGAGGCGGAGGGTTCGTTTCCAGCCCCACTAGCATAGAGGCTACGGAAGCGTCACGTCCTCAGGCTGCAGGACGTCTGCAGCGACGTTAGGCTCCCGTCAGCAGCCAGAGAGGAATAATCACATTACAGGACAGTGAACGGCCAAAGACTCCAGCCTGGAGTAAAAACAGAGTTCAGCGCTGTGGACTGATGGGCTGAAAGGCAGACGAGGATTGTGGGAAGGATTTCTTCTCGGTCCACTGTCTGTAGGTGAAAGCAACACCTACAGGAGGAAACGCGTCTCACACACTCCAGTAGTTACAAATTGAGAATGCAGTGACTGGAAAGCCTTCAGAAATGGTTATGGAGAATGGTTTTAAATGAAGTATAAGAGCCTTGGATATAAAATGGATTCGATTTGTAAATAAATGTAAGGAACGAAGGCCGAGCAAGCGCCAACTCTCTGGGCACGAAGGTCGTTGGACCAGAATCTGTGACTGTGAAGAAAAACCCAAATGTCTCTGTTGAAGCCAACGTCCTCCCTGTGATGTAGCTGCAGGATATTTATCTACAGGCTCTGAGTTCTGCCCACGGCTTTAAGACACCTGCTCAGACTCAATGTCTCACATTCCCTCTGTAGCTGAAGGGCCCTGAGGATGCTTTACTCTGATCATGCTACTGCCTTTAAAGACACCAGGAGGTCTCTCTCTCTCTCTCGCTCTCTCTCTTACTGTAGCTTTTTATATTTCTGCTTCCTTTAATGTTCATTATCAGTTTATTTCAGTGTGAATGTGAAGGAAACAGACTCGGGCTCCTCTATATTTTGTGATCTCATAAACAAATTGCTTTTCTAAGTAGCTTCTCAAACTCTCAATTCGAAGCAAAGACACACAAACCATCTCTCTGCTCCAAACGACCCTGCCTTTATTTACCCTTCGACAACACTTGCATTTGCTTTCCACATACACCGGACCTGTTAAGAATTCATCCAACTTAACTGTAAATGTAAATGTATGACTTGCGTATGTGCTTCAAGCTTCATATTACATTATCTTATTAGACAGCTCTCTACTACAAAAACTCGCCTTTCATAAACCTCACTTCACCACAGATTTCTCTGTAAACGTTGAACTTTTTTAACGTTTCTCTTTAGTGTCTCTCATCAGAACGTCTGATCCTCAGACAATGACACAGTGCCATAACTATACTGTACGTGTTGAGACTTCAGAGACATCAGAGGAAGAACACTAGATGCATAGTAACACATTATTCTGAATCTATCCATCACTGCGTTTCCTGGAGGGCTGGAGGCGTGCAGGAGTCCATCCCAGTTGTCACTGGGAGAGAGGACACACCCTGAACTGGTTTCCAGTCTGTCGCCGAGACAGGAAGACGGTCGTGCTGTAGTTACAGTTGAATGCATGATGCATGCAGCGTCTGGGGGTCTTGTCATTTAAGGTCCATCCACCCTGGAGCAGTGACCTTGCTCACAGATAAGCATCGTATTTATCCTCACACACACGGCGCCAAAGCCAAACACATTAGTTTCAGTGTAAATGGCAGATGTGCCTGTCAGATACGAAGACAAACACGTCTTTTGTGTGTAACATTGTTAAACTGCTGCTCAGCTCCTCGTCCTATAACCTCTTGCACGACTCGCTGCTCTTTATTAAATAAAGGTTGAATTCCCAATCAAATACCTTTAGGTTTAACCTGGTTCTGCTTCCAACGATGGAAACTGGAGCATGGACGCTTTAAATAGTGTATTGACTGAATGGTCCAGAGTGTTGGGGTTTATGACAACACTACATTAATATTCTGCACACAACCGAGTGTGTTACAAAAACTCATTTACAGACACACACACACACACACACACACACACACACACACACACGCACACACGCACACACACACACACACACACACACACACACACACACACACACACACACACACACACACACACACAGAGTCAGCTGCTCAGTCAGGATTTACTTATTTTTAGACTGGCTGACATTTCCAAGGCTGGTGGAATGTATTTAATAACAAGTTACTAGAAAAACAGAATGAGACATACTATGCTGTTAATTAATGTGTTGTTAATAATTTATTGTTAGTTCTTGAGCTACTTTCTTAGAATTTGGTATCATACAGCAAGTGGTTAAGTATTATTAAAGTATCTGTTATTGTATCTTCTCGGTTTTATCAGAGCATGTGCTCGTTATCACTTCTAAGGATATCACTTCTTCTATCACTGGCTTCGACAGACCTGAGGAACAAAGGAGGAGAAACTAGTGCAGTCATGAGTTGTAGGCTTAGAGTCCAAAGAGTGTGTGATTATGGTAATTTACAACTGTCAGAGAGTCTGGGTTCCTCTCGTCTCCTGTGAGGCCTGTGCCTGCAGCAGCTTCATAATCCCTGTTTGATATGTGGGAAATTGCAAAACTAAAGAAAACAGAGGAGCAGGATGTGCTTTAAACTGACGACCCAACGCTGGAGACCAAACAAGACGAGACGCAAGACAAACAGGAGACGTTACTGCGAACGCACAAGCTTGTTTGTTTTAGCCGTGTAACAGTCAGAATTTCCTTAAACAAGTTGCTAATTATCTGCTACTAGTAGCAACCTAATGTAAAAAAAAGTCTACAACTAGCAAGAAAACATCACTTACAGATGTTGTATTAGTAATTACCTACACGTCTTCTCACCTTCACTTCTCAGTGGTTACGTAACTATGATGCATGCTTTAACAACCACACCTGTCAGTGTTAACAAGGGAAACACATTAACACTATAGCTGCTCAAAATAAACAGGCACATGTAAATGCATTTAACATGATGCGTGTGTGCAGAGAGCAGAGACACAATGACACTGTCATTAGAAGAAAACACCAAACGTCTTATTTGGGCAGAGTCACATTCACATTCTATCAAATGCACACACACACGCACGCACGCACGCACGCACGCACGCACGCACACACACACACACACACACACACACACACACACACACACACACACACACTGATTATCTGTCGCCCGCTGATGGGATCAAGCTGCGATAAGAACTGAGCCTGATCCTGAGCTCTGAGGGACGACTTTCACCTCCAGCCACATTTGACCTGAGCATCGTTACCACTGTGAGCTAATGGGACATTACCTGCAACATCAACCACAGTCCACAACCCACAAACACGAGCGTGTTCTTCAGTTTGCTCCGTGAGACTCAGCACGGAGCTTTGTTTTCATTCTTGGCATAATTTTACTGCAAATAATCCAATAAAGAGATCATCTGCATAAACATAAATAAAACACTGACAGTACAGAACCTGTTACGTTGTCATTGGCTCTGATTTATCAGTTGCTACAGTTCATGCTGCCACTGGCGTTTTATTACAGGGAACTTTTTATTACACAGAGCATTATGTGAATTAGGAAGAAGAGTGTCTGTCACAGACTCCCTTAAAGCTGCAGCGACAATCACAAAGCTTGGATTCTGGGTCGTGGATGTCGGCTCTTTGTCATTAGTAAAGTCCGTAGATGAGGACCTTTAAGTGTTGGCTCTGGAGCCAGAGAGATGTAGTGCAACGCGTCCAGTTAAGGCTCAACACGTTTTAGGCTTTAAGGAACAAACTGCTGGATTTCATTTAAACTATTGCGGGCGGATTCAAAGTGTCCACGTTTAAGTGCTGGAAGATCCGAGATGCTCCCATCATATGTCTGCGCTCTTTCTATTGTGTTCCCCTTTTCCAGTCATACTAAATTCACAATAAAAAGTCAGGTATGTTCCTGTTCATTGAATTATACTTAGTGTTTACATGTTGTGTAGGTGCGGCACTAAACACACTCCTGTGTGAACTGTAATTTGCTGGATCAGTCTGAGGTTGAGCTAATGACCCGCACTGGCCTGGACTTCATCTGCAGCACACGTGCTGCTCTCCTAATGAAATAACATCACTCTCGTTTTGTCTCAAGTTTAAATTCAGTTTACAACGAACCACACACCATTGAGTCACCGTACACACTTGCGTTTCCTACCTTGTGCGCGCGCCACAGCTGGCTGAGGACGACCGGTGCCGAGTAGAGTCCAGAGCGAAGCAAGTCGGACCGTCACCCATGTGTGTCGGCACCATAACCGAGCAGCTGGAACGAGCTGCGGTCCCTGACAGCCGTGGTTCCAGGAGGCTCTGCTGTGTTGTGCTGCTGGTCTTTCTCCTCCTCCTCCTCCTCCTCCTCCTCCTCTATCAGTGTGCAGCTCCCACTCTCTCTCTCTCTCTGCTCCCTCTCTACTTAAATCTCCTTTACGTGCACGCATGCATTCTCCACGCTGCCTCGCTCTCTCCCTCCGCCTCTCACACGCGCTCACTCTACTGTGCTGCCCAATCATCATTTCTTTTGCTAAGTTAATTTGGACCATAGAGGATAACGATGCAGCATGAAAGTGGTTTGAAGCACAGGTGAAATGTCACCGTTAATTGTAGCTGGTCAGCAGATACAGTAGTACTGTAGATGCTCTGTTCTTCTAATCTGCTGGCAGCGTAATTCATGAAGAAACAACAGACTGTGTGTGAGGCTTCATTCATTCGCTGCAGTAAGAAATGAATGAAAGTGTGACCTTAAGAGTGATGCTAAGTCATCATGTTTGTACTATGAAATTCATTCATGTGAATCTAAATATAGTACCTTCACTCATCACAGAGCAGTGTCAGTGGAGTGGGAATAAAGAAATGGTTCATTTATTGAACCATAGTATTAATGACTATATTGTGGTCGAGCTGTGGATTGATCATGTATAGATTTATGGAGACAAGACACTTGGTGAGTTCTGATGGATGTATGTGTAAAACATTAGGCCCTGTGTACACGTTCCTCCATCCTGTAGATACAGTTGAATTTAATACTGTTACCTTTCAAACTTCCAAAGCATCTGTCACAGCTCAGCAGGAGTCTGGAGTCAAAACACGGACAGGTCGCAGCAGGACGGAGTAACATACTCACCAAAATAGCAGGAGTTGGCGAAGGGCAGAAAGCAAATCAAAATAGCTGAGCCAGGAAATAATGACCTGGTGAGGAACGATTGGCAGGATATGGCTTCAGTATGCAGCACTGTGAACGTATCATGGCTACAGACCTGCAAAGAGCAGCAGCAGCGACTGCTGGTTGATTAACCAGGTGTACGAGCATCAAAGCAGCAGCTTTTACTGTAGTATGAGGGTAGAGTTGACTGACCGGCACCATCGTGCACTGAGGGAGCAGTAATTGGAAAACATCTGGCAGATGCTGAAGAGCTTTTCTGGCCACTAGAGAGATGAGCTTTTCACATCATCTCCAAATGCAGCCTTCAGTCCTTTCATGTGCAACACACTCTAATCATAGCAGCGATAAGTTCAAGTGTCAGTCTGAGTCTAATCCCGCAGAAGCAGCTTATCTGTTCAGCCGCATGATGCTGATTAATGACCAATTTGTTTGTTGCAACTTGACACAGTGATAATAGTGACCTTGAGATGCGGTAAACAAGCAGCACAGCGAGGGAAACGGCTCGTGGCTCTGAGTGAGCCTGCGCATCAGCCTGCGCATCCGCCTGCGCATCCGCCTGCGCATCCGCCTGCGCATCCGCCTGCGCATCAGCCTGAGCATCAGCCTGCGCATCCGTCTGCGCATCAGCCTGCGCATCCACCTGCACATTAGCCTGTGCATTAGTGCTGGCGTTTTCATTTTCCTCTCATTTTCCGTGTTCATTTATGTTCCTTTGCATGTAAATGTGTCTTTATCAACCAGATTCACTGACACCTGGAGCATCTTTTGCGTGGCGTACGCTATGCTGTAAACTATGCATTAAGTGGTCGCTGTTTCTCTATACACATAAATTTTTCTTACGAGCCCGTCGGCCATTTTGAGTTCGTACACACCAGGCGTACAGCAGCATGAGTGGTTAGGATGCATCTTGTAACTACTAATGCATCTACAGTACAAGCCATTGTTAGCTGATGGACTGGTGTCGTGAAACTAGTTTGAATTGATTTGAATTAAACTAGATAAAAAGTTATTAAACACAAACTCAACCCAAATGACTATAAGATTGTATGTTTAAAAACTGTGTATGTTGTTGTGTTCTCATATCCAGTTGTTGTTCAGACTCTGCCTGGCTGACCTCGCCACAGTGTTACTGTATTGAAAGATGTATGAGTGTGTTAGACGGGGAAGTCTAAAGGTGGAGAAATGAGCCGGATGACATTGGGTTATGGCTGGAGTTGCCAAGGTCAAGGAGCCGACGCTTGGACCAGTCACTGTGGTCCGTCTGGGGACCAAACACTGGTGTCACAGGACACTGGGACCTTTATTATAAGCAGTGCGGCAGCAGGACACTCCCACTCAGGAAATCAATAATGTGATCGTTTCAGTCTTTCCCTACAGGAAAGCTTCAGGTTCAGGAGCTTCAGGCCTGAATCTGTGTGACATTTAATAAAATCACTCCAAAGGTTTGTTATTGTCGATGACAAACGCCAAACTCTGCAGCTTTGCACAGATTCAGTGTTTGGTCTGTACGACAGACGAGATCAGAGCTGGTTTACTCAACGAGTGACACATGTAAATACAAGATTTAAAAATTAAGCACAGGACTTAAGTTCAGCTATTCGTTAATCCAGTGACAGATAATAACAAAATCTTCAAAGTCAACATTGTCTGTGTTTTTATGCAGCTTCTCAGTTTTTTCAGTCGATTTCTGCATCTGTATCTTTTCAACTCTGTATTTAAATATCACAGAATACAGATTAAACAGAAGTTATTCTCCCTCAACTGTCTCGCTCACTAACGTTGTGTGTGTTAAATAGGCATGTGTGTGTGTGTGTGTGTGTGTGTGTGTGTGTGTGTGTGTGTGTGTGTGTGTGTGTGTGTGTGTGTGTGTGTGTGTGTGTGTGTGTGTGTGTCTTCTTCACTTGGATGGATTTACATGGCATTAAACAGTACATTGTGTCAGTGGGGGTTTGTGTCTGTTACTGGGGTGATTATGATATAAATAGGCTTGATTGTTGCGGTGGATCAGTGATATTCAAACAACCTCGGCCATTATGAAGCTTAGCTCTGACACTGCTGAAACTGTTATTGTCTGGGTCTGGTTTGACCTGGTTACCACTGGGCAGGTAATGCTCATGTGGAAGCTCATACACAGCTAATGCCACAAGGTGAGGCAGGTTTAGTTTAAACTACTGGATGTGCAGTGGAGCCTTCCTCCATCGCTCCCATCTCTGGGTGGGAAACAGATTATGTGCAGACATATTTGGCTGGATGGACAGCGCGTCACTGCCTCATATCTATCCTGGCATCAACATACTGTAGATGACTCACCTCCTGACTGATGGCAAACTCCCTAGTGACAATCTGTCGCCTCGAACGCACACGCTGAACCATCTGTCTGTCCAGAACAGCTACGTCTGACTGCAGACCACACTATGCAGTCGCAGTGAGAGGGTCCAACGCTAGGACGGCAGGAGCTGCCCCACGTGCACAGAAACGAGGCTGACGCTGCAGCATTGACCTCAGACAGAGGCTGTGGGCCAAAGCAGTGAGTAAAATATGTTCAGTACCAAAGGCTGAATGTCTAATAGATCTGTGTTTTAGGAATCACACACATTAGCTTTGTTTTCTCTGAAGCTCAATTTGAGCCCCATTAGTTGAGCTGAAAACAGTGCGGTCGCGCGCTAACACGTGACAAAATCTTTTTCTATTTAGCACAAAACGAGGCCAGCAGAGGAGCAGAACCGAGCCGTCCTGGTTGACGGCTCCTCCCTCGGGACCGCGACACGTCTGGGCAGCGCGTGCTCTGTGCGGTGGGCAGGCAGAAGCTACGCTGACCCAGTGGCTTCGGGTCAGAACCAGACAGGATGCTGCTAATTAACCCCAATACACAGAGCAAATCTGCAGCTCCAGCTGAAATAGTTGAACCCCAGGTCCCGTCCTGCTCCCGTTGTGTTTGTTCTCCAGAGCCATTGTTTTCCTCTGGTATTGTTTCCATAGCTCAGATCTTCTTGTGTCTGTGTCCGTCCAGTTCAAGGACGTGTACCTTGACTTGGTTGATCTTGATGACCTGACTAAATTAATTGTACCTGAAAGCCATCGTGTACAGATCTGCCAGTGGAAAAAGCTGAGGCTTATAAATTGAACTTGTGCATAACAAACACTGACCTCATTGAACAGTATTTACTGTATTCCATGATGCCATGAAATCCAGTACAAAGCATAATCACTCAAACTTCAAACTATTATTTATTTTTTTCCAAATAATAAAATATTGTGGAAACTTTGTTGGAATTCCTTTTTATGAAATTCACAGATTCTCGATTGTTAAAAAATATGTCGAGCATTTCTTTAATTAAAATTTTACTGAACTTTCTTGAAGCCAAGTGAATGAAAGCTTCAGCAAATAGAAATATCCAACTTGTGAACAGTGTGATGGTTTATTCATTTGGCTCCTTTACTGCAGCATTACTGCTCCGGTGAAGTGTGGCGTGAACGTGATCCGTCGGTGGCACCGCTGAGGAGTCAGCGACGCCGAGCAGCCGACAGCTGATGTGGATTTTTGGCTCCGGTGAATCTCACCTTCCTCCTGACAATAGAGTCCCTGTAGAGATCAGCGCAGACCGGCTGGCCGACCAGTCACGCTCAGCGGCTGCTGGCCGTGGCTTTGACCCTGTGGCAGGTGTTTAGGCTTTTTTCTACCTTTTTTCTACTGGCACATCTTTACCTTCCACTCAACTTTCAATAGGAGTTAAATCAGCATAGTGTGTTGGTTTCAGTATCATCATCCCATCGTCAGGGTGTATCATTCTTTCATTTAAAGCCCATCTGTCCACACTGCTGGGGGGCTCTCCACCAGGAGCCCAGTGGAGGGCCTGCCTGCATTCATTTTCAACACCATTAATTTCTCTTATCCACACATCACGCTTCTGCACCAGGAGCATAGGAGAAAACGCACCCAGGCCCCCTCTGAACGCTCTCTATGTAATCCATCACACGCAGACGTGCGCTCGTGGAGGGGGCGTGTAAACAAGTGTCTTTGCAGCTCGTTGTAAGTCCCGTCATGCCTCCGCCTGCTCTGGCCAGCGTGCAGCCTGCATTCATGTTCCATTATGACTCCTCCTCTTCTTTACGGGGTCCTGTTTGGTGCAACAGCATCGTGAAGCGTGTTTAAGCTCAAGGGCAGGTCCCTGCAGACAAACTGTAGGGCCTGGAGGGCATGCGGCTTCACTGACAGCTCCCAATTATTATAAATCCTGTGGAGGATCATCTGACTTCAGTGCACATACGGGACCAGAGTGCAGAGTGAATGTCTGAATAGTTCAGTTTAAAATGGAGTTCAATCAAAATCCAAATTCACCTCAAGATTTGTTTATAAATTAACTTGCAGTATTGCAACACATGTATATTTTCACTTTAGGCTGAAATACTGTGTTGAACATGAACATTTTATTGATTGGGTAGAATGGAGAATCTGACGAGTTATAAAGCCATGAAGTCGATGTCTTACACGTTTCCATTGGTTTTGCAGTGTAAAAGAACGACAGAAATATTTGTTAATTTAAGACAATGTTTAAGTGCCTCGTTACCTTGAACCACAGGAAAAGATCTATAGACATGAGAGAAGTGCAATACAAGCTTGCTGAATGGCAGTACTGAAAGCTGCAATTAGTGGAAAACATACACATCAAACAAGAGAAAGGTAAATAATTAAAATTAACACTAAAGCTCAGGTTAATTAACTAAATGTATGAAGGAAACCAAAAAGCTGTCAGCCTTGAAAACCCCTCACTAAGTAGAGGCCTGGGTTCCTGTATTAAATGATAACAAGAAGAAGTAAAGCACTAACAAACAGAAGACAGACGCAGCAGCTGAAGTTAATTACCAAAAGTTTGTTAAAGAACAATGTGAAACAAGAGACTTGGGATAATAGGCTGTCAGTCACATTGAACTCACATCAGATCAGCACCATGGACAGCAACCAGGGAACCTCAACATAAACCTAGTTAAACTACATTATACTCCATAAACAAAGCATTGTGTGTCTACTTTCACAGGTGACAGTGTTTTCATTTCCACCCAGTCTCTATTTTATGCTTTTTTTTTTCTATTAAATGTCAAGAGGAAAAGCAGACCTGTCCAATGTGTCAAGCCTTTTGTGAAGGGAGACACGTCTACAGCCATGCAGTAGCTGAATATAATTTTGTTTTGTTGCACATGGTGCAGTGTTCGCACTGTGGCCTTGTGTTACAGTAGGAAGCCGTAACTTGTTGGTGGTGCATATTCCAAGGTTGCTGCTGATGTTTTAAATATTCAGCTGGGACGTTGTTAGCTTGTTACATAGAGCATCTCTTTATTGACACTGTAGTTCATTCCCCTTGTAAATCTGCAGTGAGCCGTGTCCCAGAGGTAATAAAAGTTCATTGTTCGCTGCATGTGCGCACACACATGCGTGTGAGGAGCCTGACGCATCGCTGTTGAATGGATGCAGCTTTACGTTCATGTGGGCGCTGCCGTTTACTGAGTGGCTGTATTTCTGTCATTGTCTGAGCTCAGTCAAGGACGCGCTGGGTTTGTAAAACCCACATGTGGGTGTTGGATGTCAAAACAAATAAAATGATGAGGTTTTCATTTTTACAACACTTAACACCTAGAGACGCGAGGCATGAATCAGTTACACATAGCAGGTCTCTACTCGCCTTAATTTGAGTCACTGTGTCAAATGAAATTAACCCAATTCTCACTAAACCATCTTTAAATTTCATAATAATATTTGTTTTCTTTCTCTTTGATCAGTTTTAACTGAAGTGAATCCTGACCTTCGAGCTTTGCCACAGACGTGTACATTGACATGACGCTCAACATAAGGAAACTACTACTGTTACTGTAGATCTTTGTTGCTACAAGCGCTGGCATATCAACCACCAAGAAACAGCTTCACACATGAGACTGTTTGGATTAAAGTACAGTTATAACTGAATTGTGCATAAGAAGCTCTCTGCAACTTGAACAAAACCTTGGGATAATGACGCTAGTTTAAAGGTCTGATACAGTAGCTGAGGGACAGGAGGAGCCTCAGCGTGGACGTCCTTTAACCCGAGGCCAGGAGTGGGAGCCTGTAGCATGTAGCATGTAGTATGTAGCCTGTACCATGTAGCCTGTACCATGTAGCATGTAGCCTGTAGCATGTAGCCTGCAGCATGTAGCCTGTAGCATGTAGCCTGTACCATGTAGCATGTAGCCTGTAGCATGTAGCCTGCAGCATGTAGCCTGTAGCATGTAGCCTGTAGCATGTAGCCTGTAGCCTGTAGCATGTAGCCTGGACCATGTAGCATGTAGCATGTAGCCTGTAGCATGTAGCCTGCAGCATGTAGCCTGTAGCATGTAGCCTGTAGCATGTAGCCTGTAGCCTGTAGCCTGTAACATGTAGCCTGTAGCCTGTAGCATGTAGCCTGGACCATGTAGCATGTAGCCTGTAGCATGTAGCCTGCAGCATGTAGCCTGTAGCATGTAGCCTGTAGCCTGTAGCATGTAGCCTGGACCATGTAGCATGTAGCATGTAGCCTGTAGCATGTAGCCTGCAGCATGTAGCCTGTAGCATGTAGCCTGTAGCATGTAGCATGTAGCCTGTAGCCTGTAGCCTGTAACATGTAGCCTGTAGCATGTAGCCTGTAGCATGTAGCCTGTAGCCTGTAGGGTACAGGAGGCAGCTCTCCTCTGGGCTCTGCAGGGGGCGGTGGAGTCCACGGTGTTCACAGCATCTCCAGCTGCATGACCTTCAAAATGATGTTTCATCCAAGAACAACAAACTGTACGTAGGTTACTGATGATGGCAGTGATTCAGTGTGACTGAGAGACATGATACGCAGAAAGCAGCTATTGATGGTCGTCAGGGTGGTTAACCGCCATGAGCCTCTTAATCCTATCAACTAATTACCACCAGAACATTAACCATCGGCCTCTGCTCCGCGGTATTGATTGCTCCCATTGACACCATCGACTTTATGCTAAGAGGGTCAATCCACCCTCTCACAGCCGCTGCATCTCTCTCTCCACTGTCGGCACGAGTCCCACCCGTCGCTCACAGGACAAACCCCGGACCCGAGGAGGGGTTCTGTTTGTTGGGTAGTGATGGGATGTCCTGGCGTCTGCCTGTGTAACTCAGCTCGAGCCGCCTCCCGTCTGATAATTGAGCTGTTTGATGCGGTGCAGCCTGAACCTGCAGGTAATGTCTCTCATCACACAGGTTGTGCTGCCTCCTGCAGATCCTTCCTGCTCTGAAGCGTGAGTAAATGTGAATATACATCATGAGGGTATCAGCATGGACTAGCTTGCACACATTACAACAGTAAATGTGTCCTCCACTCATCTCTACCCACTTTTTTCTAACGTGTAATATTCTCCATTCATCTGTGTGAAGGTTCAATCTTAACGCTGCTTGATCCCTGAGGACGCATCAAAGTTCCCTCGCACTGAAGTTTGCTGTGAAATATTTAAACCCAAGAGCCTGATTCATGCAGCTGCTCCCAAACGCCAAATGGAAATCTCCATTTCTATGCACCGTCATTAATTCATCAGTCTTCACTAGTCTTTGCAGATTAAAACATAACTTTAGGGTTGGTTTGCGTTTTGAGTCCATGTTGAATGAACCATTGTTCAGCACAAAAGATATAATAATCTATTGATGTTCAGACACATGTGGGAGTGGTATTAAATACAGTAATTAAGCAGGATTATGAGCTTTGTTACACATTTCATTTACACAATTGTTTTTGTGTTTGTGAAGCAGCTTTAACAATTTACTGCATGTAAATACTGCTAAAAAGCAGTTTCTGTGATAAACTTTACTTAACATTTCAGATTTAGTTTAAATGTCACAGACGTTAGAATTACTGCTTTTATCTCTGACGTGACTCTAATGTTTTACAGAACTGAAGTAAAGAACTGATTAAGGTTATTGCTGTGATAGGTTCAGTTTTTATTCCCAGTTCAGTTAAAGGACTAGTGTCAGTGCTCAACTCTTACAGTACATTACATTCATACATTTGTTTATTGGCCTGATTGAACACTGATTGACACATTTGACACAATTACCCAATTCTTTAGGTTTTGCACTCCAACCACTCATTTTTCCAGATAAGGCTCAGCTGGGAATGAGTGTATTTATTTATTAGTTATGCTTCCAACTGGCTTCAGTGAAGGTGTAGTGGGAGTTCTCTATCGCTTCGAGACGTCTCTCCCCACTGCTTACGTATTACATATGTACAGGAACTAGTCCTCCCTGACCATGGCAGGTTTAGTTCCCGTACATATGTAATATGTAACTGAGCAGAAATGGTCTCTCCGCTCAGGGAACCGGGGTCACCTGTAACCTGTAACTCTGACGGGATTCATGACTTCTAAATGGTACAGCCCTGTAAACTTGTGATGGTCTGATGATGTGGATCTAGACCCCCCCTACTGGTCCCACATGTTTACACAAAATGCAATTATCAGATAAATGCCTGACTACATACATGATTTCATGTATGAGTCTGAAAAAATATATAATACTAAATACTACAAAATAATAATGCTATTTAGAGGCTTTTCTGTCAGTGGCACACTGTTTTATATGGATTTGTCCTGCACTGACGGGTACGGACGGTAGTAATTAAACAAAGATTTCAATATGATTTATTGTAGATGTATATTTTCAATAATTTACAGTGCTCACAGAGCTACAGTAGTAGATCGGTGTTCATCCCACAAGCAGCACATCTGATAGATAAATAAATAGAAAAAATATATATTAACATTCATATTTCCTGGTGCCCACACATTCGTTTATATGTATTTAGGTACTTAATTCTGAAAAACATTGAAAAGTACAACAGCTCCCGCCCATAAGTACAGGCTGTTCATCAGAAACCCTTCACATGAAACACACTCAACAAAACAGTGTAGTGACAACAGAATGGAGTAAATACGGAAACGTTCTTTTAAAAACAGAAGTGATGTGTAGGACGGAAGTCATTCTCCTGTGAGCTGGGGGCGAAAGACGTGGAAGGTTTGACCTCCTGCCTTTCTTCTTGTTGCATAGCCAGAGGATGTGGTGGCAGCTTCATAAATGAACGTCTGACTCGTTAATGCATGCCAATGAGGAAACACCACTTGGCAGGAGGTTTACCACGAATCTACAGAGCAGAAACATTATCTTGCTTTTTTCCCATAACACAAACAAAAGCGCCCGGCAGACATTAAATAAGCTGGTGCCACACAAATAGAACCGGCTTCACTTGAAAATATTATCCCCCCACATCTTCGCTTCACACACAGACCTAACCAAAGAAATAACTGGTCAAGTGTTTCTTGGACCTGTAACAATGTGGCATCCAGATCAGGAACTTCCTTTTTCACAGGTGTTTTCGTTCTTCATCCAGTGATGAAGTATTCAATGCCACTTTGTGACTTTGGCACATTCCAGCCGAAGCCCTGGGCTGAACGTCACTCAGACTCTTGGTGGCCAGAGAGGCCACGAGCCCCATTCATTGTGCATTCAGCGTTTTCACAGAAGTTCTGCTTCATCTTCTTCATCCTCGGAGCCTGAGGGTCCCTGTCGAACCTCTTCATACCACTTGTTGGTCAGCGTTTTCATCTGGATCCGGCCATGCAGCAGGTCCTGCCAGACACAAACGTGCACGTACAGTAAGTTCCCACAAAATACAGACATGAACATACAGAAATAGAACAGTACCTTTATTGTAACGCAATGGGGAAATTACCAAAACATTGATTGAAAGAATTATTCGAAAGAAATTGAGAGAAAGATTGGCCTGTTAAGTTTCTGGCCAAGACTGAAACAAGTACTTCACAACACATCAAGCTGGACCTGCTAAAAGTGTGAAAAACAAATGTCTGGCTGTTTTTTGTCCTATTGTCTTCGTTGTGGCCGACAGTCTCGCCCGGAGAGTAAACTGGTAAACCCGCAACATGAGTACGTTTAGGGGATTACATGCAAACGTGCAGCTTCGCTCGTGACCACGTGAGGTGGTGGAGCTCTGTCCCTTTAAATCTCTCACCTCTTGGGTGAGTCTGCGAGTGAAGAAGGGGTTGAGGTACTTAGCATCGAGCCACATAAAGCCCTTCAGATCTTGTCTCTGGTAGATGTGGGCCTCGTACTCCTCCTCTGTCAGTTCTGATAGGTGCTCTGATTCAATGGCATTACCCTGAAGAAAGAAGGAAGCCAGAGGTGGTCAAATAAGAGAGGGAAACTTGATCACCGTCTTTACCAGATTCTTTACCCACTGAAGAGAAAAGTAAGAGTCTGAAGGTCGATAAGCCAATAGCACATTGAGGACGACAGCCACAAACCCTCTGCTTCTGACGTCAAAGTGCTTCATCCTTTACCATTTTCTGTGTCTTGCTGAGGTTGATGTCCTTCTTGTTCTTACGACGTGACTGGCTCTCCTCAATGTCCATGATGCGGATCAGAGGCATCGTCCCGCCTCCCAGGAGGAGGATGGTGAAGAGCACGATGATGATGGTGGTGGTACCAATCAGCTGGCGCTTCTCGATGGGCTCCAGGCCCAAATGAAGGCTCAACGCGTAGGGAATAGCTCCTCGCAAACCTGTCAGGGGAGGTGAAGCAGTTACATGAAAGATTTTAACCTCACTGGTACTAAACAAAGCTACATTTGAGCAAAATCTAATAGGACAAAACATTCATCACAGACTGGTCTAAATGTTTCATTTCTAGCTGTTGTCAAACCCCAGGTTGAACACTAATAACAAGAAGCTCACAGCTCACCACTAAACCACATGATGAACATCATCTTGGGCGTGATCTTGTGGTCTCTGAAGAAGTTCAGCAGAAATGACAAAGGGAAGATGTTCACCGCTCGACCAAGAAGAACCAAGACCTGCAGGGGGAATAGCACACGGTTAGGACCTGAGGATGTCAGAGAAATCAGAACGTCATCGGTAGAATAAGTTCCAACACTTACTATGCACCAGATGACAAAGGATATTTCAAATTTATGCGGGAAACTGAAGATGGAGAGTCCAAGGAAGGCAAACACACACGTTTCTGGGTAAAGATTACAAATGAGAACTCGTTAGAAACGGTGCACAAGCATCTGACTGGGAGAATCTGAAGCAACCGACTGACCACACATGAAGGCCACCGTTCGCAGCGTCTGCTGCATGAGGATCTGGGTGACGGGCGACAGGTTGTGATGTGTGTAGTGCGACATCGCAATTCCAGCAAACAGGATCGACATGATACCTGTTGGGAGAAAGCATGGCGTTAAAACGTCCCATACACAACTATGTCAACGTGCACGTCTGCACCCACCGGACAGTTTGATGCCCTCTGCCAGGCCGTAGGGCAGGTACGCGAAGATGATCATCATCCCAAACTCCAGGGACGGCGTCTTTCTCAGGTCAAAGTGTTTGAGAAACTGGCCGCTGAGTTAAGGATTTAAAACGTAAAACAGAGTCCAGCCACATCTATCTATCAGACACATGAGCAGAACCGGTGTGGATACGAGAGCCGAGATGAGCCCGGTGAGCGTTCCCAGAGCAGCGGAGCCAAAAAACATTTTAAGGAAGTAACCCAAAGCCTGCAGAAACGTCTCCCAGCCTGTAACCACGGAGTTGTCTGAGCGGGAAAAGAAGCCCTCAGCGGTGCTACAAGACGAAAGAAAACAACAGCACAAAGCTACATTATCATTATTGCTGCTTTAGCTTCTATTGCCATTCTCCTTCCCGGCAGCAGGGGGCAGCAGCACTCCACCTCTGAAGGTGTCAAACTGTAGATGAACCATTAGGAGGTTGGTTGGACATTGTCGGCCTGTGGTCTGATGGGAGTAATAATAATAATAATATGAGGTCCATCTTATCTGAATGTGTGTTATTCAGACATGACATTTATTGACATATGGAACCACTACAATAAACCAAGACAAGCATTTACTCCACATCAACTATGATATGTATCAAACCAAGCTATAAAAGTATCTTTTTGTTATTTTCTTGTCCTAAATCACCAACACATTTTTTCTTCCTTAAAGGCCTCAGAGAATGAGACGACCCACACCCGGCATGCGTCACACGTGAGTGTGGTTTGGCTGCCTTCAGCCGGGCCTTTCCATTATTTTGACATGGGACCGGCTGCTGATTGCTGATTTATTTCAGTTTTCTTCACTGCTGTCACAAAGATTGTGCTGTTGCTGTAGCTGTGGCTGTTTGCCTTGGCTGTCCTGATTTTATACTTGTAGCCCAGTCGTTTTTCTTTTTGTTTTGTTCCCATATATATCCTGGCCCCTATATTTAAATGTCTTGTTCCTAAAATTCTAACACTTTTGTCTGGTCACAGATATTTTTAAATTTGTCGTTTGCATTAAATAGAATGGTGGCTGGTACGATTTAAATCCAATTTATAATTACTGTACCATCATCCTGATAAACAGGCAGAAAAAATAATTGATAATGCATTTTCAATACTCATTACCTTTCTCCCAGGCAAAGATGTAGCTAATGCCTTTAACACTGCAATCAAAGACAGGGCCAAACCAAGCAGTACCTTCTACTAAAGCCGCTCTGAGGTTCCAATAGCAAGCAAACTGCCTAGGCTGTTCATCCTATCTATTATTCATGCGTTCATTTACTGTACACAGACACTTGAGATCACTTAGCAAATTTATCAGGTTGTAAGTAGGAGAGAAATAAAGTGTGGACAGAGGCGACATATACTGTAGGAAGACAAGGACGTGAACCAACAAAGGTGTCACAGCAACGCTCCACTTCCAACAAACTTGTCTGTCAGGATTCTGTTTGTGTGGAGCCACCTGTCTGTTGACACAGAACAGTCTTGCCAAACACTTCTAAGACACTGAAACTCTAAATAGATCGTCTCCGATAACTAGAGCGGGTTTTGTGACATGCTTAGAAAGCTGCAAGAGTCCCTCATCACTGACAAGCTGGTTTCTAAGATGACGTACAGTTAAAGGCTTTGACATCTTGATATAAATACATTGTGAGGAAGCAGAAGGAGACTGTTACTTGGTGAGGACGATGGAGACGGCGTCATTAAGGATGCTTTCACCAAACACCAGCATGTTGAGGACTGGGTCCACATTCAGGGCGTTAAAAATGGCGATTGTAGCTACGGGGTCCACAGCTGAGATCAAGGAGCCGAAAGCAAAGCTACAGCAGGAGGGAAGGGAGAGAAATGAGAGGAAACGTGAACATGAGCAGCAACAGGAAAATACAGTAAAATGGATCATTCACATACAGTACATTGTCATTTACATTTACGGTACAAAGCTGGAGCTGCGTGAATCTGTAGGAGGGCATGTGCAGATACAGTTGCAAACAGAAAATCACTTAGGACTTTCCCAACTTCCCCCTAAATGTCAGTAAAATCTGTTACACAGGCAAAACTGTCTTTGAATCCACTAATGCTGCTGAACAACAGCACCTGCTGCA
Source organism: Betta splendens (assembly GCF_900634795.4). NCBI lineage: Eukaryota > Metazoa > Chordata > Actinopteri > Anabantiformes > Osphronemidae > Betta > Betta splendens. The sequence continues at coordinate 2,779,560 of NC_040887.2, read as the reverse complement.
CAGTGACCACAAGCCTGTCTTGAAAAACCACACATGGGGGTGGAGTAGCATGCAGCAAATGAGTCATTCATCTCTGGCGGCGAGACAATCTGTCTGTCTGGAGCCGTAAAGGTTTTAACACAGATCTACAGCAGTTAAAGCACCTACCTGTCCGTCATGGTCATCTTATAGATCACATCAGCCTGAGAAAAACAAAAACTCATTTTATACAGATGTTTACACATCAACCCTGTTGTTATGAGTACAGCTATAAAAAAACTCACCTGTCCCAGGAAGTAGATCCCTCCTCCAACTATGAAGGCAGAGATAGCGGTGCCAATCACAGCAAAGAGGGTGATGGAGCCAATGTTTTGGAAGAAGTTTCCCTAAACATATACAGACACACAGCTTAGGAATTCATGGACTGTAAAGAATGACATTTGTGCTAAATGACGAGCTGACATTGAACTGAAACGAAGGTCAGCACAGAGAAGATATTAGTGATAACACAGTGGAACTAGAACTACCGCCTTTTATAATGCTGGACCAACGAAAAGAAAACTATGAGAACAATGCATTTTAAGAGGAACTTTTTTTTTACATTTGCCGATTTCTTTAAACTTTAGTCGTATGATGTGAAAAATATTGTATGAATGAGGACAGGATGAAACGCTAAAACTGAAGTGACAGAGACGACGTGCTTCTGCTTTGGTGCCTTAATGCCAAAGGTGAAAGCAGACGTTGAGGCTGATTTGGTTCCCGTTTATTCTTCGTCCCTAAACGAGTCGGTTTATAAGAATGTGACACATTTTTTCCACACCTTGTGTAAAGAGTATCCAGATTCAAAGATGATTGGAGGCAGAAGCAGGAGGAAGAACATGTTGGGTCGAAACATCTCCTCCTCCTACGAGAGACAGATCAAGTTACAAACACTACAATTTCTAATGGTACAAAAGCAGCGGTAGTCAGATGACAAGCTGGCGACAGCTCGGCTCAGAGCCAGGAGCAATATGTCGTAAAGGAGCAGGGAAACGTTGAGTCCAGCTACTGTGGAGATGAACGCTGTATATAAATCCTGCTAAAATAACTACATAACAAATCATACATTCATAAAACAGACGTGTAGCCCGTTACGAACACTGAACAGGAAACACTTCACCCCTAATGTTTTGCAACTTGGACTGAGTTTATAAACGTTCTGTCTGGTCTTGTCATCACGAAGGCCACAATGTTTGTTTTAATCCAAACACAAATCCTAATGCTAATCAGCATTGTTGAATATGAGCATATTATGTGAGTCACTGAACGATTTAAGCATGTGCTCGTGGTTATTATGTAATCCTCAACGCATGTTTCCAGCCATTTGGCCGAAAGTCAGTCCAGTGATCAGTGACAGAACACACACAAAAATGTACACACTCCCACACACGGCTCACGTGATGCTGGTGCCACTGATCAAACTCTTGCATACGTTTCAATGCAGCGTCTGTCGACCTCTCACTCCTTCTCACTTTTTAAAAATATTTTCCACCCGCTCTCACACGCACACACACACGCACGCACGCACGCGCGCACACACACACACACACACACACACACACACACACACACACACACACACACACACACACACACACACACACACACACACACACACACACACACACACACACACACACACACACACACACACACACACACACACCCCAATGCTCGGATTTTTCAGCAACATAATAAAATCATTGTTGCTTCTCGGCCGAATGGGCCGGCCTCCCAGACCAGGCGCAGGAATCATGTGCCCGTGCATTACGCTCCGGCTGCCGGTCTGTTCATGCATGATGCACCATGTGCTTTCTTCTGAAACTAGAGAGAGAATGAGTGTGGTTTTTGTGTGCATGCATCAGTGAGAGTTCATACAGCCCACTTCTGGGCTGTGCCTGATATTATTGCAGTGTCTGTTAAAAATACGACTCTAGTCAATAATGTGTTTTGTGTTTAAACAGATGTTGGAGCCCACAAACAGATGGACATGGAGAAAAAAAACTATCCGTAGCTATGATGAATGTCATCAGACTTCATCAGACTTTGAAGTGGTTCGTTGATGAAAGTCAGTTTAAGAGTCAGTGTCAGAGTTAATATACATCAATCCAAAATGTTACATTAATTCTATAAAACGTCAGTAAAATTAGTTTCACAACCTTCTGCATGTACAATATAGTTCTTTCCCTCTAAAGAATTAGGTAAGAAATGACCCAAAAGGAAAAGGTGTTTTGAGAAAAATGAAACCATAGCACACTTGGTTAATGACGGACTTCACTGTGCATGAGTTGAATCATGCCTGCCTGGGTGGATGCATGTTCAGTGCAAATTTGTCAACACTCCAAAAAAAAACGTGGCGGAAGCACCTAAAACTGTTATTGAGGAAAGTCCACAGTTCGCTGGCGTAACGGCTACGCTTCTGCTTAGAGTGTCTAACACACAAATACGCGGTGGACTGGTGCTTACTACCTCACTTACTGCCTCTTGTCCACAGTGAAATACAGCGGCCCTGCACCCTGCAGGGCCTAAAATATATATTAATGCCTGAGACAGAAGAGGAACACAGACAGACACACAGTTCTTACTACTAGACGCTCACTGACGTTCCAATGTATCGTCTAAATTCGTGGTTTAACGCTAATCATCACAGCTAAACATCTAACCCTAAACCAATCCTCACACACACAGATACACAGGTTCATATAAGTGGATTTAGACTAGATGTCACGTCTGCTCACTGTTGATTACAGGCTGCAATTAGAGGTAAACTCATTGTCAATTAACCAGTTAACCTTTTCCTTAATACAATTTCCGCTGCAGTGTCTGTCTCACATCCTAATGCGACATATCGGTTCCTGTGTTTGGCAATAGCAAATATTCAATTTACTCAAACTAATTATTACATTGAAAATGTTCACTCTTTTGCTTGATAAACGATAAAAGAGTTAACTAAAAATACAAATTGATTTGAGGTAAGACTACATGAAAGGACCTCCTGACACCATGAGAAGCGGTCTTAGATGTACAATGAGAATTCAGAAACACTGAGATTGACGGGCAGCTGAAAATATGCAGTAAGAGGAGGAAAGATGAAAAAGATAAATGCGGGGAGCAGAAGATAGGCATACTCTTGGGAAGCTCTGAAACACAGCTTGAACTGAATGAGAGAAGATGAATGCCAAAGATTAAGAGAACATAGTTAAAAGAGAGTAAAAGATAAGAGAAAAATATGAGCCAGAAGGATGGAGAGGCCTTCGATAAGAATGCACGCTGGAAGCTCAGCTCTGACAAACAGTGACATGGCCACATGGGAAAAGGCCCCTGGAACCACAATTAAAACAGCGCTCCCTGCGTCGTTCTCTTTCCAAGCCGTGGGAGAGATCTAAAAACAAGCATGTGCTGCCCTTTAGAGCTTCAAAACACCACTCGAGCCACTGAGCAAAATCAAGATAAGACAATTTACAGCACATCCATAAATTCTAAATCACAGATTAACAGCAAGGCACGGCAGCAATAAGAAAGTGAATCACCTATGACTCGCTTCCTCCGTGTTGCCTAACTGGTGTGTTACTTTGTACCAGCATGCTATTTCCCCCTCAATCTGTGTCAGAGCACAGGGGAGAGATGGGCACACGAGAGGAGAGAGAGAGAGAGCAGTGAACGCTACAAGAAAAGCACATAAAGGGGACGACCGGAATAAAAAAAAGTTGGTAGTGGTACGCGGGTGGGGGAGTCCTGGAGGGCTGCTAAATTAACCAAGTGGGCCAGCTTTAAAACACAGCACTGGCAGAGATGACACAAGCCTTTAATGTAACTACAAGCACCCAGTTTGAACCTGCAAAATAAGATCCCAGATAAAGTCAGACTAAATGTGATAGTGGAGGACAGAGGCCTTCCATTAACGGTGATGCTCTCAGAGCACTCGATGCATTCAAAAGAGCTGCAGATGAAATACTGTAGAAGAGATGACGGGTTTTACACCGGCTGCGTTACTCGTATAACAGGTTACATGGTGCATTGTGCTCCTTAGGGCTCTTTAAAAAACAAATGGGTCAGACATAATGGATTTGCATCGCGGCCTGAGTCTTTTGAAGTCTCCATCGGGCTATAAAACACTTAACATATCCATGCTCCTGTAACGAAGCTGCTGCATATCTCTTTGTAACCTCATTATACTCAGACAGTTTCTACAAAGCTGTGTAGTGCTAATAGGTCATGAAGACAGAGCCTGGAACTTTCATTATATGAGCAGGTGAGTAGCTCTACCGTCTGAACGTAAAACACAAACAGAGACAAGTGTGGAGGCTCACAGGACAGGGGCTCAGGTTACTAGTGCAGCTGAGACCCCCAGCTGGGAAACAATGGCCCCCTGTATAGAGGACACATTGACACAATCTGTCCCCTTTTCCTCCCCCCCTTCACTCTGCATATCTCTCTCTAGTTCCATCATTCTCTCACTCACTGGCAGAGAACAAGGAATGTTAATTAAAGGCTGTGGGAACCAGAAGAAGCACGGAGGGCTCAAAGGGACACAGAAAAAAAAGATAGCGAGCAAACAACAGCGTGTGTCACTGTTGATAGGTAAAAGAATGGGAGCAGAGAGATGGGATTTGTGACAAAAACAGAAGCCATGAAATTGAAGTGAGCAAAACGACAGGCACAAAAAAGAGATGAAAAGCTACAGCACAGGGATATTTACTGGGCTGGAGTTGGGAGATGGTTTCTAGGGAATTTAACATGTTTTCTCTAAGCCCCCCTTCTTGCAAAAACTACTATCCTACACTAACAGCAATATACCAAATTGCAAGCTAAGCTAAACTGCTGGGCTGGACATATAAGGAAAAACAAGGACTAATAACTGAGAAGAGCTTTTTTCTGCTGTGACAATAAAGGTGGTCATTGAATTGTAGGTAGAAGAAAAGGACCTACAGGGCGTGAAAACAAATCTTACCTTCCAGTTGGCCAGTTCCTGAAATTCAATGATCTTAATGAAACCTCCCATCAGAATCCCTGGAAAGAGTGAGAAGATGCTAAGAAACCACAACCATATGAACAGGGTGACAAACACAGACATGAAAGAGACAAAAGATGGAACAATAAATTTAAAAAAGCAATCAAAGAATCCAAACATTGTGTAAAAAAGGCAGATAAAAGGTTGCAGCGCATAGGAAATAACACAAACGAGAGGAAGCATTGAGGATGGAAAAGCAGGGCTTTTCTGAATTGTAAGCAGAGAGTTATCTCTCTTCAGCAGGGTCCTCTGCTCTGTGAGCTCTTTCTGTATGCAGGAGAGGAAAAAAGGCCAAGACAGATGGAAGTCCAAGGAAGCCTGGAAATGCACAAATATGTATTTGGCAGGACTATGGAGCGATTTGGAGTATGTCAAATTAATAAATGAAGATGAATCTGTGTTCATTTTTAATAACATTGTGCTTCTCGTCTCTTTGCTGTGACACACATTTAGGAGACAATCTTCTTAGTTACAGTATGCTGTGCAATTTATACTTTTGTTTGTTATACTAAAAACAGTCCTTGAGAAAAAGGAGAGTTTGCTGAACTCAATCTGTGTATAGCGACATATTACACCAGATGTACTCACCCAGAGACACAACAGCCACACTCTCAGGAAGAAAATGCAGCTTGAACTTGATGAGCAGGTGCACCAATATGATGCAAATACCTGGGGTGGATGGGGAGAGATGTGAATGAATATTTAGGACAAACAAATTCATCCATCCTGAACTCGATGTCACAGCAACTCAGATCATCACCGAAATAGCCTCCACAGTACATCGTATAAACATCTATTCTCTCTTCTGTTCTTCCTAAATCTGACGGCACAGATCAATTTTGCGTAGCGTCACATAACTCAGGATTAAAATCAAATTGAAGTAATTATAAAAGCAATTGTTCGACAAACAAATGATGGTTCTGACATTAAAAATAAACAAATACCACATAATTAGCCAGTGACAGCCTCACAGGCAACTACAGTATGTGTACAAATATACAGTAATAAATGTGCATGTAGCACTAGTACTGTAATAGAGCAAAAGGCCACAATGAAGCAAAAAATACCAAACGAGCAATAGACGAGCAATACTTGCAATAATCCTTTATCTGTCCATGAAATAAATAATAGGTCTAAAGCCCCAGCAGCACTGAACATGCCTACTTGCTGTGCTGTAAAGGAAACCAAACCGTAACGAGGGTGATCTGTGCTCACCCACTTTAAAGCCACCTCAAGAGGCAGCATCACAGATGAAGGAGTTCACCAGACCAGCTTTGTAAAAGGTCAGAGGAATCGATAGGTGTTAGGAACGTGTGAAACTGCTGTGTTTTTTCTGGGAGACTCTCCCATGTGGAACAGTTGACTACACATAGAGTATTTTGTGTTGTAACAATGATTATGGCTGCATTCTTTCTGTTTGAGCTGTAGCTTTAAGTGATCAGAATACAAGATTGGTAAAATTGAAAATCAGAGCGACTCAGCAGAATGTAGAGAAAAGTGAGCGACATGAGTCATGAAATTTAAACCACTGTTAAGCATTTAGTTACACTCTAGACAACCAAAAGTGCATAATGAACTATTTCCACATCTGAAAAAACCTTTCACGCCTTTGCACTTAATATTATGTGACCACAATATTTCCTCTTCCCTTCTTCTGAGGCATCAACCTCATACTGGCACTGCAATGACGATATACATCACTTCATGTATGAGTTTTATGAGGAAATGGTGCCTATTGTATGAAATACAATAGTTATACTTGTCTTACCGAGAAGCCAGTCTACAAAAATATGTTACATCTTGGTGAGTTTATGATGACAGTTGCCAAAGCAAAAAATTCAGCAGAAGAGACAATGAGTCAGAAAGACAATGGGAGACGAACAACCCACCAATAACCAGCAGACTGAAGAAAATAGTCATCCCACTGGATTGCTCTTCTTCTTGGGCCTTGACCCCGGTCTGCACAGGCAGAATGGGCTTAGGGGTTGGGGGTGCCGGTGTTGTCGGCTTGACAGTAGGTGTTGTAGCGTGGAGGGTGTCATTGCTGTTGTTGTCAGTGTCATTGGATTTGCTGAAGTGAAACAAAAACACTTTACCTACATGTAAGACTGTGTTTTCACTGAGTATAGATATTAATTTAACTTTCATGGTTTGCTGGCTTTTTACATGCTGGTGGTCCATATTTTGTTTTTGTTGTGTTTTAAGAAAGACTAGAAGAGATTGTCTTAACAAGAACTATTCATCACATTGAATATTCAATTCTATAACATAATAACGTAAACAACAGCTGACCCTACATGTTAGCAACGTGTTTATGGGTTCAACTTTTGCTACGTATAGCTAACGTTACGTTGCGCTCTAAATAGGGGAAAAACATTTATTGTCCCAAACCTGACTAAATGGGCCTCCGTATTAGAGACGACTAAATCGGATCCATCTTCTGTGTCATGTTTTATTAATTTTGCCTGGTCTTCAGATGGAATTTCCTGAGCCACTTTGTCATTTCTTTCAGCCGACGAGTTTTCTTGTCCAACTCGCTGTAGAACGCACGGGTTTAAAAGTAAAAGCAAAAGAGACAGCCACAAAACTATACGGATGTCGTCTCTCATTCTCAAACCAAGGAATTACAACACAAAATCAACGTTAATAAAAAGACTGTTCGCTACATGTCGACATCTCCGTGTTTCTGGTGATGTCACAAATCCGCTTCCTGGTTGTGCATCTCAGGGTGTTGTAGTCTTTGACGTTGCAATCACAGTATAACAGAATGGTAGAGAAACGCGGCCGCCAATTAATGAAATTGTTGTTGCTCCTAAATGTGCACATATTTGGCCAGCTTGCATTATATTTCATATACAGTGCTTTAAACAAAATGGTGATGTTCATAGTAATTCGTGTGTACTCAATTTCCCACAATGCCTCACTGCGCACCGTCAGCTCTCCCTTAATACTTCACGATAGGCTAAACGAACTTACCCGCAGAGGTAAAAAACACTGCTGTATTGCCACAAGTAAAATTTATGAAAATGTAGATTATTAGTATTAAACTGTAACGCCTAATATTGTGTATCTCCTGCGTTTTATTAGTATGGAGACATGCATTGTGCTGCCCAGTTTCACACTGAATTATACATCTGGATCAAATTTTCATATATTGTCACTTATCTCAATGATATTGCTTGATACGTGTCACTTACCATATGGTACAACCAGCAACAGCAAGGCTAATAACCCTGCAATATAACACAATAGAAGCTTTTGATTTACAGTGTTGATTCAACTTGATGGTTATTTTGTATATGGCCCTTGGTCAGTTTACACAGATTAGTCTTTGTTGGCTTGGCTGGACACCATAATAACACCTTAAAACTAGCGTTTGTCAAAGCTGAGGAAAGGTTTAAAGAATATTTAAGATTTTTACTAAGTGCAGGATTCTAGCATATTTAATAAACTAACAAAAATACTTGTCGATACTAGAAAAAGGATGTCACTATGCTTAGATCAGGCCAAAGTTATTCCAGGATGTTCACTTCTTATTAGTGTTTAATGGCGTTCAGGTAGAAGGTTTTTGGCTGTAATATGTCAATGGTTTAATATGTTCTATGAACGAGTAGCTTTAGGGGCTAAACCCCTGGCTGAGGCTTAGTTATAGCTATAGATGTAAAAACTCTCCTATCAAAAAAACTGTAAAATATTAGTTCATCTACTGAAAGCTAGTTACCGTTTAGTGGTGTAATTGGCTAATTGTGCTAATTACGGCATTAGCGTAGACTAGCTATAGCTGCACCTTGGGTTTATTGTGAATGGAAAGTAGTGTTTTTTTGAAGCCACGTCGCTTATAGCCAGTTTTATGGTAAGATTAAGTTCCGGTTAATTGTGTCCAAGCGTGTACAGTAGCTGGGGTTGAGTGTGTGATGACAAGGGTAGCGGCTTCACTAAGCTAGCACATCCTAGCCGCCTGTGTTGTTAGTCGCTAGGTTACGGCGCCTCACGTAGAGGCAGCGTCCATGTCTGTCGGCGGCGTTAACGCCCACTCCGCGATTGCTCATTTTGCGGAGGGCAGCTCCATTCATAGGGCGGCTAGGCAGGCATAGCTGGGGAGCGTCAAGCACCATCAACGACGTAGTGTGCGAGCTAAATTATGGTTTCTCGCTCAAACTACCAGGCCTGACTGGAGCCCTCTGTCGCCGTTCGCCGTTCCGACGCTGGACTCGCTGAATCTGTCCTCTCAGGAATGGCGTCTGAATGTCTTGATTGAACACTGTTCCTTTCCTGTGCTCGAGGTGCCGCGGAAACACACCGACTTCCTCGTCGCCCGCTTCCTCGCCGCTGCCGCAGACTGACCAGCCTCCTCCTCGGCTCATTTAACCCAGACCGTCCGCGGACCAGTGGCGCTGGCATCTGGACACATCGGAACCGACCCACCGTCGTTCTACATACGGAAACGTGCCTGTGTGCTGTGGCTGCCTGTATAATGCCGACAAATTTGCGGTTCCGAAGAAGGTCATTCCTGGGGCTTTTATTCCTTTTTTCGCTGTCCACCTCCGTTTTGTACTTCATCTACTCAGCCCCCGGAATCGGTAAGTCCAACGTAGCTGGCGATTTTACACGGAATTCTCCTGCGTTAGCATGAGGCTGCGGCGTTTGTATGAGCGGTTAGGTCATGTGTGACAGCTCCTCTCGCCGCTGGGAGTGAACGTTAGACGAGAGCGAGGAAGCCATGCGCCGCTGCCGAGCTTCGACGCCTCCGTCGATGATGAGACTCAGTCGAACTCGGTACCTGGCCGAGGTTATAATCGCACCATTAGTATCATGGCGGCTACCGTCATGTTAATGTCCGTAGGCCTGGCAGCAGTGATTGCGGGGCTAATGGCAACCGCTGGATCCAGCGGGCGGAATGGGACGCTGTAGCTGTGATTTGGGGGTTCGCTGTCGGCGTCGCATGATCAGGCGGCGGTGACGCTGTGTGCGTGTGTGTATTTGTGCATTTGTTACTCGTCTCCCGGCCCGTCAAAGGTCATGTTATAGTCAAGTCACGGATTCATAGGCCCGATTGACTTGTGATGTCAAGCTGAGATCGCCAAAAAACAAGTCACTCCCTAATGCATCATTTGCTGCTCGTAAGTCACATGCAGTTGTGTAATACAGCGCGTCCCGAATCCTGGGTATCATTAATTAATTATTGTGCCTCATCATCTCCTCCCTAGTCGTTTTTTTTTCTTGTGTCACTTTTGCCTCTCTCTCGCTCTGTGTGTGTGTGTGTGTGTGTGTGTGTGTGTGTGTGTGTGTGTGTGTGTGTGTGTGTGTGTGTGTGTGTGTGTGTGTGTGTGTGTGTGTGTGTGTGTGTGTGTGTGTGTGTGCAGACACCCTGGTCTGCTTCAGAGTCTCATCCACCACTCTGTCTGAGGCCTTGTAGTTTAGGCCATGGCTCACCCATCTGCATAGATATGCAGGTGTAGCTATGCTTTCTCGTTAATCATCACATCACCAATGCGATTCTCAACGATCATAAATTTTATTGCAGCCTAATGGACAAAGTTCTTCTTGATTCTGTCAGAGGCGGAGCTGTATTATTTTACCACAAACTGGATTTCAGAAAACGTGCAAACATGCAGCGATGTAGTTGTCTATATTCCTATAGTTTGGGCAGCAAAATAAGTAACGGTCACAAGGAATCCGTTAAGGGTGCAACGTGCACTTAAGTCGTCTGCCCTGCCTTTTTTTTCTTTACCGCTTAAGCCACCGTTGGTTGGAATTTCCTGTTGTGCTGGCAGAACAGGCATGCTTGTCGGGGGCTGAGCATCCAAAAAACAGTTATGAGTACTATGTAATCCCTTTTAAAACAGTCCAGACAATCGTTGGTGATCCGTCTACATGTCTACACACACATACACACACACAGAAGCGTCATGTTGACAGAAGACCTCTATATAAATGTTTTTTAATGAAATAGTGTTCATGTCCTACCGATGTAGGTATTCTGAAACATTAAACGCAAAGCTGGTTCTTCTTACTCATCAAAATGGACATTGATCCATTCACGCTTTTGTACCTGCTGTGGAAAACTTGATCAATAATTCAATCAATTCTCATATGGAGGACACATTACTGACAGGAATAGCCCACGTAAGTCCAAATAACAACCAGCAATGATTCCTCTAAATGGGAAACAAATAAATCATTGAATAACTGGGATAAAAATAAGGCTTGCTCACTATTTTTCCAGCTCAAGTATTGATGGTGTCTGTAACAGACTGAGAGCTGTGCTTGGACGTACCATCCTCCTGGGTGTTGACTTTGCAGTGCTGAAATGGCCACATGGCTTTCTGGGGGTTAATTTAGAAATGGAACAAGGGCCAGCAGCACAAGTCCATTAAATATGAATGGTAACTAGGAGCATAGCAACTTCTGCTGCTGTTACTAAAAGCTATAGTTAAGTCTTTTACACTTGGGCCTCTGTGGGATCTAGTTTCAGGCCTGAATAAGGAAGTCCGGTGACTGGTGGTTGCGTGGGGGGTTGATGAGGAGTTTGGATAATGGCTGTTTAATGAGAATATTGTTTTTACAAGGATTGTGTGATCCACTCACTGGTAGTAGTATTCATGTATATCTGTTAGCCGAGGTTTGATATCCTGTGGTCATTGATGCTCTAGTGAGCCCACAGCTTGTCAAATAGAGCCAGTTAACAAAGCCATTTTAAACCACGACACAGCATTAGCATTCAGTCTAAAGAGCCCCTAAGTGAATACATTATCTCCAGAGTAATTGTGATGCCAGGATCTCTGTCGGACCTCTCCTTGTTGTGGTCCTCCTCAACATACAAAACAGTTCCATATTGTGAAGAAATGGGCTAAAGTGTAGTATATAAACCATGCATTGCTCCATTACAGATTGTTAGCAGTGCTGTGTTTGATTGACTCTGGTACTGTTAGATTTATCTGAAAGCATAGATACTCTGCATGGTGCTGTCCATAATTCAATATTGCTTCAACGGTATTAAATTAGGTTTATCTCTGTTCTTTATAAGTGGTTTTCTTCATCTCAATTCTCATAATGTTGGAATTTGCCATTATATACAAGTGGAGCTTCCTGGTTGGTGTCTCCAGCAGCCTTAGACCACCCTATGCATCTCATTAAAATATGAGTTATAGATGCTGTGTTAAATGTTACTGAATTATGGTGAACAGTGTTGCAAAAAATAATAACACACTGCAATCCAAATAATAATATAGCACGAGGAAAAAAAACTGATGGAATAGAGAGAATGAGGAGGGGTAAGTGGGGAGAAAGATGAGACAAGCTCATTTCCTTCTGCTAGTTTGCACTTTGCCGAACCTGTCTAGAATACCTGAGTAGAACCTCCTGTGATTCCATGGTGGCTTCCCTGCAGAATGCCCCGATTTCACAACCAAGTTCATTTCTCACTCTCTCCTTCCGTCTCTCGTTTTCGCCGGTCCCTTGTACTCGTGCACTAGCACCTCAGCATCCATATTGCCCCTGAGCGTGGATGCTGAGTGATGCGGGCTCGGGATGCGGGGCACAGCTGGGTCTGATTGCAGCAGTTTATTTAATTAAAACATGAGAGGATCCCACTGGAGCGAAAGCTTGGAAAGACAGAGGATCTATTTCTGGGTTTGAACACAGATGCGCCTCCACACACAACCACCTCCACATCCGGGGAGAGCAAAAAGAAGCCAGGTGCTTCCCTTTATCTCTGGAGACCAGGCTTAATGCTCTCATCTGAATGATGTGTTTGTGTGGGGTGCACAGCATGAGCCTCATGCATATAGTGTTACAGTAATTCTAGGTGTGGCCCGCCAGCCTCTTTGCAGAAGATGATTTCCAGGTAGCTTCTCAGTAAAGAGGTGTCAACACACATATAGCCAAGGAATGTAGAAAGGTTTCGGTGTGGATCTGTGCTGTCCTGCAGTTTGTCATTATAATACAAAGAGAACTAAGTAAACAGAGTTGACGCCTCGTCTCGACAAGGAACAACAAGCTGTATGCTAACAGACTGTTTCATATACTAAGTGATTAGATATCAGACTTTGAAGTGACCCAGCCCTCCTCCCTGACACCTACGCATGCCTTATATAACTGCCATTCTTTCCTCAGACCTATGGTGCGGGTGTAGACTACCACTAAGTATATGTCTCAGACACAAATCCTAGCCAGTTTTTTTGGCCTGTAAGCACCTCCTGCTTTTACAGACTGGACATGATTATAAATTTCAAATTATCGTGTCTTTGGTAGATTTGCAATATCAGCAACTATAACAGATTATCATAACAGCTAATGATAAACATACACTCAACCAGTCCCTTTTTTGTCTGGGCCTTTACTTTCAGACTTTTGAAAATATGCTAACCTGTCTAAATTTAGAATGGTTGTGAGCCCAGTAAAGCAATTATAGGCATAGAGAGTATGCAGCTTGTGAAACATGTGCTGTGCAGTAATAGCTCCATTACTCTGTTTTTACAACTTTAAAAGTGTGTGTCTGTGTGTGTGTACTGTACCTGTCTAACTTGTGCAGGTCTGTTTTTGAGTATTTTGCTTTTACATTCCATTACATCTGGTCACACCAACCAACCTGTGGGTGTCTGTGCACACATGATTTCTCATCTATCTATGTGTCTTTTTGTTTATGCACCTACTTCCTGCTAAGCCAGCCTTCGAATATAAAAAATGAGTGGCTGCCTTAGCTCTGGACATTTGAATCCTAATTTGGATAAGAACTGGCTTGTGAAAGGGAAAAGTATTAATGATGGAAGGTGCTTGTAAAAGTCAGACAAGTTATGTTTTGTTTTTCTGTCTTAGTGGGAAGGGCCACATAAATTTATCATTTTACCGTAAAAGACCTGATGGAGTAAATTATTGTTTTGTTTTGTTTTTTGAGTTGTTAGGCGACCACACAAATCGGCACATCAACACAAATCTTCTTAAACAAACAAACTACAAAAGAAGAAATGTACTGTTCTGCACAAGTTAAAAACTTACTGTAGTACTTAGCATTGGCCAGACTCCAACACAAATCCATTTGCCGTGTTAATAGTAGTGTGTGTCTCTGTGTACTGCAGTGGTAAGTGAGTGGGTTCGTTTTTTTTTTTTGGGCATATGAGTGTGTCTGTGACTATGGAAAGCACGGTTGCCGTCTATGCCAGTGATTTTGCCCATGTGTGCTTGGTGGGCCTGCTGCACATACTGTGTGTTTATTATCTGTACAGTCATCTATCTCTATCCTTCAGCCCCGTAGTGCTTTACCCCAATGTGCTACTTAACTGATCCATCCATTTAACTCAACCCAGCCTCTACAGGGCTGATTTTCAGAGTCTGAGTAGCTGGAGTAAAATTTTGCGTTGGTGCCAAGCTAAATTATATTTTAGTGTAAATATAAAAGTATACAGCCCCTTTCTAGTTCCATTCTTTGGCTGTTTACATATTAAAACCTCAACAGTAATTAATCTACAATGAAGTAAAATCAAAGTCAAAAGAAAAATCTAGACAGACAAATACCCAGCAGTTCAGCCACTGAAATTTCTTTGGCTGTAGCACTTAGGGTCTGACATTTTCCCTGCCGTTGCCATGGTTCCCCGAAGGTCTGTTCCCATCCAAGACTAAACCCTTTTTATTATCGTGGCAACGGCAAAAGCATGTCATTCGCGTCCCTATGATGATCTGGCTCACAATAAATCCTTAAGGACACGATTACTGTAAACTGACTGTAAATGGATCCTCTCAGTAAATATTGTTAAAACTTGTATGAATAAGAATAACACTTTGTTTTGTAACACTTCATTCACAGCAACTCTTGCCTAATTTATGGCAATAATTAATTACTGTGATGATCTGTAGGATGATGGATTATATTATACACTTACAGTTTAAACAAACATTGATTCTCCTTCTTAAAGTGCATTTTGTTTAATTTCCTGTTTTAAATATAGATATTATAACGTTTGACCTTTTGATATATAGTCATAACAAGCACAGAGGTGTCCACTAAAACACAGCCATCCTTTTTTTATAACAATGTTTCATTCTCAACCATATATAGCCTCAATATTTGACCACCATCACTACTAGATGGTGGGCATAAGTGCACCAAAGGTGATGGCAGGCTGAGGTGTCCATATGTTTAGATGTAGTGCAACAAATCTATTTAGAGACACTGAAGTTGTCGCGTTTAGGACACAAATTATTTATATCCTAATTTCCATGATCAGGCCATGTCATTAACAACAAACTGCACTGTTTCTATTATGATGGGTATAAATGTGAGTTTGTTGTCTGAAACTATCATTAGTAACTAGTGCTGTATTTGTTCTGTTATGCACAAACTGTCTGGAAATGTCTGCATGAACTGTCCTGTATAAAGTAGTTTTATTTGAGTAGAGGTTTATTAGAGCAACCTTTTTAAAGGC
This sequence comes from Betta splendens, assembly GCF_900634795.4. NCBI lineage: Eukaryota > Metazoa > Chordata > Actinopteri > Anabantiformes > Osphronemidae > Betta > Betta splendens. Next base: position 2,764,110 of record NC_040887.2, on the reverse strand, counting down.
TTGTGGTACCTGCCCTGAAAGATAATGAGTGCAGTACTTGATAGAGTAACATCTTTAAATGTAATTGATTATCCCACCAATTTGTTGAGAGAAGAAGAAGAAGAAAGAGAATCAAACTGATAAAGTCACTTAATACGTTTTTCAAGTGAGCTGAGCATATTCTCTGGAACCCTTAACTGGATTTAAATTAGAATGTGTCAAAATCAAGCCTTGACTTGGGACTGCACCTCCAATAAGTAATGTGTGGCTGAGTGCTCTGCAGCATCTGCACATGATCCTCGAGAGATGGTCCAGAGTGCACATGTGATGCTTTAGACAATATGAATTATCAACACTTTAATTTGCCAGAGTGTAACTGACTTGTCTGTACATAGCAAAGCTGGAAAGTTTGAACAGTGCACGAACCCTTTAAAAAATGCACACTACAGTTGTATACATTCGATACAGACCATAATCCAGGTGCTAGTGGGGTCCAGACCTTAGTATCAGATGTCTTTTAATTTTTGAACAAAAGGTCTTTGTTCCTGCCATTGTTTTGACTTTCATTATTTATTATCACGGCTTATTCTCCTCAATATTGGATGGGTGCGGTTCTTGTAGTACTACCTTTTAGAACAGAGAGCAGCTAACCTCAAAGCATTTTTCACCAAGTAATGGTAGGAATTCTTGGAATAGTCTGGGATTTGCTCCAGAATATTTCAAAATAAATCCACACCATTAGAGTAACAGTCTGCGCTCGTGGTCAGCCTAGTGAAACCTTACCTAGTTTGTAAAAATTAAGACTTGTTTCTGGTTAACTCCAAGCCGTGTGTGTCCAGATCAAAAAGGCATGTTTTAGATGTCTAGTTTGTTTTTCTGGAGATAAAGTGAAACAAAAATGAAGTTCCAGAATAAAACACTTGAGGTTTTATTCAGAATAAAACATTGGAAATGAAGAAAGAAAGAAAAAACACCCCCAACTAATAGACGTCATTAGACAGACTGGAAACCCTGTCACACCTCAAAAGTCAGTGCTGCTCAGGGAACAAATTTAGTATATTAGCAGATGTGAAAAGTACATCAGCCAAGAGAAGGTAGGCAGAGGCAGCGTAGTGGGTCAGTGTTCACATGTGTGAACATAATCTCTACTCATTTCTTCCGCTGAGCCACTGCAATAACACAAGAATGTGTTCTGGGATGCCGCCAAATGTAAGAAAATGCGGAAATCGACTGGCAGAAGTGTCGGCCGTGCTGCAGGGATGAATCATTACACTGGCTCAGGCCACCAGAATCACAGCTGTCTTCCTTAAGGAAAGCCATTTCACCAGGACAGGACTCGGGTAACTGATTAATACAAGATTTCACATGTACAACTGGCAACGTTCTAGTGATATAATGTAATACAGTAATGATGCTGGGAAACTACCCAGAGTCAGTTTAGGGAGATGAAGTACTGGGAAAACAAGCTAGTGGAAAGGAGCCAACAGGATGATTTTTTTTTTTATCTGTGTTCCTCATGCATCCTTGTCTGCTCTGTACAATTGATATCCTGTACACATTAGTGTTTAGTATATAAACGTTTGTGTTTCTTTTACCTGTTATGTGCATTTCCCATGTTAATGATGGAGAGGCTTATGTTTCATACTGGCAGTGGATTTGGGATGCAGGTTTAATCAGCATTAGCAGTCAGCATGAATGATGCTGGGAATCTGGCCTTGTTTATCCCTCATCCACCCAGGCAATGACACAGACACCACTAGACCAGGAATAAAAGATAACTGAAAGAGACTTTGTTCTAAGAAAAGAAAGTGACTTTCTCCAGCTCCCCCACACAGACATATACGCAATTGTTCTGTCTCTCACTTTCTCTCCCTCTGATCTGTTTTTCCACTATTTGCTATTTGCAGCACAGTGAAAACAAGGGTCCCTGGCACCGCAGCGTTGTCTATGTAATTTTTTTTTCTCAATATCTGGACCCTGTGTTTCTCTGCCATGTAGTTGCTCAGCCGACACATTGACCCAGGGGAGGGTTTGCCCACACACACACACACACACACACACACACACACACACACACACACACACACACACACACACACACGGGACAGCAGAGCAGTTGGAGGGGTTGAGCCCCAAAGTGAACTCCATGTAGACCTCATGCTGTCCCTGCTGGCGTGGTTTTGGTGTATGCTGTGTCTGAGTGTGATGAGCAGTTTTTCGTCCCACCCTTTTTCTTTTAATCTCTCTTCCATTACATTGCACATGTTTTATGACACGTTTTTAAATGTTGGTCAATAGTGCCGCTCCACTGCTTATTATTTAATAGTAGTTGTGGAAAAAGATAAGGATCTTATCAGTTAATGGTACTTACAGTAAATAACCAGAGCAGTTGAGTTTAATGCCAAGAGTTTACTGTTAAGACACATGAGACAACGATGCAATATTCATGTCCACTTCCTATTTAATTGACCTTGTAGTGACTGTATTGCTCTAGAATATGCCATCTACTGTAGAGAATCTTCACATAATCACAAATAATGATGTACCTTTGTTATACAGTGGGGTTCATCTTAATTAAAATTGACACTTCCATTATTAGGCTTTATTATACAGTTCAAAGGAAATGGAACAGCATATTCTCACAGACACAGCACCAGTAGCAGCAGCAGCAGTGGTTTTGCTGACTTGGGTGTAGAGTAGCCCTTCAACACCAGGCAAAGTCTGAATCAATGCTGTTGCCACGCCCCAGCTCCTGACATCTGCACTGTTGTTTCTGTGGAGTATTTAATTGGGTGCCGGAAAGATGAAATGAGCCTGTTCTTGCAGGCGCAGATTGCTTGTTGTCACAGTGTAGCAGCACGGTGAGGCTTTCATGCACACGCAGCCTTCCTGCTGCCCCATAGGCTCACGCTGGCAGCGCCTGAAGAATGTGACCCCACGTTATGTAATCATCATACTTGTCTGGAAACTCACCCTTGTGCATGAAAGAGGTATAAAAACTCAGTTGGCACAATATGTCATGGCGGTTTGTTTTACAAGAATGCTTTTTTATTGCGGGTGTGCACATTAGTCTAGTTTATTCTTCTATTTAAATTGTGGGAAGGTGCTGCATGAGTCATAACGAGTTTGCAGAAGTACGTTTCTCAAGGCCAGTGGCTCCACGGTTGAAGTTAGTTACAACCTTTCCTTTGTTGTCACATGCAGGGATTTTTATTAAGGGAGTGTGTAATGTTGCATTTCACATGGCAAATGGACAAAGTTGCTACATGATCTAGTTTGAAGGTTTAACCAAAGACGAACGGTACGTACACCATTTGTGTGCGTGTTTGAAAACATGTTAATAAAAATTAGAAAGTGTTCATTTTTCTAAGATTTTTATTTTAGCTCTGGCAAAAGAATTACTTTTAACAAAAGCCACACCTGCGACAAGGCCGACTGGAGCGAGCTTGTAGGACCTGCACTGGACGGCTGAAGATGGCCGCATAGAGGAGGTGGGAAGCAGAAGCCAGGCGAATGGGAGGACAAGTGATTTGAATGCTCTCAGGAAGCGGGTAGGATGCCAGGAACTGTGAAAAGTGCTGACGTAATTTCTGTTGCGGTACATGAGGAGTACTCATCCTGTCAAAGAGACATCTGTTCTAAGAATCTAGACTTTAGTGTTTTTTTTTTTTTTGTTTCTTTTTTCCTGTCATGGTCTCTTGCTTTCTCTGTCTCCTGTCTATCAGCCCACTAAGGAATAGACTTTGCTCTGTGCACGTGACAAGAATTTCTTTATTCCTTTCATTGCAATAGAGTGTGTGTGTGTGTGTGTGTGTGTGTGTGTGTGTGTGTGTGTGTGTGTGTGTGTGTGTGTGTGTGTGTGTGTGTGTGTGTGTGTGTGTGTGTGTGTGTGTGTGTGTGTGTGTGTGTGTGTGTGTGTGTGTGTGTGTGTGTGTGTGTGTGTGTGTGTGTGTGTGTGTGTGTGTGTGTGTGTGTGTGTGTGTGTGTGTGTGTGTGTGTGTGTGTGTGTGTGTGTGTGTGTGACCTCATGATCCACTTATGACAGTCATGTGACTGCAGCTAGCACTGAATAATATTGTCCTCATTATCAGCAGCAACTGTTATAATTGGTCTTTGTGTGTTTCACTGAGTTCACAACCAGAAAAGACATTTGCTGAACAAAATTATGTTCACATTATTTGCTTAGATGTGTTGTTTGTGCTTGTCCCACACTCCCCCCTGGCCAGTGTTGGTACATTACTACTAATACATCCATCCTCCTCCTTTCCCTGGCTTTTAACTGCTGCTTCTTCCTTCCTGTGGTGAATGAAAGAGCTTGTCAGAGCCACAGTAGGCTATGTACAAGTGTGACCTTTCCATTAACTAATGTGGTGCATCACATGACACGCAGAGAAAGAGGCTCTCCGTTTAGTATAAAGCTGCAGCCTACAGAAGTAGATTGGGGGATGGTGCTTTGGATGAAGTAACAAATGCATGTAAATTATTTTTAGATATGTATAAGAGGCTGTTGCTAAGGTTGGTGGATGATAAGGAGTCTCTAGTGATGGTTTTGTATCCTAGAGCATAGAGAATTAAGTAAACACTGCCGCAGTGTGTGATGAGCTAATATTAAAAAAAAAAAGGAAATATTTATATTGATTAACTACAGTAAGTGGTAATAGTTAAACATTGTACAGTGTTTCAGGGTTGTGGTTGTAGAGTATAATTACTAGCATCATAAAATTTGCCATTGAACATCTAATTAGACTAATCAGCCAGAATGTTTATTGCTCCAGTGCTTTAAATTAATTTATGGGATCGACTGCTGACCACGGTGAGTCACAGGCCGAGGTGTCAGAAGATCGGGCGTTGCAGCTTGTAGCGGTACCCATGGTAATGCTGTACTCACCAGTGCACACGGCAAACAAAGACGGACATGAAAACCTTGGGCCTTTCACAAATATGTGACTTTTGGGATGTTCACAGAATTACGCTGAACAAAGACTTACACATGCTGGTTGCATAAGCTGAAGGAGAGGCGGTATAGAGGCCAGGCGATGGCAGGAAAGGGAGTACAAACGAGGCTGTCACACCGAAACATGCTGTAATGACACTCAGCACATGCTGTGGTTTTGATTAAAGATGCTCCTGAGCAAACAGGATATAATGTACCTTAACTGATCTTTGAGACATGTGACTGGCTGACATGGGTTTATATTTATGCTTTCCGCCATAAAACAGCAACACATTCACTGTTTTATTTGAATAATGTGGGGGAAAAAAACAAATCACACTGTGTTTACACAGGTGGATTTTTAATGTGTGACGACAGCATTTTTTTCAATTTAAAGTAAAGTTAAGGTAAAGGGAGAAAGAAAGGTGTCATTTTCCTGTATGTGTGCATGACTATCGATCCACTATGCTCAGGGCTTTTCCCGTACAGATCATTAAGGTCCTCCCTGTGTAATAGGCTACTGACACCACTGTCCCTTCCTGTGGGACCCAGCAGACAGTAAAAAGAGCTTTTTGACAAAAGTCAACTTGCAGCCAATCCAAAATCCATAGTGTCAGTCACCATTTCAATCAGTGCTGAACATCCTCAATAGATCAATGCACTCAAATCAAGATAGTTGTTACAGCTAATTGTGAGAGACGATGGTCTAGAATAATTAGCAGTTTAATTTCTACAGTGTAGATGTGAGCTGTTGTATGGACACATTCAGCATCAACTGAGGAGTGATGTGTACAGTCTATCTGTGGCAGTAGGAATACACGGAAAGCTACGACTTAGCATTATGGCCGCGCGCGCGCGCGCGTGTGTGTGCAGAAACCATTTCTGCTTGGAGGCAGGAAACTCTTATCAGGGACAGAGCAGAACGGCACCGATCACCTACCACTGCTGAGCTACCAACAGTCACCTAATTGCCTTTCAGAGGCAAAGAAACAAGGAGAGTTGTGTCTTTTTCCCCCCTGTTTTCCATTAACCTCGGTTACAGTACGGCGTGCTTGTCGCTGTAGCTGCTGTAGCTTTAATGACGGGCAGAAATGCACTTGACAGAAAGTGATACAAACCACATTACAGCGACGCAGCAGGACGGGGAGATGAGGGCAGATAGAGGAAAGGGCAGATAAGTGAGGGAGACGTGGGCTTGGCTTGCCTGCAGCACGCTCTGTGGGAGCACGAGAGACAAGGTCATTCAAGGTCTCCCATCCTGTGGGGGGGCTGGCGGGGGCTTCTGCTCTTCAAGTGTATCATGGCTATCATTAAAGTGTCTGTTACTAATCACACGTTGAAGTGCCGCTCCTTGTGTGTGTCCTTGCATTAATGGCCTCGTGTTGTAGCCCATCACCGCGTATTAGCGTCTCCACTCCGCTGCATTTGTCACTGGCTGTCACACTATTAATAACAATTACTCCGGTCATTGGGGTGTTCATTTGTCGATAGAGGAGCTGCACGCTTTGTAAACAGCTATGTGCTTTCGTCAGACTTTTGCTGACCCCCTCCTGCAAAAAAAAAAAAATTCATTAAATGACTTTTCTGGAAAAATTTGTTTGCACCAAAGCTTCAGTAGGATTCCCAGTGTGCTTCGCTCTGCAGGGGCTGAACTGGCTCTATGCGGTTTCTATATGGACAGTATACGTTTTCACCCCAGTGCACTATGGGAAAATTGCTTCCCATTTTGTATTTTCCCATGATGTATGTTTGCACACGAGGATTGAGTGTAGGCATGAGAGGCACGTACTGTACACAGCCTGTGGGACTGGATCACACACAACACGCCTTATAGCATTTTTTCCATCATATGGTGCCTCTGTGGGGCGAGTGTGTGTGTGCATGCATGTGTGCCTTAACCTACTTCTGTGTATTAAAGAGTGAACAGGATCTATTCTGTTCTTCTTTTTTATTATCCTTTGCAGCTTTGCTCTAGCTGCACCGTTACATTTGTGTGTTGTAGAGTTAAAATGGGAACATTGATTTCAGTTACCGCTTAGCCACGAGTCTCTAGTCCTGCAAGCCAGGCATTTTCTATAAAACAAGATGAATGTGATGGAAACTGTAATACAATTACGAATGACAAATCGCATCCTGTGGATTTCTCACTCAGCAGTACTACACACACACAGGCACACGTCTATGTGCATTTCCAGAAGGGTGTGGATCATACTGGGATGGCTTTAAGATGAATGCTGATTGGATTAATGTCCAGAGATTGTGCAGTTGGATACAGATTCACTGAGGTAGAGATCCGTAAATTTGGCGACGTCATGCTCCAAATAAAGACACAGTAGTAGCAGTGGATTATCCTGAACCTTATTCTGAAGGTTGTGCTCTTTTGTTTCCCCTCTGTATTATTTGCCGTCACCAGAAACCAGTGTGAGTCACATGGTCATTTACGGTTCACCCAGCGCCTCATGCAAGCTTGTATTGGAAAATGACGTGTGTGTTTGAAGTAAGGTGGGAAGTGTGGGTGACTCATTGACCACATGGCCAGTCTTCATGTCACGGTTTTGCTCCTGCTGCAGCCTCACCTCAGCTCAAAGTAGGTTGCGCCTCCAAAGTGTGAACGTATCGTCAAGATATTCTGCTGAAATGATCAGTAGTAATGTAATGTAACATGATATTTCTGTATAAAGTGACGCTGCAGGCGGATCATGTTTCTGGTTGTTTTTGCTGGTCACTGCTACATCTAGCAGACACCCGTGCTGACGCTTTGACTCACGTATTGACAGAAATCAGAAAGCAGCCACACAGAAGAAACAAAGCTGTCATTTCAAATGCAGTCCCTCTTAAATAAATTTGAATTGTACCCCCCCCCCATCATTACAGATTAACATTCCAGCAGTTGGTTTCTCTGGATTCAAAGCCCATTGATGTGTGCTCGGGGAAATCCCCTGCAAGTCACCAAGGCAGATAATCAGTTTGGGCCAGATTAGGTGGAAGTGTGTGCTTACACTGGAGCAGGCATTAACCTGGGAGCATGTCCCCTAACACTGGGCTTGTTCTGTTTTAGTCCTCAGTAAGGAAGTGGACTGAGGAAAGGGAAGTTTGAAGTCCCAGTAGATTTTCTGAGAATATTTTTTTTTTAAAACATGTTTAACAACCCAATTGTTGTAAAAGACTTCCCGTAAGCCTCGCTGTTGATGCCACTGTCCAACCTGCTGGGTAGAAAGAGGTTTACAGTAGCAACGAGAATATGCTTTAACTTTGCCTCTTTCCTTCCTGTTTCCACAGTTAATGAGTATGTGTTCATGGTCCAAGCCAGAGGCATTCAGATCCGGGAGAACATGAAGAACATTGGGGCTCAGGTTCTGGAGCAGGTGGTGAGAGGAGCCTACAGCATCAATGGCACAGGTGAAGGCATACAGGCTGAAACAAGACAGTAGGAACGGAAAGAAACAGTACAGTTTGAATCTGACAGGTGTAAATAATGGGACATGTACTAGAATGGACTGTAGTAACTGAATCTCAAAATATAGCACACTACTTTACATTAGTTGTTTACATTTTGGTGATGTTGACATTTAATACTCGTGTCTCCTAATCCAGATTATTCCTATGACTTCAACGTGAGCGAGAGCGATGCTCCTCCCCCCACATATCTCCCTGAAGGCTTCACTTACCTCCCCTCACAGGTTTGCCCTGAGAAGCTGCCCTCCATGAGTAAGTACAGTATGGATAATTGTTTTCTTTTCTTCTTTGACTAATGATTCATGCAAATGTGTTGTAATGGCAGATAATGTCCTTGCCCTTGTAGACTTTGATGCACATTATTCCCCTCCCTGTGTCTTTCTTTTATCAATATCTCCATGTTAATCCTCTTGGCTTTACTCGTTTTTTTATTTTTTTTTACTCTAATGGCTTTTTATGCCTTGTCCAATCTATGTTGTGTCTCTCCCTCCCCCACACACGCACTCAGAGGGCAGGCTGGAGGTGAATATGAGTGAGGTATCTTTGGAGGAGGTCGAGAGATTTCTGCTGGAGGGAGAACCCAGCATCGCGCTAGGAGGCCACTGGAAGCCTGAAGACTGTTTACCTCGCTGGAAGGTAAGCATGGGCCACCAGCTTGGCCTCACCGGCTCTTGTTTTGTCTTTGTGACAAGATTCTCCAGGTTGTGGTAAATGTTCAGTTGCTTCAACACACTACAGATCCATGTCAGGGAAAAAAAACATCCTTCATGTCGTAAAACATAATCATCTTCACAAATGGAAGCTGTTGCCGTAGATTGTGTCATACAGCCAAAATGAAAGCAATCTAGGAATGGGTATTATAGTGACATGATCCCTCCCTCTGTCACTCTGAGAAACCTTTGAAGAGCAGTGAGAATGAAGAAAAAAAGACAGTTATTGAGCAACAAAGTTTTTCGTCATGTGTTTTGTAATGAATGTTGATTTTTGCTTCAACGTCTGCTCTGCTGCCGCCACACTTCATCACACATGACTGACTCGTAACACCCAACACATCCCACATAAAGCAAGCTTTTCATTGTAGCCAATCAATGAACTGTAATGTAAATGTATAATATTGAAATTTTAATGACAACAGTGGAGAGGAAATGGTTCCTCTTTAGAGGAACGAATCTCCCTCAGAACCAGGCTTTCCCACACAGACGCCTGCAACGTACACATGCTTCTGCACCACTTGTGCGTTTGCACTTTGCAGATCAGGAAGGTGTGGTCTGTCACATTTGCGTGTAGGAAATGTTCGCATTAACTACCAGAAACCCTGCAGTTCTAGTGGTGTCTGCACATGCTGCAGCACGGTTTCATATTTGACCTGGCTTCTCTATGTTCTACTAAGTGGCCTTTTTTGAGCGCCTGCCGCTCGTTGGCCCAGAGGAACCGTGTTCTGTATGTTGGTTGATTGGCCGACAGTCGTACTCCTCTTCTACAGTATTTCACTACTAACATCTCATTGTTTTCAGTTGTTCCTTTCCAATGACATTTCCTTTTTTTGCTTCAAATGAAGAACCAAAAATAGCGCTCTTCATGGCGGTTCATCAAACACTTTCACTTTATGCTTCTGCACTTCAGACCTATGAATATTTGCATCGCTTTAGTCATAGGTTTTCATAGTAGTTACAGTAGTGGTTTATGTTTTAGCCGTTCCCCCATTTTTGCTGAGCACCATCAGATTGAGAAACTGACAAAGCTTTAAGAGCATAGTGCAGACACGACTTTGCTAATGCTGCCAAATCCTTCCTTTTGATACTGCTCCTGTATTTATATGGGTATTGTATACTTTTATTTGCAGCTCATGGCTCTTATTTAAATGCACAAGTCTGACTTCACACAGTTTATAACACAAAACATAATTTTGTCTCACTAGGTGGCTATACTAATCCCATTCAGGAACCGACTTGAGCACTTACCCATCCTCCTGAGGCATCTGGTGCCAGTCCTGCAGAAACAGAGACTCCAGTTTGCCTTTTATGTTATAGAGCAGGTATGGACAAACATATTTAGACTCAGGTTCAGGTGTAACCGGGCTGTAATGTCCAGATGTCAGGAAACCTCCTTTTTGCCTGTAGGGGGGCACAGAGCCATTCAACCGTGCCATGCTCTTTAACGTGGGTTACAAGGAGGCTATGAAGGACCTGAACTGGGACTGCCTCATTTTCCATGACGTTGACCACCTAATGGAGAACGACAGAAACTACTACGGGTGCACAGACATGCCCCGACACTTTGCTGTCAGGCTTGACAAGTACTCTTACATGTGAGTCCTACCTCATTCTCCACACGACATGGGACATACAGTAAATGTGTTCCTTACATAATATGAATTCTGTAATTATCTCCCCCAGGCTTCCATATAATGAGTTCTTTGGCGGTGTCAGTGGCCTGACTGTCAAGCAGTTCAAAAAGATTAATGGATTTCCTAATGCGTTCTGGGGCTGGGGAGGAGAGGACGATGACCTCTGGAACAGGTGAGGGAGACACACACACACACACACACACACACACATCTGATGTCAGACTTTCTGCAACTGTGAGGACACTCATTGATTCTCTAGCAGACACAAATAAATGCCTGAAGCTAAACGCTGAAGGACTATCTTGCTACACAAGCCTTGTTATACAAGTATAAAAACTGTCAGCCACTCCCTGATTGACAAAGCTGCACAACGGGACTGTCGGTATCAGTGACGTTAGGTGTGCTCAGGATAGGTTAGTCACACAGCAGTCCTTTGTATTGTGTTTTTTTTCCATTGGCCTTTGCCACACAGTGACATTGTCCCTCCCCCACCCACACACACTCTGCAGGCAGCTGAACACACTCAGGGTTCTCTATATTTATTGTGTGTGTGTGTGTGTGTGTGTGTGTGTGTGTGTGTGTGTGTGTGTGTGTGTGTGTGTGTGTGTGTGTGTGTGTGTGTGTGTGTGTGTGTGTGTGTGTGTGTGTGTGTGTGTGTGTGTGTGTGTGTGTGTGTGTGTGTGTGTGTGTGTGTGTGTGTGTGTGTGTGTTTTTATACGGTCGTATTGTCTTTTTCTACCTCCGTTCTTTCTGATACTAGCAGTTCATCACATGGTATGCTCTATGTGGGACTATACCAGTAAATATGCTGGAATGCTTGTGCAGGCTGACAAAGTGCACTGGATTCATCAGCGTTGTGTTTGTGTAGGGTGCAGTATGCCAACTACACGGTGAGCAGGCCACACGGAGAGCATGGGCGCTACATGTCGATTCCTCATCACCACCGCGGGGAAGCCCAGTTCCTGGGAAGGTTTGTGTCTTTGTACATAACACACGCAGACTCAGCAATTGTTTAAAAGGTGGAAGCTGATTATTGGACTGAGGGTTAGGCTCATGTGATATAAGCCAGTCACATGGAAAGCCAGAGCAGTGACTTTGAGAGAAACCCGGCTCTTTTAAAGACTTTGCATGTGACATGCTTGTATGCTTCGGGCTACATTCCACTTGTGCGCTCTCTTCTCACATTCTCCTGAATCAGCCCCCTTCAAGACTAGACAAGCGTTCAAGACTAACAATAATTCACTTTGCAGAAAATCACCATGGATGGTCACAATGGGTAGTGTAACATGGTACATACATGCTGTCAGTCCAAATGGTAACAGTATGTGGAGGTTGATGTTTGTGTAAACACTCCATGTAGGCTGATAAAACCTGTTTAGTGCACGCGGCTCACTGGGTTGTTCCTTCCTGCAGGTATAGCTTACTACGCCACTCTAGGGAGCGACAGAGAGTGGATGGTCTAAACAACCTGAACTACTCCCCCCAACTGTCCAGGAGGCCTCTCTACACCAACATCACAGTCAGTTTGAGCAGAAAGCTTGCACCCATAGCTGACTACTGACATAGGCACAGCTGGACTGCGGACCACCTGGGAATCAAAGTCCTCTGGGACATCAGCCATATCTCACCAGTTGCAGCACTGCTTAGGACTTTTTTTTGGGCTTTGTTGTTTTTTTTTTTGTTTTTTTTTTGTTTTTTTTTTTTTTTTTTAAGAAAAAAAATGGAGACTTGTATCAATCATAAGAAAATAGGGATAAATGCTGCACTTGTTTGTGCCACAGTCCATCACTTCTCTCATCTGGGCTTATCGAGTCTTATCAAGCACTGTCTCCACATGCCTTTTGCACCATTTTGGCCTTCAGCATCCATTCATTCATTAATTTTTCTCATTCAGTCTACGATTAGCTTGCCCTAGACTCTCATGCTTGTTTATTAAAAAAACGCCATGATACACGCTCGCGTATTCAAGTGAATGCCCATGCACCACGCGCACGGACACAGCGCTTCTGCTCGAGTTTGACGTGTGCGAATATCGTCCCTGAGGCTTTGATTATGATTTTCTTTTTTATATAAACTTTGCGCTTGCACTTCTTCTTTTCACAAATGCAGTAAACCTGTGAAAACGATTGCATGTGCACACACACAAACACACACACAGACAGCACCACACAGCAACTTTAACGGAGTGGACTCTTGCAGCTGGTTCTGCAGAAGGAATGCCAAATCTATAAGTGGAGTGAGCAGGCGAAAATGAGTGAGTGTTCTCGGTCATGTATACGGTTTGTGGAATAGTTTCTCCTACATTTAGAGAATATGAATACCTTACTCATCTCTTACCAACTTTACTTTATCCTGTGAACATACCATTTAAAGACTGTGATGTTTGTGTTTGCATAACTGCTTTGGATGGTCCTGGCTGCCTGCAAATGGCAATTAGCAATAAGTTGTAATCTGAGACAGCAGGACCGAGATCTGGCTTCCTCACTAGACACATGCAACAGCGCGGGTGCTAGCATACTGTCATTCGACTAAAGAGAAAGAGTGACTGCGTATGCAAACTTCACACTCTACACACCTTTGCCTAAGCAAACACACCGCCCTTTTCAGAACCTCTGTGTGTCTATGTATATATGTGAGGGAGAGCTATGCAAATAGCCTGTATGTAACCTGTTGTTCATGCAAGGTCTTCAGGAGGAGGGGCTTCACCTCTGAAACTGTGACAGACTTGCTTCAGGCCTTGCTGGGCGTCTGCTGTGTAGGTCCAGGACAGGCAGAGATGAGACGTTTTATATTCAGAGCCCACATCCTTGATGTTTACTCACCACCTTGTTTTTCTTTTTGTTTTGTTTTGTTGTGTTTCCTTTTTACAGAAGAGAATTGGAGGTAGAGAATACTTGATTGCTGTCACTGTCACTGGTGTTTACAGAAGCTTTTGCTTTGTTATTTTTCAGATTGTCTAGTGTTTGTAATACTGTTAGGCAGCCCTCCTTCACTGTGGGCACTGTGGAATCTCTTCAACAACCTTTCTATCGCTGCCTTTATTTTTTTAACTGATACTTGTGTGTAGTCGTGGCCGTGCGGGTGAAAGCAAGTGCTTATAATCGAACGCTCGTCTACAAATCAGGTGATTAATTAGCTTTGTTAGCATGTGGTCAGGGGAGTTCGCGGTAATCAGGTTGTCGCTGTTGGCCTCAGTGAAGTTGTTGCTTGATGACATGGAGCCTAACTCTGTGCATACACAGTACTTGTTAAGACATGCCTCTGATTTGTGTGTTTGACAGTGTTGATTCTGATTAAAATATCCCAATACTGTAAATGTAGTTCATTTTACAAGAAAACGTACAGACACTCTCTCTCCTCACCGTTTGTCCTCTAGTCATGCAGCTACTTCATTTCACACAAATCGCCTTGGAAGCATTTCTGAAGATGCGTCTTTTGGGAGAAATATGAGTGGTTGACAAATTGTTTTGTTCCCATGAAGAAATAAGAAACGAGGCTGGACCTCAGTTTATTTATTTGACGTTTTTATCAATTGTATTCTGTAATTGTTCCATCTTGTTTTTGATTTTATCATTTTTGCGATTGTTGATGTGATGATTTAGTAGATGACATATGACAGACTGTGTTAGATGCACTGAAAGTTGTAGTGATGTGTATTTGTGTGGGATTGTGAGGTTCAGGTCTGTGCAAAAAGGGAGCTGTTCCATTTCATTGAGATGTAGATTTTCTTCATCGGACGACATGATTTGCCGGTTTTGGTGAAATGGAACGGGACCCGTAGCCTGGTGTGTATTAATCTGCTGAAAAGATACATTGGAGGAGGCCATTTTGTGTGACAACCACAGGAAGAGGAAGACACCTAATCAGAAAACGCTAGTGGTCACCGTCTTTCACTGAGCACCTCCTTTTATACTAATTGATAATCAATGGTGCTGAACTTGCAGAGTTCTCGTTTGAGAGCCTCTCTGTCTATGTGCTTACTGGAACCAATCGTAGAACCATAAACGCGCACAGAACATCCTTCTAGCTTCACCGCGCTTTCATTTAATCTCTATAAATGAAAGAGTTGTGCGTGGTAGCGGTTGCGCCTGCATGCGAGTGATGTCATTCACACATTTTGCAATCTTGTCACCATTTCACCCTGTCGAGGACGTCGAATCTCTCTACGTGTTGCTCTGCTTCATTGCCACGAGCAGAGGCACGTGTTTACCTCCCAGCCAGTCTCTCAGGAGGTACTCGGTGAAAGTCACAGGACAATAGCAACAGTTGTGTTCATTTTCTTTTCCAAGTGGGTTTGAGTGAAATGGCGAACGTTCCTCCATCTAGAATTTGAAGTTTTTGTTTGAGTTGTTTTCCAGCACTGATGATGATGATGATTTATAGTGACCTTGTTGTAAAAATTGCAGTTTTTCTTTTGGGCTAGTTCTCAATGCCTTGACACACTGTATCTTATACATATATATGTATATATATATATTTTTTTTAAACTTGTCATTGCTTTAAATTAAAAGCTAGTTGAAGATAAAACAAAGCCAAATGGTTTTAGTCTGAGTGTTCAGCTGAAAATTCAGATCTCGAAGGACCTCCCAACTAAACACCCTCTCACCGATGTAGATATTCTTAGGAGCCAGTATTAGGCTCTACACTCAACCAACCGTGAAGAATGAGCAGCTTCATCAGCCACCTTCATTCAGGCTTAGACTCTCCGGCTGCGTAGAACCGCTCGGTATCGGGGGTCAAATCAGCGGGCGGTTTCCTGCGCGTCCTGAGCCGGGCTCATTTTATTTGGCGATACGAGCATGCTGACTAGTCTTGTTCCTGCTTGCTCTGTCTACATGGTCTCGGTCCAAACGATGACCAAGCCTGCTGCTCTTAAGACACTTGCTCTCACCATATTCTCATCTGCTCTGATCCATGATGTGCCAGTTTGAATGAAGGGGCCGTTTCATTCAGGCGTCTGACAAAGCTGGCAGCCTTAAAGCTTCTTAATTTATTGCAGTGTTTTTTCACTCAAGTTTTTATTTCTTTTTATAAGCGAAAATATTTAAAGTGCATATCAAGATAATGATCATTGTAAATATTGTTGTGTGTAGTGTTTTAGAAGTTCTATAAGGTCTTAAATCACTACAGATGCTAGCATAAAGAACAAGGCTTTGGAGGAGTGTGGCTGGGGGGTTTTCCGGTGCCATTTCAAGTGCTCGTGAAGCTCACACATGGACATCAGTGTTTTTACATCACTGCTTCCCAGCACAGCCTTTTTTTGTTTTAATTAAAAATATCCTTAGCCCATGAATCTTACATAATTTCAGAGGTGTTCTGCATCACAGAGGCCTCCCTGCACTTATTATGCCGTAGCAGTAGGAGACATGTCATGGGAGCTGTACAGTAGGTATCGCTCGTCAGTTAAAGATCAGTGTCCTTGTTTCTGCATGTGATGCCTCTTTAATAGTGACAGCAGTTGGAGTAAGATGTAGGTCAGAGGAAGCACTGCAGGATATTGACGTTTCAGCCAAAAACGCCACATGCTTACAAAGCAAAGGAAACACCCGACAGGCACCCGACCCAGCGACGCCACCCACTCCAAATTCTACAGATTATTTTTTTGTATGAAAACTGTTTAAAAAAGAAAAAGGTTGCAGATTACTAAATTTAAATTCCAGCTTCTCTGATTGTAAGGAGGATTAAAAAAAAAGAAAAGATCTCCTTGAATTGAAGCCATTTGAAGCCACTTGTTAAAACTTGATGTCAGCCTTATGTGAATCTGTGTATTGGCATATTATCTTTTGATTATTGAAATTTGTATGAGATTTTCTTTTATACCATCATTGTTATTGTCAAAATACACCAATAAAATTGAACTTGTAAAGATCCAGTACCTTCGTCTCGGCCTGTGTGTTTGTCGCGTTCGGTGCCTTATGGCCCAGCTTCTGCTGCTCTTAAAGACGGATTCCGTTCACGCTGCTTTACTTTTGCAGGATCGGTCAGTAGCGAAATATATGTTGCTGCTCTGTACTTGACAGGAACTTGTTGTGACTTGTGATCATAGAAACATGAATGTTGAACGTTAAAACCTAGTTCTGTAATGAGGGCTAAATTCCTGAATGGGCCCCTTGGGGTTCTTCACTGTGAGCAGCGAAACTCAACGCTCCCAAACAGAGGATTCTTGTCTGCGTTTCCGCTTCAAACACCAGCGCTCTGGTTTCTCTCGTGATCCTCACTCACTCACATGCAGCATCTTTCACTGGCCTCGCGGCCGAACCTCGTCACCCCGGCTGCTCTGCAGACGGCGTGGCTGTGTTCGTAGCCCCAGACGGAACCGGCGGCCGCTGGGACGGTCCAGCCTGTCACCCAGAGTGCAGCGTGAAATGCAGAGGTCACTTAAGATTCACTGAATCAGAGCAGCGCCTGCCCCGTGGCGTTCGCCACATTAACTATGCATCTCTGCAAGTCACCACAAGTGGAAGCTGCTTTAAATATATGCGCCTGAATGTGTGCACGTTCGCACTCTCCCTGAACATCCAAGCGCTCCTCATCTATTCTGGCCCGGCCTGAGAAAGGCCCCGCTTCTTTGCTGGTGTGTAACAGTAGCTGCTGTGTGTGTGTGAGAGGAGCTTGGCAGCGGCACAGAGCCTGGCTGGAGAGGCCACATCTTAACGGAGCCCTGGAAACACAAGGCTGTGGTATGCGAACATCCGCGCCGCTGTTCAGTCCAGCACGCGCGCACTCAAAGACGCCGAGTCGCTTTGGCACGTCGACGGGACGCGCGCGCCTTTCATTAATTCTCCCACGCGCGGCCCCTCGAGGGCCTCGGGTTCCTCAGCGCTCGGAGGCTTTGATGCCATTTGCCGCTCGTCTGCTGCAGAGCGTCTTCCATTTGGACGTGCATCAGGACGCGCCGTTTGTCTTTCAGGGGCGTTGGAGTGGTGGCTGGCGCCCCCCCCCCCACACACACACACACGCGTGCACCTCCTCCGGGCGCTGAGGGACGACCGCGGACGTGCCCTTTAGCTCCTCGCAGGCTCTGGCTTTGTGCGTGTGCACCTTCCATGCGACGTATGCGCCGACGCGGTGCATCCGAGGGCCGCGCGCTCATATCGGGTTAGATCAGACGTGTGAGTAATAGAGCACAACATTGCCTTACGGGACGCTGTGTGCACATGTGCGTGAGTATGCGCTGTCTCATGCATGTGCAACAGCAGAAGACAGCGGAGGAGCGCGGCCTATATATGGAAGCCACACGAACGTGGAACTGCCCGGATTATGTAACTGTTTGTTATGATGTCAGGTAGGAGCTTCACCCATGGCTGCTCCAAGCAGCTCTGCCCTGTTTGACGCCTGATCGCGCCCCCCTCCCTCCTCTGCAGCCACGTCGGTGTCGCCGCCGGGCCGCTGGCGAGCCCGCGGGTTCAGCGGGCCGGGTCGCCGCGTGCTGACTGTGGCGGCTCGCGTCAGGAGAGCAGGGATGCAGCCGAGGGACAGCGAGGCTGTAAACACATCTGCTTCCACTTCTCACGCCGTGTCATGCCGCTTCGCGCTGCTCTCTGCCCGTGTCTGACCTTTGACCTCCTGTCTGCCCTGCCCTGCCTTCCTCACGTCTCCATCACTTTGAATATTCCTCCTGAGCGTGCGGAGCTCCTGAGTGTTCCAGCCAAACCCACTTTGTCTTTTCACACCACCACACCCACTGCTTGCGCTTCACGCCTCCTCTCGTGCTCCTGATTGCTTCAGTATTTTGCTCCTGCCATTCGTGGTGCGGCCCTTGCAGCGTTATTATCTTTATGTCAAGCTTCTGGGTTTCATTCCACTGTGGTGGCTTCATCCTGTTCCAGTTACTGAGAGATGTTGTCTTTTAAAGCTATGTGCTGATGCCGTGCCAGAGACCTGCTGACGGTGCTCCGGTGGTGCAAGGTCAACACATTTTTACGGCTCATTTCACCGCGTTTCATTGACTCTCACTAAGTCCTGTCTAAGCTCTCTCTCTCTAAACATTTTGATTTCTCTGCCAACGCGTTCACCTAACGACCCACCTTATCATCTCTTCATGTCACTTCAGCCTCGCAGTTTTGTTTCCATTCAATCCCAGTATTTTCAAATGACATCAGGGATCAGATCTCTGGCAGCAGTTTCATGACTCCTGCTCCTCAGCCTTAACTCTAGCGCCTCCTGGTGGTTGGATGGACGCTTCTCCCAGGCCAGATGGCGCTGAAGCTGCACAGCGTGGTCTCGTTCTGCTCTGTGCACTCCTTCCATGTGCCTGGTCTGTCCCCAAGGGGAGGCGCTAGGGAGGCGTCCTGATCAGATTCAGCAACACCTCATCTGCAGCAGCAGAAACTCCCTCCCGTGGACCCGTGTCCAAAGTCATTCCATTCTCTGAGCCTGGTTTCCCTACAGAGGAAACTGTGCTGTTTCTTTAATTTGCAATCAAAGCCACTCACCAAAGATCATGATGCATGCCGCAGTAAAAAGAAGAGGGGATAGGGAGAAGCTGTGGTGGAATAAGGACCCTGTTACAGGCCCTATTCCTGCAGTAACAACCCACACAACTCCCATAATGCGACCGGAAAGGCGAATTCTCATAATCCCCTCGGGAGCCCCA
The DNA here is from genome assembly GCF_900634795.4 of Betta splendens. Taxonomy (NCBI): domain Eukaryota; kingdom Metazoa; phylum Chordata; class Actinopteri; order Anabantiformes; family Osphronemidae; genus Betta; species Betta splendens. Next base: position 2,744,799 of record NC_040887.2, on the reverse strand, counting down.
CAAGGAAGTTAGTTCCCTGTTGACATCCAGGACGGAATCTGAGGTTTGACTGTTGGCCAGAGCCTGTTTCCCAGCCAGGGTTTTGTAGTTACACCCCCTCAGCCTGGATTTAAAACATATGGACTCAGCCCCACCAACCGATCGATGTCCAGAGGTCGCCACGAACCAGGAATAAGTCCACAGCTACAATTCTCTGGTGTCTGTTGGAGAAATTGGCTTTTTATCAGGTTTTCCTTTTGTATAATTGGTGGAGATGTAGTTTGAACAGAATCTCTGCTGCACAGCAGGCAACATGCTTTGCATCACGCGGTATATTAATGGTGCCTTTCTAGTCCCATTACCGGCTGACAGCCAGCGAATCAGTGAAAGATGCTGCCGTCCTAAACTATATGCTGTTACTGTGAAACCTGCAGACGCAGCAGCCGACCACAGGCTCAGGCATAACTCAAATCTGTTTTCTGTCCTGATTGTGTAATGTTGGGCTTTAAAGGAAAATAGATGATGCAGCTTTTTAAATCCTCTCCGTCAGTTGGTTGTTACAGGGAGATCTAGTTTTTGGCTGTTAAATGTGACGTAGTTAGTTGTTGGTCATTAAGGTCATGACTTACATTGGTAATATCTAATATTGGTAATAACTAACAATATTTATTTTACAAATGTTGTAGTTATTATGGCTGAAACTGGGCCCCAATTGAACTCACACATAATAACATGTGTGTCCAGCCCTGAGTGTTTCAGTGCACACGGTCATGTGAAGTCACTGTCCCCAATAGTGAATTCAGGAACTTCTCTGCAGCTCGGAACAAACACAAACACACACCTGTTAATGTAGAAAGACATATGCATTTAAAACACGTGGAAAACAGGAGTTTACAAAAACGTCATTAGCACCAAGTTGATGTACAGTATTCTGAGAGAGACAAGTGTCCACACAGAGGATGGTGAGTGTGCTTGAAACCCGTAGCAGCATATTAGTCCGACGTCCTTCGCCTTGTTTTGTTATGATGTATGGACTCAAACAGATATCAGCTTAACAACGCAGTCACTTCAGATAAGTTAAAAAGGTCAAACGTGAGAATAAAACATTCATGGTCAGAGATGAAACAAATGCCCTTTGGACCAGAACGCCGCTCGTCCGCTCGGGGGGGGGGGGTTCTGTTCTGCTTCTCCTCGCTTCACTACTGGTCTGATCTGGGGTCAGGAGCTCATGAGCGCACGTCACCGGTTCCGTTCACCTGCGTGTGCGCATGTGGGCTTTGAAGCTGAGGGCGTGATCTGAGCTCAGTGTTGGGGCCTGTTCTCTTGTGCTCCCGCTGGCGTCGCCGCCTCCCTGGACGTGCAGTCTTTGACCGTCCCTCTCAGCTCCGCTAGCTGCTCCGACTGGTCGGCCAGGGTTCCGTTCACCTGGGCCAGATACGAGTCCGAGTGCCTCTCCAGCTCGGCTCTGATGCGCTCCAGCTGCTCCGCCAGCTCCCCCAGGCTGCCGCACTGTCCCTCCACCTGGCTGACCCTGCTGTCCACGTCCTTCACCTCGCGCTGCACCTCCATGGCCGTGCTCCTGCAGCCCTGCAGCTCCCCGGACAGCCGCCGCTTCAAGGCCACCAGCTCCCCCTTCAGCTGGGCCAGCCGCCTCTCCCCGGCCCCCAGCAGGGAGGCCTGGTGGCCCACCAGCTTGGTGATGCCCTGCACCTGGTTGATGAGCTGGTGCTCCCGCTCCTCCCAGCTGGCGTTGGCGTGGCCCACCTCGCTGGCGATGAAGCTAACGGAGTCCCTGAGGCCCTTGAGGGTGCGGTTCACAGAGTTGATGTTGACTTTGAGCAGGGTGATCTCCCCGTGGACGGCGCCCCCCGTCTCCTCCTGGGCGAGCCGCAGGAGCAGGTTGTGCAGGGTGCTGTTGATGCTGTCCAGCTGCTTGGAGTGGGAGTTCAGGCCGTCGGTCATCTTCTTCTCCAGCCCGTCACAGTCCTCCTCCACGCCGACGCCGCCGGCGGGGGGCGTGGCCGGCGAGCAGGAGGACGTGCAGAGGAGCTCCAGGTCTATTATCTGCTTGTGTATGTCATCCAGGTCTCCATCCACTCTCCTCCTCAGAGACTCGATCTCCGTCTCCAGCGCAGGAACCACCTGACCCTCCAGCAGAGCAGGCGCCGTGGCGTTGCTCAGCTCCTCCACAGCCACGAACACTCTCTCCTCCAGGGTCTTCAGCTTGTCCTCCAGCAGCGTCTTGAAGCCGTCCAGGCCCCCGGGGAGCTCCCCCACTCGATCACACTGGCCCTCGGTGGCGATAAGGCGTTCCTCAAGATCTGCCAGGCGGGTTTCGATCAGCGTCTCCACGTGGAAGTTCTGCTCCCTGAAGACGATCCCGAGCTGTCGCTGAGACTCTGTCACACTTTTCACTGATTCCTCAAGCTGCAGCATCTGCTGGGACAGGCTGTTCACCTGCAGAAGGAAGTAAAACACATCAGAGTCTCATCGGAGGAACATATGTTGCAGAATCCCCTGTATTTGTTTTACCTGTCCACAGCAGCTCTCAGTCACAGTCAGTCCCTGGATCTGAGCCTGCAGCGATCCCAGCTCCTCCCTGATGCCCGTCTCCCTTCCGTCCAGAGACTGCTGCATCAGCTCCTGGCCGTCCATGTTGTCCTTGTGGCACTGCTTCTGCACCTCCCCGATCTTCTCGTCGCAGTGGTTCTCCATCCCGGTCAGGCGCCGCTCGAAGCCGTCCAGGATCTCCGTCCGCACCACAGCCAGCTTGGCGTCTACGATTTCGTCCAGATGAGCGGTGGAGGCGGGGCCGGGGACGGGCTCGCCGTTGGCCTCTATCAGCCGCTTCAGCTGGCCGTCGTGACCCAGGACCATTCCCTGAAGCCACAGACAGGTGTGAGGAGAGAAAACCCGCTGATGTAGCTAATCTTCCTGCCGCACTTACCTGAATCTCCTCCAAGATGTGAGTCTTTGCTCGCAGCTCGTCCCTCACTTCCGTCACTCTTCCTGCCAAGTCTCCAAATCCAGCGACGCTCTCTCCACCGTCCAGTCCGCCAGGAGTCCCATCCGGCATCACCCCGAACCCCACGGTGGCGTCGGGTGCCCGGGGCCCACCGGGGAGCAGGGACACCAGCATCCGGTTGGCGTCCTCCCGCAGGGAGGTGCGCAGCCTTTGCTCCAGGCCGGCCACCACGCCGTTCAGGGTGCCCAGACCCAGAACGAGGCGCCGGATCTCCACCTCGATACGATCCAAGCGCTCGCCCGTCACACCGGAGATTTTGTTTTCTGTATTTCCAAAGTGAAAGGAGAATTTTATGAAATAAAATCTGTCAACACTGAAAGAACAGGAAGTAGGAGAAGGACTGGATAAAACTGTCGTCGTCAGTCTGGTGCTTTACATGTGAACATGAATCCTTTACTTCCCCTCACCGTTGCTTGGCTTTCCACCTCCCGCAGGCAGTTGACCTGTTGGTACACCGGGCACGGGTCTGCCCGGCTCCAGCTGGCCTCCTCCAGGTCTTTGCTCCACAGGGGGTCTGGGCCCGTGAGGGAACCCCTTCAATCCTGGGCGATGGGGCAGAGCCGCACCCTTAAACGGTGGCATCATGACATCGGGCAACGATGTGGGTCCATCGTAGCAGTTCTCTCCAGAGAAACCGGGACAACACCTCCACTCCAGCTCTGTCACCGTCTTAAAGCCCACCTTGTACTGTGGTTTGTAAAACGTCCGGTACCTGAAGGAAAAATCATAAATATTGTGAAGGAATCATAATAACAGCACACCGATGGGACAGGGGAGGTTTGTGGGAGCAGAATAGAAATAAAGGGATGAGTTTGTTCTCTATGGGATTAAACCTGGATTAGAAGATTAGGAGATTAAGATACACTAGTGTAAATGTGACTTCAAGGACTGAACCAGAGTCAGCTCTGAACTTTACAGTTATCTTATTAAGAATATCTTCTGAAAACAGACGAAACAATACAGTCATAAACAAATATACACACATGTGCATTTAATTATAATAAAGTCAAGATTAGGGGATAATTAGTCTGGAGCACGATGTGTAACATGTATAATAATAATCTGAATGCAACTTTTGCTATTTTTACTACGACAAGTGTATGAAAAGAAGAGGGTTTGGCCACATCTACAGCTGAATAAGTAAGTACACACAAAACTAATAAATAACAGCCAACAAATACATCTTTTATCAGCTGTGTGTCTAACTACGGATCCTTCACGTGACACGGCCACTAGAGGGCAGCACAGCCTCACTGCATGTTTGACATCTAGACGCTCAGAGGTTTGCGTTGTGTTTCAGCACCGATGGCGCTTACATGACAACGGGACACTTCTGGCCCCAGATGCACTTGGTGGTGTACTCGGCCTTCACGTAGGTAGCGACTCCATCCTGCATGGTGCATGTGATGTTCTTCTGGACCACGTAAGCGCAGTGGTTCCTGAGGGGGACATTAAACATGTGAGCACCATGATGACACTAGGATGCATCAGTCTTCATTGGATGAACAAAGGTAAAGGAGGGTCATGTGACAGCGATGATGCTTTTAGTTGAAGCTGGACATTTACAGTGTGTGTGTGTGTGTGCAGAATCACTACTACAACTTCACTACTTTGAACAGCTGTTGCATCACGGCGGAGCTGGACCTTCTCTCTTCCTTTCTCCTAATTGCCGGTTGCAGCTATAGCAACAGCTAAGTGTTCCTCTGGTCCCCGTGCAACACAGGAAACGATGATCCACACTTCGCAGGCTCACATGTGAAGCATTTATTGCATTCAGCGGGGAGCGTTTAGCAACACGTGCAGCGCTCGGAGTTGCTGCGCAGCTGTTTCGGGACCAATCGAGGGGTTTTGGGGGGAGGGAGCGTCTGCACGCCAAATTAACAGGTTCAGAGGGCAAACACACAGGGCTGTCAGAGTCTGGGTGAGAAACCGCTGCACTGCTGCTGCATTCTGCAAAGGGCTGACAGTGTGTGTGTGTGTGTGTGTGTGTGTGTGTGCGTGCGTGCGTGCGTGCGTGCGTGCGTGTGTGTGTCAACACCAGCTCTGTGCTGACATATGCTAATAGAAGAAGAAGGGCAGGAGTCAGAGCGACACAGATCCTTTCATAGCAGCCTGACAACCTGCCACTGGCCGCGCGCTGTGGACGAAGTGGTGGTGGATTAATGCGGTTACAACCACGTACTCACAGGCACATCGCTCTTAACGCTTTCCCTTCACACGATGACTCAACAAATAGCCTCCGTCCGGTCGCTGCCACCTGCAGGTGTTTTCCTTTATGGTCCCTGAGAGGAGTCAAGACTTATCTCTCCCTCTGCTCTCATCTGCTGGTCAAACAATACACACAACCTTTGGTGCCAAAATAAATGACTTTATGTCATGCGAGACCAGCGAGTACGAGCTGTAGGAAGTGTTTGAGTGCACTATTGCAAAATGGAAATAGCCGGTACTTCATCTGTATAAAAAGAGGGTTTGGGGATTTCATTTTTTTTTTTACTGTTCGTGTGATGGTTTGAAGACTTACTCTGCATTTGTGTGTGTGTGTGTGTGTGTGTGTGTGTGTGTGTGTGTGTGTGTGTGTGTGTGTGTGTGTGTGTGTGTGTGTGTGTGTGTGTGTGTGTGTGTGTGTGTACGGGCTCATAAGTGACTCTTCTCACATTATGCGCATGGTTGATCATTCAGGTGAGGAATGACCACGTTCACTGATTCGTTTGTCAGGTGCATGTCTGTAGAAGCCAATGAGCTTCAGACTGAGGTGCAGGAATCCAGATGTAGCAGATGAAATATGTTCTCCTGCTTACAGGTTTCTGTTTCTGCCTCTTTCTCTTCGCCTGTTTTCACAGACCGGTCCGTGTCATTTGAGTCTCTGTGTTTTACAGACAGAGGTTTTTTTTTGTGGCCTTGTGAGAATCAAAGTCGAGGGCTGAAATCAATTCAGTTCCCTGGGGCGACAGGAGATCACCTCCTACGCTGCGTTTAAAGACACCTTCAGACAGTAGGACAAATGTTGAGTTGATAATGACACTCACGCACACAATGAAGCTCCATAGAAACTACATACTCCATCAACTGAACCTCCCATGTGGGAAGACGAGGGTCAAAAGTGGAACGACGGGACAGAAGGACTGGTCACACAGGATGAGACACTGAATGCAGGACAATGAAGGTCACGCAGGTCAAGTCAACCTTATTTATGACTTAGATTCTCCCACTGACCAGTAAAGGTCTCTGTGTGAAACAGCAAGATAATCTGAGCCATTCAGATAAAGGTGTCAAACGGAGGGAGCAGGTGAAGTGTAGCAGCACAAAGACAGAACCCACAACCTGTCAAACAGCCTGAAACGGAGGAGCTCAGTGAGTTCAGGAGGAGGTCAGAGAAACAGGAAGCAATCAACTCATCTAAGAACCCAGACGGGGCTGCACAGGAACGCTGGACCTGAAGGCAGCACACTGATCAGGTGCAGGAGGCCGATGCAGAGGATGCAGCAAATATCAGGACGATCCCCCAATAGTCAGAGGCGCTGCTGCTCCTGGTTAGTTCTCATTCTAATCGTATCCAGCGTGAGCGCATTCCACAGGTTTCAGCCATCGGAGCCGCGTCTCGCTCAAGCGCTGCTTAGTAAAGATCCATAAAAACTGTTATTTGGCTCACAATTTTCTACATCTTCTGTAAACTGAGATGTTTTTTTTGTGTCAAACACCAGCAGGAGTGACTTCAGCCGATCCGCCCTGACGGAACCTCCAGCCCCAGCTGACTGGGCCGCCTCCTCACCTCCCGCCCTCGTCTGACCCTCCGCGCTCCTCCTCAGAGTCAACACAGCGCTCGCCTCCGTCACAGCCGCCGCGCTCGCTGTTTTTCTTGCCTCACTGGCCCCGTTCTGCCGCTACACCTCCCCCTCGCTGCCAGAATCCTGCCTTTCTTCTATCACTGGAGCATGTCATTCCTTGACTGCTGCTCTGGTACTACCGTAAATATTTCCAGTATAGCATTACCGTTCCTAAACCGCTCCGCAGCCTCTCTGGGGGGAAGCACAGCTCCCATCTCAGATTCTCCTGTGGAACGTTTCTTGGCCAACATCATGTCTGTTAGACCTCCAACCTGCGCTGGGCCCGGTTCTGGGTCCACTCACAACCCGCCTCTCTGCTTTACTTTCCCTACTGTATCTAGGAATCCTCCCTTCTGCTTCTCCTGCCTTCTCTTGGCCACTTCTTCCTCCATTGCCTCACTTGTTTTGACTTTAGGGGTCAGCATACTGCATAATTAACCACTTGCTCACCTGCAGGGTTCCTGACTGCTTGAACTCGGGCCAATGCTTTTGCTTCTGACAGATTTATGACTGGAGCAGGCCTCACAGAAAACCATGAAATCTTTAATAGGACCTTTAACAATGGTGTCTCTGGGCTTGCGCTCCTCCAGGGCCCGTCCCTCTCCATACATGCATTTAATGAATCCTATTTCCAGCCAACTGGCATGTCTCACAGGACCCATGCTGCAGAGTTTACTGACGTTACACTTGTGGCTACTGATTAGGGTTAAAGGAAAGATGTGATACTCCCAGCTCTGTGGCTAAGAGGATCATTCATTCATATACAAGTTTATATCCAAGCCAGACCTGCTTATTATGGCTTAAAGGGAAACTGCTGCTTTTGCATGCGCTTACATTCTGGATTTTAACCTCTAATGCTTGTTACAGCAATGACAGACATGAATTATCCTTTAGCTGTAACATTAAGCTCTCAACATTAACTTAAATCCTTAAGTTGCGTTTGCTGACACAGTTGTACTTTTTTATGCTTGGTTCCATTTTTCTCTTGCAACATATTAAGAGGCTTAAACACTGCTACTGGAAAACACAGCAATAACTTATGTGCAGGCATTTTCCAAAGCTCATAATCTTCTTTATGAAACAATGCATCTGTGTGTTTGTAATAGAAGAGTTTTCAAACAGAATTAAACTCGCTGTGTGTGTCCTGGGGTTGTATTCAGTGGCAGCTGGGCAGTATAGAGTATATAAATAGCATTTTAAAGTGAAATTTTGCATGATGATGTGTTCATCTTCATGTTGCATTGGATGTATTCATGTTGCTTGGGGTCTTGGGAGTTTGCTGACCAGCCTCTGTGACCCGTAGCTGGAGAGCGGCTCACAGCTCTAACCTCCAGCAGCTCGCTGACCTTTCCCCATCGACCCCTGTCTCATGCATCATTCAGGCTCTCTCTTATCTGACCAGTGAAGACGCGGGATCCAGTCAGATCCTAATTGATTTCTGCAGTGGATGGATTTTAGGTTCCACCTGTTGCTGTGTTTGTGTGCTACGGTGGGAAACACCGTGTGTAAGATCCTTCCTTGTTTTCAGTAAGTGAGATGCTGCAGAATGTGAGCATGCATGTAAAAATACTGAAACCCCATTAAACACTGGTGCGTGTACAGTGTTGTGATGCCACAGTTGGCGACTGTGATTGAATGGAGTGACTGTTACATGTAATCACTTGCTTTGCTTGTGCAGCTCGCCAGCAGCTGAGAATGTGGAAACATCTCACAGTTTGCCGCATGTGACTCAGACACATAATAAACATGTGCAGCGCGTGTAGAGTGCGTTCGTTTATGGCCACAACACAAAGGCTCGCGCTCACGTTGTAGCGCGTGTTATTTATAAGCCTCTCTTTCCACCGAGCGGTCAGGCGCACAAGGACGGAGCTCAGATATCTGAGGCGGTGGTCTGGCGCTGAGGGTCCGTCGCGTCGAGGCGGGTCGGCCGGCTCGTAAACAGCCCAGATGGAGCCAGGCGCGTGTGAGGGACTATTACTACTGTAGCGACCAGCAACAACCGGTCGGGTGACGCGGGATGAAGCGCAGCCGTCAGCGCGACAGCTGGCTGAGCGTCCAGTCGCCTGCGTGAAGCAGGGACCAGTAAAGTACAAGCCACACAGCTTTTTCTACACTACCAGTGATACTGATGGATTGATTTTGCTGGGCAGTGAAGCGTGACCTAGAAGTAGTTGAGTTAATCCATTGATCTATATCGACTTGTTGATGTTCGCTAATTGTCTCACAGTTACAAATCCCAATAAGCCTCAGCTAATTCAGCAGCTCCTGTGTTTTACTGAAGGTTTGTTCTGATCGAAGTGCAGAATCTGAGGTGTGGGACTGGATCCCATTAGCCGCAGCAGCCGCCTGATGGGACCGTCGTCATGACGATTGAACTGTCAGGGTGAGCGAGCGAATGCGGGCTCTGCATTGGCCCTGATGGAGGTCGCGGGAGGCCGAGCAGGGCTGAGGTCCTTGTGGCGGGTCGAGTGGAACAGCAGGTAGCTGGGGAGCTGTCCAAAGGCATAACTGCTCCCGGGGGAAGCCAAGCAAAAGAGACGGGAGGAAAGGAGGGAAAACCGAAACGCTCGGCTCCTCCATCCAGGCAAAAACAAAGCCACAAGCCTCTGATTCATGACCTGCAGACTTTTCATCATGCATGGTCTGGGATTAGTACCCTGCTTCTCTCATGTGGCTGCACATGACAGCAGCACCCAGTGCTTTTGCAAAAACCATGGCTCCCTCTGAAGCACAGAGAAGCCGTGTTACTGGGACCCCTCCCTTCTGGGAGCTGGTGCCCAGCTGGACCCTCCGTGAGCCCCCTCCTCTTCAACACACGCACAGGCGGCAGCGAGGGATCAATACTGTTGTCATCAACTCAGCGCCTCCCGTCCCGGCGTAAAGGAGGCCATAATGACGGCTTTGTTTTCATAGCGCAGCGTGTCATTTGTTGTTTACCAGATGGTTTTAGGTGTGAACCACAGAAAAGGGCTGATTAAGGGCGAGTAAGAGCGAAACACAGAGTCAATTCAGGGATCCGTTACCGGCTCCAACCTCCTAACTTGAACCATGCCTCTTCCTCAGGGGAAGTACAGTTCGAGGCAGGACCTGTTTGCAGGCGCTGGAGCTGCTTGGAAGCAGCGTGAGCCGGGGGCAGAACATGCGTTAGCCTCAGCGGACGAAGCACTTACTTGTGGCGGGTCATGGGCTTGTTTGGAGAGTAGGGAGGGCTGAGTCCACCCTTGTACAGGTTGTATCTGCTTCCATAGAATGGGTTGACGTGGCCTCCATAGAAGGTTCCTTTGCTGTCCACCAAACATAGCAACGCCTCTAAGAGGAAGATCTGCACAAGCAGCTGGTACAACTTGGTCCTCATTGTTCTAGTTTTCCTCTACAAACACACACACAACCAGCTGATGACGAGAACAGGCAAAAAAAGTGAGTTCCAGGTTCCTCAGGGTGTTGTGTTCAAGTCCCCCAGCACACTCGCAGTCTTGGCTTCTTCAACGGGCCCGGAAGGAGACATGGAGCCTGAACAGCATCAGCAGCATCACACCCACTAGAGCACAGTCTGAACGCACAGGACGGAGCTCAGTGGAGAGTCAGGCGGGAGGAGGAGGAAGAAGAGGAGGAGGAGGAGGAGGAAGAGGAGCAACACAAAGGTGTGCTGGAGGAGAGAAGGACGCAGGAAAGGAAGGAGCCTGTCTGTAGGAAGGCTTCAGCACCGCGCACACACACACGCACGCACGCACGCGCGTTGCTAAGCTGCTGACTCGGCGCGAGCATCCAGGTCCTCCGCGCGCGGCGTGAGCGAGGGTGTGTGTGCGAGCGGCAGCGTGCTGCTCCGCTGCCTCTGAAGGGGCCGGCAGACAGACGCTGCATTTGCATATCCCACCCCGGCCCCGGCCCCGGCTCCAGCTCCAGCTGCTCTGCACGAGGGGAGACGCTCACATACAGTACGAATGCACACGCATTAGACGCACATGTGTCCGAGGAGTCAACTCATTCCACTTCTTCAACATTTGACTTCCCATCGTCTCTGCCACACGTTCTCGCTCTCAGGTCTTTTGTTCTTTTGAGCCCCAGCGCTTTCATTTCTCTCCCGTCTTCGCTCCGTCTGCTGCCGCACATCAAAGCGCAGAGGAGACGCTGCAGATCTGGACACAATGGACCTCCTCCGTGCTTCGCCGCAGTCACTCATTAAAATCCCAGCCACAGCTTCAGTTGTGATCCACACCGTGGCCCTGTTCAGTGGATGGAGCTCTGCCACATACTGTAGCTCCACATTCATGCATCCTGTGTCTAAATAGGTTCACTGTGAGTTTTACAAAGAGTCTGTTTCCTTAGTGTCTTAGTGAATATTTGTTGGAATTTCTGAGGTGTTTGTGGTAAATGGGTGGAGGTAAGATCTTCAGAAACATTCCTCCATCTGCTCCCATGTTGTCTGAGCAGTAATTCCCTGAGAATGGAGGAAGTTGGTCTCAACCGGCCTCTTTGTCTCTGCCGTCCTTCCCACCTGAGTGTGGACTCTTCCACTGGACTGAAGGTTCTCTTCATTTACAGGTCAGTGTGAAAGAAACACACACACTTTCACAGTATGCGAAAAGACACATCACGTAGACGTGAGAGTTAGCGGAGACGGCTGGAATGGGCACAGACAGTGGAAACCGGTGATTCTCATTATTATTCTCATTGTTACAATCCCATGACTCGCTGCAGCAGCGTCCTGCTGAAGAGTCACCAGAAACCATCTAGTTCCATCAGTGAAGATAGAACTATTCCAGTGTTTGTGTTTATGCTGCCAGCGCTGCACTGACATCTCATTTCTCCCTGCAGCGACTGGTACAATGTTAAACAGATGTGAGCAGATGTGAGGATGCGACTGTATCTGGACTGTGTTAATAATGTAACTAACGCTGATGCATGAACAGGCTGTAACGACCTGTCAGCGCCTGCTGAGAGCTGTAACTCTGGGATGAAATGAAGACGGTCTCTGCTCATTGTGAATCACAGCTGATTCAGGAAGACTGTGGATTTTGTTTGCTCTCACTCGCGCCTGCATTTGTTCTTATGGTTTTCTGCTTCTGTTCTTCTTCTTGTACCTGATGCATGGTGGAAACATAGCAGTATTTGGACTTTGTGCACTTTGGGCTACGTCTGTGAGCAGATTTCAAATCCTGCATTTAAATTTATGCAACTTTAAAATATTAAACATGTTCAATACACTAAAATTACTAAACATTGTGTTCTCTGTTGTTCAGCTTTCTGGTGTTTACGTGGTTTGGACTGCGATCATGGCATCAAATCCTCCTGTTCCATGTGACTAATGGAAAAAATAATAATTGTGTGGCACATACAGTTTTTACCTTACACTGCATTTATCAGTTAAGAGATCCTCATATTGTTTCTCTGCCTCATAGGAGCTGTTCATAGGAAGACTTACAGTGATGACTGACAAACATAATGAATGGTTTCATCGCTCTAACCCCTTCACGAACCGTCCCTATCATTAACTATCAGTCTCCAGGATTTCTCCAGCTCCTCCTGCTTTTAATTTATGTGTAGATACAGCAACGCAGACTTGGTGCGAATGGATGGATTCCAGTTTAGTGACATCAGCTGCTTAGCATGAGAGGTACACTTGATCCCATCATACAGTAGTGACTGGGAAGCAGCCCAGTCCTCTTTTACTGTAGCAGGACATAACAAACAGCATCAGTGCACGTGTGTGGACACAGCTCCTACCAAAGAGCATTCAGATGTGAAAGGACTGCTGCTCTGGACGCTAAGCATTTGCTGTAATTCTCAGGTGGTGTGACACTTAATCATTTCCCCCATAAAATCAGCTCGTTACCTTGTGTCACTTGTGGTAAAATCTGGTCTCCATCGACAACAGTTCAAGACGGGCGGCGGTAAATTACCCACTCTCTCCACTCTGTGGGCCTTAAGGGGCCTTTGGTGGTTTCCACCAACCAGTGAGGAAGTGTTCTTTGTTGGTTCAGGGACGGTAACGTTTCACATGGAGCGCAAGGAAATGTGTCAGATATGAAACATGTGGTACCAAATGAAGAAACTAAAAGACAAAAACTACTTTTGCCAATTGTCACCACTGAGAATTAAGCTGTTACCAGCACTCACAAGGGAACAAACACAGGATTTTCACGGGGGTCAGCAGGTCTTCCTGTGGTGCAAATACTGTAGCTCCTTTTCCACAATAAGGTCAGGAGGAAATGAACTCGTAAAAAAACAGTCAACGATCCTTGTTTTGCTTCTGCAGAATTCTTGTTTGTTTTTTTCCAAATTCAGATTGTTGCAACTGATGCCATTTGTTCTCCATTTCACAGGGGCAAACAGAGGGAGGGAAGTACATGCTGCTCTCTGCAGCCTCCCTGGGAACAGCCTCAGGATTAATTGCAAGGGAATTTTAATTAGTGGCCACCAGCAGAAGCAGAAACTGTCCAGTGGGAGAAAAGCAGTCAAAGCTCCTCCACTCTGGGCCGTTTTCCCGGTGTGTCCTTGGGAGCCAGTCAATATTGTTAGATAATATTCGGATTACAGGCTTTCTGTTTTATAAAAGCATGATTACCTGGTGAATAGCTGCTGCTTTACTCTGCCTTAATAAATATTTTGTATGTGTACAGTACAGTAGCTCAGTGGGACAGTGTCCCATCAGTCCTGATTCTGATTCCATTTACTTAACTTTGCTGATTTTAACAGTTAAGTTTAGTATTTTAAGTTTCTTTGGTGAAATTAGCATTAAAATAAATCCTGGAACATCAGCTGCATTAGGGTCCATGCAGGCCTGAAAGTTCCTAGGTTAAACAGAATCCCCATGTTTTGACATAATTTATCGATCATGGCTTTGGAGTGGCCATAATAACACCAGTGAGTTCAGTGACAGCAGCCTGTGTGATTTATGGCTCATTCATCTGAAGCATAAGCTCGTTGCAGACAGCCAAAAATCCACACTCTGCTAAATGTGGCAGCGTTTCTCTGGACCTGTGATCAACAGGCACAGGCTTCGCTCTCCTACCAGTGGGTACGAAACCCTGCAACCAGCCCACATCTGGTTCACATCATGGCCCGGGCATGACAGCGATCACACACGCACGCATGCACGCATACACACACACACACACACACACACACACACACACACACACACACACACACACACACACACCACACACCACTACACACACACACACACACACACACACACACACACACACACACACACACACACACACACACACACACATATACACACATACACACATATACACACGCACGCACACACACACACGCACGCACACACACACACACATACGCAAACACACTACTTTTAATACCTCATCATGTGTGCCTCTGTCCCAGTGAAACACAAAGGCACGCTGATGTACCGATGTAAGCAGTAAACCACAGACATGACAGTTTTTGAACTCTATTCACTATAATGACACATTATGTTGACATTTTCCACCACATACTGGACCCTTTTCCATCACATACTATACTAGGACACTGTTTTAGACACATTTTATTGAAATATTATACTGTGACACATTTTTCATCATATACTATACTGTGTCCCTTTTTTCACCACACTATACTACAGTATGACATACTGTAATATATTATGGCACTTTTTCCATCAAACACTGTACTACAGTTTTATCACATACAGTATTATGAACCTTTTGTTTCAACATACACTGTACTATACTCTAACACTATTTTATTTTCCTATACTATACTATGTACATAGTACAGTATGTATAATGAACATACTGCACTGTGACCCTTCATGACATGACACTGTCACTTTTTTACCACATACTATATTATGACACTTTTTCATCACGTACTATACTGTGACACTTTTTTATTTACACGCTACTATACATAATACACTATGACACATTTTATTCACATGTCATATTTTGACATTTTTGTTCACATAGTACACTATGACAAATTTTGACCGGTTTTACACCACATACTATACTACAGTACTTCTCTTTTCACCACATACTACAGTATTATGTGTGTTTCATCACATACTATCACTTTTTTAATCACATATTATACTTTTTTTTTAGACACTTTTTACATCACAATATACTACAACACATTTTTTATTCCCATATTATTTCAACACATATCATGCTACAAAACCTTTTATTTGCAAAATAGACTATGACATGTTTTTCACATTATGTCTTCATTCTCCAGACACATTTCCACACATTAACTGCAGGTAGATCTGACACCAAATGCAGTGGAATACGATTAATCACTGAACAATCTGCACAGAAAAAATGTCATTGACTGAAAAAAAATCTGGCAAAACAATTTAGCTGGAGACCGTGAAACTGCACCAGAAGAGCTGCAGTTGTAGCTGATCACTCTCCATTCAGATACTGTAGGCTCTTGAAGAATCTAAACCTGATGCTGATATTGCTGGTCTTGACCTACAGGTGTGAGCAAATATTCAGCATTATGAACTCTCACAAATCCAATTTAAATGATCAAAAGTGTTGATCTATCCTGAGAATTTTGATGGTGTCGTCTGGTGTAGGTTTTTGGTGTTTTCATAATTAGAATTCATAGCTTTTAGTATGTCATGTGCCATAGTATAATACGTGTGAATAATGTGTCATAGTACAGTATTTGGTGAAAAAAGTGTAATAGTATAAATCTGAAAAAAATATGTTTTGTAATTTATAGTATATGATGAAAAAAGGGTGATATAGTATGTGAATAAAAAGTGTCACAGTATACAGTAGCATGTGCTGAATAAAGTTAGGCTAGTAAGTGGTGAAAAAACAGCCATTGTATATTATGTGAATAAAACATGTCACGGTATATGTGGTGAAAAAAATAGGTCATATTATGATGTGAATAGGAAGTGTCACAGTATAGTATGTGATGAAAAAATCTCATAGTATACAGTAGTACAGTATGTGGTAAAAAAAGTGGCATACTTTGATATGTGATGACAAAAGTGACTGTAAATACATGGCTTGAATAGTATGTTGTGAAAAGGGTCTTAGCGTGTGTGAATAAAATGAGTCATAGTATGGAATGTTTTGAAAAAAGGTCATAGTATACTGTGTAGTGAAAAGTATATAGTATGTACTGTATAAGTCACAGTATAGTATGTGATGGGAAAAGTATCAGTATAGTATGTGGTGAAAAATGAGTCCTAGTGTCCAATGACAGTTACAGTAAATTGACCTGTTGTTGGTTTCCAGACTCTCACGTTTCTGCCGCTGCGTCTGACACTTGGTACATTAATTGCTGGCTTTGTTTTTCATTGTAAACGCTGCAGAGCTGGTGGGGGTCAGCAGTCGGCAGGAAATATGAGGTGTGTTGAGATGAACGCTCGCTCACAATGAGGCCCTTGTTTCCTCAGCAATGTGTTCTCAGTTGCAAAGCAATTAAAGGCTAGTTTGCTGGCCAGGTCTGCTCCCACTGTGACGCAGAGCTCCAGGTTTGACTGATGGGCAGCCTCCACCAGCAGGCGCAAACAAAAGCACATGTGCACGTGCACAAACAGGCGCACGTGGAGCCACACACTCGGCTGAACATACACTACGTGTCCTTTCACTTTGCCTCAGCTGCAAAGAATCCAGATGAGTGACAGTGAAGGCAGCGTGTGCATTTAAACACAGAGCCCAGTGTTGCCTTGTATTCTGTGGATGGACGTTAAAACATGGCTGTTTTTACGGCTGGTGACAACTTCCACCTGTTTGACCATTTCATCAAATAAATAAAGACTGGAAATGGAAAAGGTTTCAACTTCCAGTCCAGTTTTTCTTTTCATGTAAGACAATCTGTTTAAATCTTTAAAAGTGTTTCCCATCCAGCAGAATATTCATTAATTAGTCTCTGTAGGTTGGTTTTGACTCGGTTCTCAGTGTTACAGTAAAAGCAAACCTCTGCGTCGTCCTCTCTCCGCGGCTCAGACTGACTGTTTGTGCAGTGAAAGCACCACCGGGCAGATGTGTCTCATGATAACGCTGCAGGGTGTGTGAACGGGCATAACGTCCTCCATGTGTGTGAGACGAGGGCTTCACCTCCTCTTTATCCCCCGTGTCTGAAACCTCTCCAGCAGCAAAACAGACACACATGATGAAGGGGGATTATTGTTGTTTGGACAGACTTGAAGCAGGCTTCCAGCGCGTTCGGCCCACTCTGCACTGGCGCTTTAGGAGTTTCACTGTGACTTAAGTGGGTGCTGGGCTGGAAGAAGTCACGAGCGGAATATTTTCCCTCTTTCTTTTCCCACTAGAAGAACTGGTGTAAAAACTCAGCATGATTGTTAGTTCATGTCTCTGGTATCATTTTGGATTGTGTTATTACCATAAAAAGGAAATAAATCAATGGAATGAATAAGCTTGGGTTCTATTTTACCGATTACTGGTCATGTTATCTCTGCTTTATCAGTGGGAGAGAATGGAGAATACAATAGTTTCCCTGTGCTCTTGTGTTTGTTCTCTTTTCTCGGATAAAAAAAGGAGAAAGTAAGTCCTACTGTAAGTGTGTGTGTGTGTGTGTGTGTGTGTGTGTGTGTGTGTGTGTGTGTGTGTGTGTGTGTGTGTGTGTGTGTGTGTGTGTGTGTGTGTGTGTGTATGTGTGTGTGTGTCCTCATAGTTTACCTGAGGTTCACCCTTTAGAGGCTCAGAAACTCACCATCCTAAAGCCATCGTTACCTTTCCAGGCCGATTTCCCTGATTATAAGTCATCCGTCTGCAAAGCTTGGGTCTCATTCTTCGCCCTCCTTCCCTCGGCCCCACAGGCCCTCAGCCATTTTTCTCTCTTTCTGTCTCCAACTGCTCCACCTCCTCCTTCGTCACTCCATCATATTACAGGAATTTAACCTGCAGCCACAGCTTGGCTCCTTTTCTAAGCTGATTCAGTGCGATCGGTGCCGGTGACACCAGCCTCCGCAAAACCCGGCCTTCATTCATAACCGGTTCACAAAGTTCAGTGCAGAGTCACGGTGGCCTCTCTCCTTCCCACTGCGTCAGTATGTTGTTAGTTTCCATCACGTATGACCTCAGCGAGCGGGAAGAAGAGAAAACTGAAAAAAAGCCCAGAGAGGAAAAATGTAAACTATGTGAAGAGAATAATGTTGTCGTGTGTCAAATAGCTCAGTGAAATTAAACACAGCTTTGAGCCACGTGCTTTGATTTGTGTTAACTAAGAAAAATCATGCGTTAGAAAAGCCATTTTCACCACACTGTTCATGGACCTGAGTGCGCAGAGATCATGAGAATGCGGAGCTGTTGAGTTTCTGATTCATAAACAGCACAGACGCAGGCGGCACCGTGGGAACCGCTGCTGTCGCATGTCTCCTGATGCTGTTCCCCGTCTGACCCTCCTGTGAGGTGCGTTCACAGACGTGCAGCGAAGCGGTGCTCATCTGGGATGCAGTCTCCGGCTGCGGACGGACCTGGCTCACATACCTACAGTACGAGAGCTGAGACGGCAGTGGAGCCGCTTCAAAGGCGCCGCGCTGCAGCTCGAACGCTGCACCAGGACCGAAGCTTTAATCAGCAGCACGAAGCCGGTCAAATCAGTTTATGGACACGAAGCTTAAGTACATTTACAGCAGTAAGGGGCGCTAATGGAAGGATAACACAGGGAAACACTAGACGGCTGGAAACGCCCAACCACTGCATGAGCAGGACATTCTTCTGCGTGTGAAGCATCAGTTATTATCACCCAACATGCGACCAGAGCGCAGAGGAATCTGAACCCAGGTCTGTGGTTTGGCAAATGTTAAATGTAATAATTCACAATAATACTGTACCGAACTGTGAAACTGCATATTCTAGAACGATAAAGATAAAGAAGCCTGACTTCGTCTCCTCTTCAGTCTGTTTTCACTCATGGCGTAGAGCAACCTGCTGCCTCACACACCTGACTGACTGATCCCACTCCACTTAATGCATCGCATGTGCACAATGTGCACTGGCACTCGGTCCAGTCACTCGCCGCTTCTCGGGGCCAGGTCTAGTAAAGAAAATCTATAAATAAGGCCAAGTGTTTCTGTGGAGCTCGTAAATCGGAGCCGAGCTGCGTTTCTCTCCATTGTGGCATTTGGCGTCATTTGTCACACATGTGGTGAGCAATTAGGCATAAAAGAAAACCAGGAAACCCTGCGGAGGCCGCACAGGCTGGTGCCAGCGGCCATTACTATGTTTTACTTCACCACAAAGAGACCACAATCCAAAAGAGAAAAGGGAAGGCAGAAATTACCCTCTCCCCAAAAAAACAAAGAACACGCAGTGGGTCGTGTTTTCCAGGGATGAGGATTACGTTACAGCGTCGCTGCTTGTGTCCACAGACAGGATTTCTAGGCTCAACGGCTCCTGAGCTCAGACATTAGCCGCAGATCTACACTTTTAAACCAAGGGAGACACTGTATGTGGAACACATGTGGAGGGAGCGGATGCGTGCCACTGGTGCCACTGGTTCCACTGGTGCCACTGGTGCGACTGGTGCCACGCTGACACCACGAGTCACTGGCAGGAACAGAACTCGTGCGACGCCGTACTGGACTCACACAGATCTGCAGCATAAACGTGCAGGACTTCCTGACTCTCGTCCTTTGAGGTTGATGTATTTTCGTCGTCTTGTTCAAACATCACCATTTAACACAAACCAAAACTCTAAAATAGCCTGTGTGTGTCACGCCCGATCACTTGCTGGTGCCAGTCACACACTGCAGCAGACCTTTGGGTCCACAGTTCAAGCATCACGTACGACACGGGCTGCAAACTATAAATGTAAAAATACTGGAGTCAATCTGAAGTTTCAAAGCCTGTGATGTGATTTTGATTATAGCCACTGACTTGCTGTAATTGTGACTCTTCCTCCACCTTAACCCAATAGGAGTCTAATTGCTGCATCTGTTTCTTTTCACCATCTCACCGCAATTAGGAGGGTTCTGGGCTCGGGGGGTCACGCAGCAGAGCTAAGGCTGGAACAGAAGCAGCGTAAGACGCATTAATGAGCGCAGACAGAGGAGGACACGCGGCGCCGAACGCTGGGACGAAAGGGCTCACGGTCGCAAACCGCGTTTTAGTTTGCATCTGCTGCGCGAGAAAACGTTCACCTCCACCGTTCTCTGCTTCTCAGCCTCGCTTTCATCAGAATTCCTTCTAGCTCCCTACTTCCTGATCTGGCATCTTCAAAGCCGTGGCCCACGCTGCAGCGAGCACCTGTGCCAATAAACATAAAAGCACATCTGCACAGATGTAGACGCATACCAGCACATACGCACGGACGCTAACACAGACGCTACGCGCACATTCTACACTAAGCTTCTTTAAGCATAAACTGGTATTTTTGACAGATTAGTATTTTTTAAGTGAAGATCTAACTCATTACATCAGAGCAGTAGCGACTCTGGGCTCCTCTCACTGGGTCTGCAGCAAAAACTAAAGATCTACAAAGTGCTCCTTTAATGGAGCTCCGACCTTCCCAGTGGGAAAGTGCTTCTGAATGCTGGAGTTGTCATAGGGACTGAGTTCATACTGGGATCAGTGGTGCATCAAGTTCTCAAACTGCTCAGTGACATCAGGCCCTTGTCTCCTCCCATCTCCCTCTCTGTCTCCTGATCCCTTCACCTTCCGCCCGGCCTTGGTTTCGCTCTCTATGCTCCTTTCATTGAGGCGTTTCCTGTTCTCCTCCTCCCCGGACCCAGTGGTAAAGAGAGGGGCAGGTTTGTGTTCACGGCAGGCAGAAGCCATGTCACAGTCCGTCCTGACAGCTTGAGGCCTGAGTGCAGAGTCCTTCTCACATGACAAATCTCAGAGAAGAAGCTTGTAGCTTTATTTTGAAGGGCGGCATGAGATATAGTTGAGGTAGCACTGCCACCGTTGCTCCAGCATGTGCAGTTCGCTCCATCTGTGCCTGAACCCGTGCAGCCGTGCACGTGACGACGTCCGTGCACACTCAGACTGACGCCAGCGGTGCAGCGAGCGCCGCGGGCCAACACGTCGCGCCCCCGGCCCACAAAACAGAACATAATGCACCGAAATTAAACAAAGCACAATGCAGCTTCTGTTGTTAAAGTGAAACTCTCCCCTCTCTGTCCCCAACGCACATCTGTAAAATCATTAGCAGATGTCTGTAGAGGCTCCTCCAGCCAGCGCGCTGCAAACGCACACCCCTCAGCTCGCGATACAGTCCCTCTCTCTGCAGTCATCGCGTCTGGCCCCGTTCCTTGGCATTTCTTTAATTCCATCCTTACAGCTCACACGCTGATGCACTCGGGCCACAAACACGTGCAAATACTCAGAGAAAAACACACAGAAAAGGTAGAAACATGCTCATTGAACCACATAATAACTCAGCATAATAACAAGCTAAAACCTGGATGAAACCTGTGTCTGTCTCTACGTTGTCTGAAGGTAACGGACAGAAAGGAGCCCTGCTTTCTTTACAGCACACACGTCATCAGCTGTGCTCAGCAATTATCGCCTTATAATCAGTGGCCCAGGTTTTCAAGAGCCAAACAGAGTGTGTGCCAGGTTTGCCAGGGCGAGTACTTAGCAGGCAGTTAAGTTGGGGGAGTCAGAACTCACGAGGGCTGGATGGAGACACAACACAGCCTCATGAAACCAGCGCAGCAAAGGCCTGAAACAGCAGCACGGAAACCTCCTGGAGGACGAGACGTGAGCCGGTTCTGGTTCTGAGTGGACGTGGAGAGGAACGGAGCGAGATCGGCCCACACGAAGCTGAGCTTTTCTTATGCAACGGCGTGAGGTGTTTACAGTGCAGAGATAACAGATTAGGACTCACCGGATCAGTCTCAGTTACAGGTGAACACAGGGGCCTTTGTCCATTCTGAGAACCAAGTCATTGGCCCAGTCACACAAGCAGAGGTCAGTGAAGCAGAGATGCTGGTCAGGGCTGAAACTCGCTGGCACAGTGTGATGGAGTCCTGCCACCGACTACCTCATTACCAGAACCTTGGTTAAACTGGCTCTGTGTCTGAGAGAGAGAGAGAGAGGGAGAGAAAGAGAGAGAGAGAGAGAGAGAGAGAGAGAGAGAGAGAGAGAGAGAGAGAGAGAGAGAGAGAGAGAGTGGAAGCAGCACAAGCGGACCGTTAACCAGCATAACAGCTGTGCTGGTGCCTGTGGAACCACACATTTATCACCATGTGAGGCTCTTATGTATGACAGTGTGCATGGGAGTTCTGGCAGAGTGTGAGCTGGCACAAAGGAGAGGAAAGTGCTCAAATCTCTGTCAGAAATACAGCAAACGGAGGGAAAAGGTCAAAAGACCTAAATGGAGGAGAAACTTCAATGGTTTAGAACCAAATCATCCTGAATGGATGTGTAAACAAGGCAGAGCTGGATTCCCATCAGACGTCTGAATGAACTCTGGCTGCTGCTGATGCTGGCGTCACGTTTCGTGTTCTGATGTGGAATTAGCACAGTAACGACTGAGGCTTCTTGGAGAGCAGGAGGAGACGCTTGTTTTCCTTTTCTTTGTTTGACATTTACGATTAGGCCCAACATTCAGAACCGGGCTGCACAGGACTAGATGCCGCTGCTCTGCTCAGCCGAGGCCAGGGGTCCGTCTGTGCCCGTGGACCAGGCTCAGCCCGGTTCAAGGCGGATGATGATAGCGTGCTACGGTCTGTGTCACCATTTACCACCATTTCTATGCACAAACGGCACCTGAGGCTGATTGAGAGCTCTTTCTCCTATTCCTCTAACCTGCAAATGCAGCTGCTCGGCTCAAACACTTCGGGGACTGAGTCCACGTCGGCCTGAACGTGGAGGCTGCAGTTGGAAAAAGCGTCTCACGCTCCACGGCCCATTTAGAGTAACTTAGTGTGTGCATGCAATCAGGAAAGACAACACGAGGTAACAGAGTCGTGTTTGTTTGAGACTTTGTGTCAGTGCCGCTAATTAGGTCACACTGACGCTGGGGAAGCAGCCAGCTGTGGCGCCGATGGGCCACTGAAAGGCCAAATCACACAAAATACATGTGAGATTATAAAGAACACGGACTGTGCTTCACGGCAGCGTTGGTGGCTGATCAGGAGGTCCACCCGGTTCAGGAACCGAACCCTCGGCGACAGCTTCCACCGCTGATGAGGCCTGAACGAGCCTGAACGCCGCTCCTCACTCAGCTCGTTCATTCCCCGACCAACGCACTCGTATCAGGTGACAGCGCGCGCACGGCGCTACAGCAGCGCTATCATTTGTATGCGCAGTGTTTGAAAGCTCACATGCTATGACTTGAACTGATAGATGAGGCGCCGCATGTTTGAACAGACCGCGACACACTTTCCATTTCCAAATTCTGATTCAAGACTTTCTACAGTTTATAGCAAGCGGTTAACGGGCCTCGAACCGCTGGGACCCATAAGCGTTAGTTCATGACATTCTCTAATGCTTCATGTTCCTGAGATTTGGATTTAAGTGTTACTGCTGAAAACCTTTTCCTTTTTGGACTCTGTGTGCTGTGATCAGTCTGCACACAGAGGGATAATCTGCAACCCGAGCCCTTCTCTCATCTCCTGAAGTCACTCTGTGAGGCATTAAACAGCCAGGTGCTATGTAACGTCTGGCAGGCACGTTGTTGTGGAAAAACTCCTCTATCTCCTGGTGTGAATCGACAGTTGGAGTGATGAACTTGGAGTCATCTCCCAAAGCCCGTCTTGATGAGCTGTTGATGAGGATGCCTGGACTGCTGTAATCCGGGTGGTCACATATCCCAGCTGTCCCAGGTCCTTCAGCCCTGCCAGCTGGAGGCATCAAGGGCCTGGGAGCGAGTGGGAGCGAGTGGGAGCGAAGGGACGCGGGCCAGAGAGGGAGGGAACAGAGTCTCTGCTTCTAATCGCTGGAATTAGCAACAAAGTAAGGGGTAGTTCAGAACATATAGGATTAGACAGATCTGATAGAAGCGACTGAAGGCGAGGCCAGTGGCAAGAGAGGAATCTGGCTCCGTTAGCATGGAACCCAAACAAAGGGGACAGGGCAGCGTCAGATGAACGATAAAAGGATGTGAAGCTCGGAGGAATCCGTGGAAAACACACACCAACTTGGCTGAAGGGGAACAGGCTTCATAATGTGTGGAACAGCATTAATTACAGTATCTTAGTGAGTGGATGTTTGCTAAATGTTCCCATCGAGGCCAAAGAGAGAGTTTGGGGTTCCGATATCTGGTCAATGCTTCCTTTGCAAAGATCAGCTGTGCAGATAAAAATCTGTTCACAAGCAAACACAGAAAAAACATCAGGGCGAAGCAGAGCGGCACGTTTCTGTTTCAGCAGGAAGACAGAAAGTGAAAGCGAGGGGATACGTCGTGGCGCCTGCAGGTTTTCATTAGCGCAGTCTTGCGACATATAATGGAAGTAAACAAGGCAAAATACACTGAATTGAAATCAGCCATAAATTATCCCGTTGCGCAAAGCTCCGAGCATCAGCAGCACTGTGGTTGATTCGACACAGACACAGTAGTCGGGTAGATTTACCAATGGAAAAAGAGAGAGAGAGAGAGAAAAAACAGAAAGACGACAAAAGGTTTCGCTTTTAGCGAGTGGTCGCGGAGTCACAGGCGTTTTCATCACGCTTTGCACGCTGAACTGCGACGGTCCGGTCTCTGGCGCGGCGCTGGCTCGGCCCGCGGTCCCACGGGGCCTCAGGCGCGTCGTTGGCCTGGGAGCTCGGGGCGTTGGGCCGTGTGCTTGGAATGCCTGCACACTGACTTCACGCGGCTTGTTTGTGAGAACGCAACAGGCTTTAATGCAAGCGACAAGCGTGTGATGAGTTTCACCTCCAGTGCAAAGTACTGGGTTTCCACACTGGAAGCGCTGCGTAATCAGGTCCGAGCACGGGGAGCAGTGCTACGAGTCTGCATCCTCACTGATAAGCCTTCCTGACCCGACTGGGCTCAAACAATAGCACAGATCCTCTCGCAGTGCAGAGGCTTTGGCTGAAGCAACATCTGTGTCGATGAGCCTGGTGCTGGAGAAGCTGCAGCAAACCCAATCAGACAAACCACCCTGAAGCGTCATTTAGCAGCGAATGAGAGCCTCTGATTGGGCCCGACACAGCAACACAAACAGATGCTCCTAGAAAGAGACAGAATAACAAGATCTGGGTCTGATTAAAATACCAGAACCCGGTGCAGACAACGCTGATGTGTCGGGTCAGCGCCATGATTGTCCACACACAGTCTGCATGAAAACGAAAGCACACTCGCTAATCAGTGCATGGAGACACAAGTCTTCAGGCCGGAACGCGGGACGTGTGCAGAACGGGCCCTTAATTATAAAACAAATACACAGCTAATCAGGCTGCACACGACCCGTCCACAGAACGCTCCGAAAGTCATCAAACACTGAAGATCTGTTGTCCTCCTCTTGTTGGAACTCAGTCTTTACATTTATGAAGTCATCTCTTCCTTTCAGGCTGCTGTTGCTGAGGTTGAGGCCGCTCCCAGTGTTACCGTGTCTCTGATGGGGGTAAAAACGCCTCTGAGGCTTTAATGGGGAACTCCACACGTTTTGACATCTCCAGTGTTTCCTGCTTCGCCGCGGTGATGAACACAGGACCAACGCCAAGAAGCCCATAAGTGTTCCATTATTTCCCTGCTCAAACAGTGGCCGCCGGTGGACGTGAACAGCTGCTGCCACGGCACTGTTTGCTTTTGTGTGGACGCCGGCTCCAGCGGGCGGACCTTCAAAGCGGTCCGGCAGCCATTTGATTAGCTGAACCCGGGAACCTGGAACCTGGGCCGCAGACAAAGGGCCCTTTCACACGCAGCCGCTGCTCCCGACTTGGTGCCATCGCAGGAATCTGTACTCGGCCGACGCCGTTCAGGGCCCCACCTCCATTCTGGGCTTCTCTGCTGTTTGCGCTCCCTCTGGCCTCGTCTTGCCTCCGCTGATAAACCGGTCCTATGACGGATCAGTGTCACTGCTCCTGTTTTTCTTTCCCCGCTCGACGTGAAAGCCGAGGACCGGCTGACGATCTGAAGCCTGGTGAAAATATTTGTCTTTTCTGCTGGATGGTTCCACAGGAGCGACTTCAAAACAGGAAGTGACTTACGTTATTGACTTTCTGACAAAATCAGAGAATCACCATATGGTGTCAAGGCTTTTAACAGTGAGCTGCGGCAGCACTGACTGTAAATACTGAAAGCTTCTGTCAAACTTTCACCTGCTCAACAGCCACATATGAGGAACTGTGACGCCGAAGACGCACCATCACGCTTCCAGCGCCGCGTGGACTCTACGGACGTGAACGTCTTCTTACTCAAGCAGTCATAAAGCAATCGCCAGCTTTCATCCGATTGTCACTTATGTCAACGCCCGAGTCGTGTTTACAACTAGGAAACTTGTCTTCTGAAAGCTTTGATGCAGATGCCTCGCGTCAGCCACACACCATCCGTCATCCTAATTAAACCCACATTTAATGGAAGCGGTGTTAGTGTTACAATGCGACATATTGTAATTACACACCATCAAATCTGCCGCGACCACTTCTGTAACTGTACAACAGTGTCGGACCGTCAGACACCGCAGGAACCTTTCCAATGAATGGGGCCCGGCTTCTAATGCACCATCATGTGCTGCAGGAGCATGAACCTGCTGTGCTGCTTCTCCTGTCATTGTCATTCAGACTAAAAACTGAGCACATAGCTGTCGTTGCTCAGATTCCTGACAAACGACTCAAAGCCACCTGGGAAAATGTTCCCAGAATGTGAGCAGAAACAAATGTGTTTCACGTAAGAAAGTCGCTCCTTTCTTCTGCGTCAACGTGTCATTAGCAGCTCCCATGTGCTGCCATCGCTGGTCCTGAGTCTGATCTGAGGCCATCTGGTTGACGGGGCCTCTGTTTAAAGACCACAACAGGTCCCAGGGTGGACCGGCGCGGTCCGATTCACGTGGAAGCCACCTTCCAGTCGAGGCTTAAACACATGATCCAGTTGGTGAAGAATGTGTTGCCGTAAAATGCTGGTGATCGGGAAAAGCCACAGAGGAACTTTAAAACGTGCCGTGTGAGTAGCTGTGAGCGAGTCAGCGCTTTAATAAGCTGAGTTCCCGACTCACGCCCACGAAACGGGTCACGATGGGAAAAAGTTCGAGAAGGGAGCGTGTTCTTGTTTTCACCACTTCCTCCTGCAGCCGATGGGCAAAGGTTCTGAGGCCGGAGCCCGGTCCAACACCAGATTCCTTCCCTCCTCTCGCGTGTGAAGGAGCAGGAACACGTGCGCGCGTGCACCTGTGACTTTGGCAAATTAAAGCTGGGAGCATCACATTTCTGTGTGCGGTCGCTACAGCGACACAGGTGCAAACGAGAGCCTCCCCTCACGCGACGAGTGAACGAGGCCGTCGCTGAAACGGCCGTTAGCGTCGCCCGGCCCAGTTTAACGGTGCCTCCAAGCAGACCGTTCCAGAGAACAACACGGGGCTGCAGGAACGTCACGGCACCAAGCGGAGTCGGAGCCGGGTCGGGGGGGGTCCGGGTCGGGGGGAGACGTCGCTGTCTCTGGGGGTCTTCCCTCGTCAGGTTCAACTAATCAAACGTTTCCTCATAGGGAAATCACCATCCAGCAGCAGCGCCAACCTCACTGCGAGCAGGGGGTGATGAGAGGTTCAGGGTTCTCTACGGAACCAGGATCTGAGCTGTGTCATTTCATTTAGAGGATTTTGATCTTGTGGTGCCGCTTTTCTTTTTCTTCCACCGACCACTTGAATTTTTTCCGACAGTAGCTCAAGGATACTGGATCATGGAGTGCTGGAGCTCAGCCAATGAATCATTCTCATCCCACTTTTCAGCAGCTCGGGCCTCCCTCACCCAAACAAAGCCAACATCTGTAGACAGGTTAAACCAGGTGTGGCCTGTTGTGGGCCGGGGCCCTGGGGGGAGACGCCGAGCTTAATGCAGGGGGACACGAGTGTTTGGTGGGGGCTCTGACACTAACGTGAGCCGACAGCCGGAGCCTACGGTGATGATGGGGATATTTGGACATGTCTGCAGCCTGTAATCCCTTCACGCTTGGCCTTTTCAGGAGGGAAGTGAAACGAGTAAGAATGTGTCAGAAAATCACCTGGCTGCCGTTTTCAAACCTCTGCCCGTGACTGCGCTAAACTCCCAACGGGCCTCGTCCGAGTTCTTATCAGTGCAAAGACCTGATGCAGGTTTGACTTGTGAACAGCCACAGATGCAATATTGGCTTCAGACGCATGTATTATCCCTCCTAACAATCAGAACCCGGCTCCACCTAGTAATAAAGGAAAACACAAACATTCACGGTGGCAACGTCCCTTCACGCACTGGGTCAAAGCCGGTTCTGCTGTGAAACACAACACGCTTCTACAAGTAAAAGCAATATGGGCGTCATGCATGAAGTCTGACACTGGAATTCCAGGGTGTCCGGACTCGAGTGTGAACCTGAATTTACATCTAGATTTGTGTTTCAGATTCCATCCCTGGCTTTCGGCGTTCTCTCATGTGCTGCCAACGCACCAGTCGTTCTTCACATACTGCTTCCATATGTTCAACGAGTGCCCGGAGCGGCGGCTGGGGCTCCGCTGGCTTCAGCAGAGGATCTGTGGCACCCACAGCATCAGCCTCCGCTGTTCTAGGAGGCCGATTAAAGAGTTAAAGGAGTCGTGGATTTGACACAGTTCAACAGGGAAGCGCAGTTCATCCTGAACAAACCTCTTGCTTTGTTTACTGATCTCTGCGTGATCAGTTTGATTAGTTTTCCTTGTTTCATTCATACGAGATCCTCGCCAAATAATCAAAGTCATTTAGGAAGACGCCGTCCAACCCAGTGACTCATTGTATTCAGCATTCAAACAACACGAGTCGCGTGTGTTAATCACTTGTGACAATGACAAGTCTGAGGCAATGCGATGGTTTTATGGGCGTAGGAGCCAAAACAAGACCACCCAGCACCGTGTCAGCGCCGCTGGAGCAGCCTGGGAGCAGCCTGGGAGCAGCACCGGCCCCTTCCCCATCAGCCCACTGCCTCCATGACACAGGTCGCTCTGAGGCCGCTTCTTCTTTCCAACTTCGTCATTCCAATTTACAGTTTGGGTTCTTCTTCTGCAGATGAAAGGAAGGAGAACGCGTTTCAGTGGCTGGTTATCTATAATCTAAACACACATCCTCTCAGGAAGCCAGCTTCGCGACCATCTGATTCCTCCAGCTTCCTGGGATTCCAGAATTCCAAATGAGTTCCCTTTTTTCCCCAGGAACATCTTTTTTGTTGGACTTGGTTTGTTTTACGAGTCGGCCTTTTTGAAGCCTTCCAGTCCTGCGCTGTTCTACTATCAGCGCCACAGGTGGAGGCGCGTCCTGCAGCGGGGCTGTTAGTCTCACTGTCACACAGCTCACTGACTCACAAACAACTCGTGACCTAATGAGCTGTTTTTTACCTACTAATCATTAACATGACAGGTTGAATTCCCCCACAAATAAAACTGACCTCCTCAGACACTGGGGACCCTCAGTTTATGTTTAAGACCACCAAGAACCTGTTGCTGATTTGACCTCTAACCCGGTTGTTGACTGTTGGTTTAGCCACTGCTCGCTCTCTCTCTCTCGCCCTCTCTCTCCACATCTGTCTGCATCATGTCCTCCTTGCTCTGACTTGCTTCGTCTAAGATCCTCTAACCTTCCGCTCCGCATGGCCTTTCATTTAACTCATTTTTATTCCCCCCTTCGACCAATCGTCTGCCTTTCATCTCCTTCTCTTATGCATTTCTTTTCATGTCCGTCATCTCGATTGATGGTGTAACAGTGCCTGCATTATGCAACATCCCCATCAGCCACGTCCTTTTGGAGTCTGAGCTTCAGCTTTATCAAGGTGGAGGTCACACACACAATGAAATAATGCTCTAGTATTCCTGCCTTCGCACAGCCTCCCTCCCAGAGGAATTTCTAATTATCCAAGCAGGTATTCCTAAAATGTGCAATTAGGAAGCGCTTGAGTATGAGTGTGTAACATGGAGAGAAGGACTCGCAGTCACTTGAGTAGCATAATAGGGGTCTCACAGAGTCCACACAGGCCGTAAATCCTAACCCACAAAGGAGGGACAGAGTCCTTTGGGAAGGTTTTATGAAACCCCTAGTCATCCATCTGGTTAGTGTCTGTGTTAAGGTGAGAGAGGCCTGTTATTGTTACGCTTTGTTTCAGGGCAACAGGGATGTGGATCCAGAAAATGGGCAACACGTAACATTCATGAAGTCAGTTTTCAGTTCATCGTTGGCTTTTAGCAAAGGATCTGTTGCAGTACCTGAAGGATGAAATCAGGGGTATAACGAGCTATTAAAAGACTAAATAGAGACTAAAGTAACTAAGTGAGTAGTTGATACAGGCAGTTAACGTGTATCTTACTTCCCCCGTAGTTGAGCTTCTCCCTCTCTATGCACCTCTCTGTCGGTCCCTTCAGTCTCAGAAGTGTGTGTTTAAAATGATTGTAAAAGTTCACAACTGAATTTTAAATTGAACATTGAAGTCAACCCACACACACACACACACACACAGCTGGACATTTACAGGAAGATAAACCTTAGCGTTGGTTCCCAAGGTCTGTGATACAGGATGAGTCTGTGGCCTCCTGATCAAACAAAATCCAGATGTTGTCCTGGCTTCCTGCATAATTTCCAATGAAAACAAAGTTATTTATTAACCTCACTGATGTGTCAAGTCAAGGATTTCCAGAAATCAAACTTTCCAGCAATGTGGCGCATCCTGTGTTTTATGGTTTTGATTCTCAAGACGGTATCTGATGGACAAACTCTGCCTATCAGTGATGTGTCCAAACAGACCCTAAATCAGTTAAGTGCCTCTTAGCATTGGCAGCGTCCTAACATGTGCTGTCCAGAGTGACTTCAGCTGTGCTCGCAACTCCAAGGACATCACTGTCCTGCTGCTGCGGCTGCTGATGTAACAGCAGCTGCTCTCCAGGCTGTTACATAACCTCTGGAGCCACATGAAAACGCCAAATTGGAGATGAAAATAATGAAAACCTCTCTGGTCACTTCTAGAGAAGAAAACAACTCCTCGTAGCTCAGCACACTCACAGAATGTGACATATGGGAGGGAGCATGGATGAACAGCTGAGGGGTCTGAGACTGTTGATCACATGCTAATGTGCTGAGTTTATGTGAGCAACCAACTGCCACACGTATTCTCTTGCAAATGAATTATTGATTTCTTACCTATAGACATAAACCCACTCCTCAGAACAACAAATTACTGCCAGCATCAAAGGTTTGGTGACGCATAACAATAAGCTTGAAATGAGAGCTGTCTCTGCTGGAGAACCACCAAGAATGCCAAACATGCACATGCATGAGTCCAGCAATCCGGCCTCATGCACTCACTCAACCCTCTGCCCGAACTGTGGGATCTACACAACATTTACTTTACGCGGCTCAGCGGGACACGTGAATCCCAGCGCGACCCTTGGAGTTCGAGCCTGGAACCGTATCTGTATGAGAACTCACGCCTGGAGTCAGACTTACCTGTTGCTGTGGGTCTTGACTTGCTGCCATTATCCTCCATCTAATAGTTTTATAGTAATAAAAAATAATATTTGTCCAATAATAGTTTTTATTATTTACCATCACATTATTGATATTACTGTAAATGTTGCAGTTTTAGTGGGAAATGTTTGTTTTACTGGGCTAAAATAAGCTCTGTAAGAAAAATAAAGTTAACAAAGCATAGAATTAAAACCAAACATGTGAAGACAAAAATATCAAAACAAACATCTTAGTGGGTTATCGGTAATTAGCCTTAAACACAAATCCAGTTGGGAAGGTGATGGACACGGATGCGCGCTAACCAGCAGGTTGGAATCTGACACTCAGAAACGTGTTTGCACCATCGGACCCATTTTCAGTTTAACTTTACGATTTGTTGAACAAGTTGCCTTCTGTCTGCGTCGTCAACCAATCAATAAAAGCATCGCATTTTCCTTCCCACAATAAGACTGTGACCTCTCATTAATGCAGTAATGTACATCTGAATTCCCCTCACAAAGACCAAACAAGTCCCTGCGTGAAATCCGACCACGGTAAACAACACAACCACTGATGAAATCTCATGCAGAGCAGTTGGATAAATTCCCCTTTGCGCTGCCAAAAAGGCTGGGAGTCTATTTCAGTCAGGGGCACACACACACTTACAGTACAGTGCGGCTCTGAATGGTATTTTATAACTCAAAGCACAGATTGCGAAGTCCTCTGATGAACAGGGCCCATTGAGTTTAAGCATTCAGCTCAGGGTAGAACGTTTCCGAGCCAAGCACTTTAACCACAAACACATGGCTCCTCTACCACTCAACTTAATTGATGGAATGGAAATAATTTCAGCTTCACAAATCAGAGGCAACAGAGGCTAGTCCTCCCCTGACACCCACGTTCTAATGAAATAGTACTGGCTGCATGCGCTATAAATCCTGCGTCGGCTGATTCTTAGTTGGGATTTTCTGATTTTGCCTCATCCACGCGCTGCGATTTCAGCCTGTGACTGTCTGAAGCAGAGTGGGCAGCGATCGTACGCTAAATGACTGTGCCGTTTTCCCACCAGAGGACAGTAATCACGATGGTGACACTCTGCATATCAGTGAGGATCCAGAATCAGCCTGAGTGAACCACCCTTTGACCCTTAGTCAGACTGGGCCCTGCTAACTGGAACCACTAGCAACGAGTGGAACCACTAGCAACCAGTGGAAACACTAGCAACCAGTGGAAACACTAGCACCCACTGAACCCACTAGCAACCAGTGGGACCACTAGCAACCAGTGGACCCACTAGCAACCAGTGGAACCACTAGCAACCAGTGGACCCACTAGCAACCAGTGGAACCACTAGCAACCATGGGAACCACTAGCACCCACTGGACCCACTAGCAACCACTGGACCCACTAGCAACCAGTGGAACCACTAGCAACCACTGGAACCACTAGCAACCACTGGACCCACTAGCAACCACTGGACCCACTAGCAACCAGTGGAACCACTAACACCCACTGGACCCACTAGCAACCACTGGACCCACTAGCAACCAGTGGAACCACTAGCAACCAGTAGACCCACTAGCACCCACTGAACCCACTAGCAACCAGTGGAACCACTAGCAACCACTGGACCCACTAGCAACCAGTGGACCCACTAGCAACCACTGGACCCGCTAGCAACCAGTGGAACCACCAGCAACCAGTGGACCCACTAGCACCCACTGAACCCACTAGCAACCAGTGGAACCACTAGCAACCAGTGGAGCCACTAGCAACCAGTGGACCCACTAGCACCCACTGAACCCACTAGCAACCAGTGGAACCACTAGCAACCAGGGGAACCACTAGCAACCACTGGACCCACTAGCAACCACTGAACCCACTAGCAACCAGTGGAACCACTAGCAACCAGGGGAACCACTAGCAACCACTGGACCCACTAGCAACCACTGGACCCACTGGTACCACGAGCAACTAGTGAAACCACTAGCAACCACTGGACCCACTAGCAACCAGTGGACCCACTAGCAACCAGTGGAAACACTAGCACCCACTGGACCCACTAGCATCCACTGGACCCACTAGCAACCAGTGGAACCACTAGCAACCAGTGGAAACACTAGCACCCACTGGACCCACCAGCAACCAGTGGAACCACTAGCAACCACTGGACCCACTAGCAACCAGTGGAACCACTAGCAACCATGGGAACCATTAGCACCCACTGGACCCACTAGCAACCAGTGGAACCACTAGCAACCACTGGACCCACTAGCAACCAGTGGACCCACTAGCAAACAGTGGAACCACTAGCAACCACTGTACCCACTAGCAACCAGTGGAACCACTAGCAACCACTGGACCCACTAGCAACCAATGGAACCACTAGCAACCATGGGAACCATTAGCACCCACTGGACCCACTAGCAATCAGTGGAACCCACAGCAATCAGTGGAACCACTAGCAACCACTGGACCCACTAGCAACCAGTGGAACCACTAGCAACCAGGGGAACCACTAGCAACCAGTGGACCCACTAGCACCCACTGAACCCACTAGCAACCACTGGTCCCACTAGCAATCAGTGGAACCACTAGCAACCAGGGGAACCACTAGCAACCAGTGGAACCACTAGCACCCACTGCAACCACTAGCACCCCCTGGACCCACTAGCAACCAGTGGAACCACTAGCAACCATGGGAACCATTAGCACCCACTGGACCCACTGCACCTCCTGCTCCGCAGCCTCAGATCATCCAGAGCTGCTCTCCAGAGACCCTTGTGCTTTCTCCCCCACCCGTCCTCCTCCCACTAGTGCCAGCATTACAGTCTACAGCAGGGCTGCCTGATGCCCAACCACAGATTATCTGAAAGGCCGAAACCGTTGGAATCAGTTGTTTGGGATCAGCAGCAGGGGAGAGAATGAACGCAGAACCAAACTGTAAATTGCACTTTCTCCGCCGCTCGGGTCTGGTCTGCATTTGAGCCAGATTCTCCTCAGCTGACATCAGACTGATGGGAAGCTTATCTTAATTTTGCCAACAAAGAACAATTGAACAGCAGCCGCGTTGCGTGAGCTGAAAGGGGACGGCGCGTTTGACAGTGGAGACCAGCAAACAGACAACAGATGAGGCTGCAGATTATTACAGTCAGATGGCGCTGATGCTGTGGTCCACACGAATCAGACGGCGAAACCAAGTCAGCGGTGGCGACTGATTGCACTTGAACGCACCTGACAGTTCCAGAAAAGTCAACAATTAAACGCTGTCTTTTCCCAACACGTTGCATCATGTACAGAAGGGATCAAATAATTAAAACCAAAGCGCCTGCAGATGGAGATGCTCCTGTAAACAATGCGCTCTCTGGCGACGAGAGCAGCAGCAGCGACTTAAATTAGCAGTAACTGACATTTAGAAAGTGTTTTTGTAGTTTGTTTGGTCATTCGTCGCCGTTCTCTGGCTTCTCTCTGGTTCAGGGAGCTGAGATGAGCGAAGCCTTTCATTAAAACATCAAAGAGCACATATCATTCCCCGACCTGAGCGCTTCACTGAGCCACTTGGTGCACCGCATGCCTTATTAGATGGGTTCAAGCTAATTCAACTGTAACCAATTGTGCGTTATTGTTCACGCTAATTACTCCGTCAGAGGAGGTCAGTCTCTGCTGAGTTTGCCTCAGGTCCGCTTCAGGAAGCTAAGAGGTCACAGAGACCCCCCCCCCTCCTTCACTCAGCAGCTACACTCACATGCCTCCTATAGCTCAGCAGCCTGGCACAGGTGGAAAAATGGAAAGATGGGCTCGTCCTTGGCCACTGGAGTCAATAGACATGCATCCGTTCTCCCACTGAGGTCGCGTGATCTGTGCACGGATCGCAGGGAACGCCGTCGCAGCACAACGACCACGTGCAGCTGCAAGCAGGAGGTATCACTGGTTAGAAGGTGAGGAGCACGCGTCACACAACCGCATCACACAACATTAATAAGGTGAGGCCTCAGTCTGCGCTATGTCTGCCTGGAGACACAATGAAATATATGCGTTTAGTCCCAGTAGATCAAGTGAAGGACGTTCTATTGTCTGTCTTTAACTCTGATTATTCCCACCTGGACCATAAAACCACTCGAGAGGCTGCTGAGTTCACACATAATAATCTCATTTCACATTGTCTGGCGCCGGGTCAGAACAGAGGAGAGGCACCGAGAGATTTGAAAGCTGAGGTCCGATAACACGGTGTAAATGTCCCTGTTATACATGAAACCAGTCAGCCAGTGTGTGTGTGTGTGTGTGTGTGTGTGTGTGTGTGTGTGTGTGAGACCCATCCTCGCTTCACTGTGAGCCACATGCAACCACTCACACATCAGGGCTGTGTTTGCTATGGTGGATTTGGTTGAATAAATTAAGGAAGTTGTGTCCCTGAACATTTTCTCTTTGCTAAGCCGTCCTTTTCCTGCGCTGAGACCCTAAATATTATAATATTATGACTATTATTGTTATTACACAAGCTGGAAGTTGAAGGAAAAACTCAGATTGGCATTTAATCTGCATTTGCCCATAAAACCCAAGTAACAGTAGCTCTGTGCTTTACAACAATCTGTGGGTAAGTCTGAGATCGATGTATCTCCTCTCCTTTGTGTCCTGGACTGAAGCCTGTTTTATGACCCTGATGCTCAGGACGCACATCAGACGTGCACCAGCTGCTGCCAGGGCCTATTCATACCGAACTGTACGTGCACGTCACATACATCACGTTGACACGGCTGCCTGACCTCACACTTGACTCCAACAAACGGCAAGAGGACTGTTGCCATAACTCAGTGTGGAATGTAATCAGGTGGATCCGTATCAATAAATCAGGGCTGAAGCGTGGGAGCTGGAGAGAAAGGCTCCTGCAGGTTCTCCTGACGGGCAGCGCAATGCGTCATCTGACACACAGTTACACAAACAAGCCTCGTTTTAAGAACGATGGGAGTTCTGCTCCAGCCTGGATTAGGTGCGACGCCGGAGGGGAAGGATTCTTCTTCTGCAGTTGAAGTATGCTGCACTAATGAGCGGGTGGAGCAGGGATAATGGGCTGCCGTCACTTTCACCACCCTGCAGGTCTGCAGTGCGTCGTAGACACCGGCCTGTGACACAAAGTGAGCATTTCAACCTCACTGCTGGTTTTTCGGCTGCATTGTTGAGGTTCACTCGCCTTGTTCTCATAGCGTCACAGAGCGGCGGGGCGCAGCCGGCTCCGGAGGGGAACCAGCTCCATGAACTCACTGTGCAGTTTGTGTCCAGAGGCGAACAGAATCAGACACAGTCAGAGACCAGAGCTGGTGACAATGGAGCTGAGCAGCACAAAGACACAGAGAACCCACGCATGTGTGGGTGCGATTTCATGGCTTCTAACAGGTGATCAATTAAACAGTTAGAAGCTGCATTACTGCAAATGACACATTTCTTAATAGTTTATGTTATAAATAAATCACATGTTCTGTTATGTTTCCAATTTAAAGAGAACATGGGCAGAAAATGGACGTACTGTATTTGCCTGTTCACACATAAGATGGTCTCAGGTCAACACTGACACTTGTATTTACCTGCACTGTGCGTGAATCAGCGCCATGACCCACATGACCTTGGCCTTGACCTCAACCCAGGTCCCATGACCCAAAGCCCCCCCCACAGAGTCCATTAATCATACTAAATACCTTCATGCCTATTACATGGGCTTTGAAGCTTCTCCTTTGGGGCACACGGTACTAATGAACTTCCATCTTCATTAATTCCAACCCACTGTTTTATCCTCAGTCGCCGTCCTGCGTTTTGAACATTTGCAGGTATCGAGGTCACGTTTCGATAAGGCGTGTTCTGAACATTATTAATTAATTAATCAATTATTGATAAGGCCCTGTGAGTGGGTAAAGGCAGACTGCAGCCTCTGAGCCCTTCAGAGCGACCGCTGAAGCCGAGGCACGACGCAGTCAGTCATTTAGTCAGATTAGCCTGTAGGCGTCAGCGCTGAATCCAAAGAGAAAGGCGGCTTCACTGCGTTTGGCTGCATGCAGACGTTTGATAAATGCCTTTTAATACTTGTGTCCCAGTTTCCCGCCCCCTTGATCTTTTCTTCTTAGCATTAAAACACAAACAAATACGTTCAGAATAAGCCCCTGTGTCCTTAATGCAGACTGAGGTCTTTTCCGGGCGTGTGAAATTATTGCATGAAAAGCTGCACTTCAGATCGGAGCGTGTGACGGCCCCTGATTTGCCAATCATTCTATTGCTTTTATGAGAGTGACAGGGCTGCCAGAGGAGAAGGGGGGGTGAAACGCTGCCTCCAACAAAGAGAGAACCAAGCAGAAGGTCCCTCAAAGACGTTAAAGACACAGTGGAACAAAGGCGGCGGCTGTGAAAAAGCATTTTTCTGTCATTCATTCCCGATAGAAAGTGGAGAATATGCTTCATAGCGGCAGCAGACGGATCTTTATCATGACGACAAACCTGCTCCGAGCGCCTTCTAATTAAAGATTACAGGACGATGATTATCCCGTGGATAAAACCCCCCGACTCTGTTTAATAAATGAGAGCAGAGCATCGCTGAGTCTCTGTTCGGGACTTGAATCCTGGCAGGAAGCTGAATATCAGTAGCCGTCTCCCTGCATCCCTGTGTGTAAAGGCAACATACGCCGTCTTTACTGAACGAGCGCTCAGATCCGGTGTTTGCCTTGGACTGGACGTCCTCCAGAGGTGCGGACCCCCGGCAGGTTCTGACGCCCCAGCTGGCAAAACACAGGAAGTGGCTGTGGCTGTGGCGTGTGTGTGTGTGTGTGTGTGTGTGTGTGTGTGTGTGTGTGTGTGTGTGTGTGTGTGTGGCACCCTTACACTTCTACACGACTGCATTCGTACACGTGTGTAAATATGCGTCGGAAATCACTAAACAGACACAAGGAAACACACGAGATACGGGGACGTTACGTCTGGTTGGTGCAGACGTGCTTTAAAAGAACAGTAGCTCAGCAGGAGAGCAGCAGACGCTGATCATGCAGTGCTCATGTTTTCCTCCATGAATATGATATTTGAGTAAACAAACTCTGAGATGTTCTACAAGAAAATATTTAGATAATCTGAGCAAATTCATGTCTTTGATGGTTAGACTGCATTTCCAGAGTCCTGGCAGATTAACAGTAACCGTCCTCTGGTCCTGACAGGACACTGAGCCTGACTCTCATTAGGCAGCTGCTCAGAGCTAATGTGGAGAAGACCCAGAGCAGAAACATGGAGCGGGTCCAGGCTCTGTTTACTGGCCAGACACCGTGGGCCCGTGAGGTAAACATTACCAGCACCACAGCACAGGTGTGGATAATGGAAAGAAGGTGCCACGGGCCGGTGGGGGGGGGGGGGGGTCAGAGCATGTGGACCTGCATGAAGGGAACTCCTCCTGGATTTGCTGCCACAGCGTTTAGGGCAGAAAAAGGCCGCGCTGCTGCGTCTTGGTGACACTGTGATAAAAAGCAGCTCCTGCCAGTTGTTAGTTAGTTCATTTAGGCTGCGTGTCACAATTATCGCTAAGCCGACACGCCACAGTTGTAGCACGCCCCTGATGTTGGCGGATTGTGGCTGAAGCCAGACGGCTCAGTGTTCTCTGGTTTTGGTTCGCAGCAGCGTCAGCGTCAGCGTCAGCGTTAGGAGCCGTCCTCCCAACACACATCCACTGGATTCCCAGCGCCACACATCCATGTTTAACCAGGGCCATTATCCCCTCCTATCATCCATTAACATGCTGGAAGCAGCTCAAACCGCTCGGGTCATATCTGCATTCAAACGTTAGTCAAACGTCCCATTCCTGGTCATATCTGATGTCTTCCCATGCGTCTGCTGCCAAGTCCCTGGCACCGCGTCAAACTGGGTTCAGTGTGAATCACACGGCTGCGTTTATGGCCCGTGGCTTAACGTCGACAGAGAAATGGCCTCCTGTGAGCCAAACACGTGGCCACCTGGCTCCAGAGAGCCGGGCCACAGCACGGACACACACAGACACACACGCACACACACTCACACACACACTCATACACGCGCACACACACACTCATACACGCACACATACATAGAGACACGCACGCGCACGCGCACACACACACACACTCATACACGCACACATACATAGAGACGCGCACACACACACAGACGCACACACACACACACTCATACACGCACACATACATAGAGACGCGCACACACACACAGATGCACACACACACACACACAGACGCACACACACACACACAGACACACACATGCACGCCCACGCATGCACGCACACACACACACATACATAGAGACACACAGAGACACACACATGCACGCCCACGCACACGCACGCACACACACACACACACACTGACAGAAGCTCGTCCAATTAGACTGACTTAATTGCAGTGGTGACAGCAGCTGGATAGCACAGGAGACAGCCAGGGCTCAGATTAGGGACGATCAGATGAGACGAGCCTGGGATTCTGGCAGCACTGGAGGAGAGTTCACGCTGGAGAAGAGGGAAAGAAATGTGACTAAGCTTCAGCTACTTATTATTTTTGATTAAAAAATACCCTCATGATTACTGATGTTGATGTTCTGCTAATGATTAAGAAGGAATTTGGGGCCTTTAACATGATAAAGAGCATAAAACAAACGGCACACAGATGTAATGTGAACCAATCACCAACATATATACAAAGCCTGTTTCATCAATCAAATGA
The DNA here is from genome assembly GCF_900634795.4 of Betta splendens. Lineage (NCBI taxonomy): Eukaryota > Metazoa > Chordata > Actinopteri > Anabantiformes > Osphronemidae > Betta > Betta splendens. The sequence goes on along the minus strand of NC_040887.2, from coordinate 2,704,736 downwards.
AATATTAAAGAAGAAAAGGCACCAACAGGGTGCTGATAACAGACCCTGTGCAGCTCCCTCTGCTCGGCTACTCTAGATGATGGTGTCATAACTCAGCGTGAGGCTGGGAAGGAAGGAGCCGGGGACGAGGAGGTGGAACGGAGTAGAGGAGGGTGGGATGAGAAAAGGTAGACGGAGGAGACAGGAAGGGGAGATTTACGGGCGTGTTAAAGAAGGTGGTAAATATAAGAGGCTGTTTCTGCAGCTTTTAAAAAGCTCTTTGTGTCACAAAACAAATCCCAAGCTTCCCAGAGTGATTGACGAGCTGCACCGTGCACCTGCCCTGCAGGAAACTAAATGAGACACTGCAGAGCTGAACACACGGAGAGGGCGGAACAAAGTGATGCGTTACATCAGAACCCACTTACTTCTAATACAGAGGGGTCACGTGGAGCAAAGGACTCACATCATCTGTAATGACATGAGAACATGAGGATGTGAACAGAAACACTCCAGGGCATGTTTACATCTCGTGAATTATGTACAGCCACTGTCTTTGGTAGAAATATTAATACCTGCAGGCTCAGGACCTGACATGATGGAGGCACATTTCACAGAGAAGAGAAACAAACCGTTTCTACACTTACACTTTAAGGAAAGAGCAGATGTAGACAGTGTGTCTGAAAAGGCTGAATAATACATGAGGAATCAATGAATTATTCAGGAGCTACAGGAGTCAGAGGGTGAAGAGAGACAAGACAAAAGCACAGGAGAACACTGATAGAAAGTGATTGGAGGATGTGTTTAAGCGGCTCCGTCGGCTGCTCGGCGCCTCCACCCGTCCTGCAGCCGTTCAGCGCGTCCTCCTCTGGGTGTGGAGCGGCTCGGATCTCGCGTCAGAACCCTCACACACACGGTGACACGCATGGAAAAAGAGGAGCGGGAGCGAAGGCCGAAGCGGAGACCGCGTGTGATGATGGGATTCCTTCTGCTGCGACAGGGTCTGCCAGAGTTCACGCTCCGAGTGCCACATCCAAAGACAACACACTAAAAATGGAAGCCGGGATCAGTCATCTGACGCGCAGGTGGTGGGAGACGGAGATATCTGCAGACAGGCAGCAGGCACCACAGGGTTTCTGCTTGCTTTGACTAAATGATGCCTCATTCAGAGTCAGATCTCATGATTACACATGCACAGACATATTTATGAGCTCTGGGACAACACGCATGGTACGAGGTTGTGTGTGTCTGTGCTAATTACAGCCTGTACTTGTTTCACCTCTAAAACTTCAGCCTGGGACACTTATTAGCCAGCTGTCATGTCGTGCCGTGTGCAGAGGAGGCCCAGACACAGCACGGACAGGGACAAAGACACACGCCTGCTGAACAGGCCTCAAACGCCTCAGCGCCTTGTTTTCAGCTCCTGCCTTTAATCACTTCAGCAGATCGCTAGAACACGACATTTTGTTCACACACTCTTTCTCCCCTGGTGTGTATGAAATTTCCAAAAGGATTTTTCCCCCAATCTCATCCCTTCCCACTTTTAGGACCCACACTCATCACTCACACTAAATGTGGGCACCAGAGCTCTCCCTCCACACCACGCTTTTAGATGTACACATATATACATCTCCTGGGAAAATGTACACGTGCCTGTCTCACATTCAGGTCATGTGAGCCAGACATGTGAAGGCCTGTGGTTCTGCAGCAGAGAGGGGATACAGAGAAGTCACAGACTGGTCATCAACACATTTCCTCAGGCAGCGAGAAGGAAAACAGAACTAAAAGGTGAGAGAAAGGAGCAGCTGGTGGAAACTGTGTGTGTGTGTGTGTGTGTGTGTGTGTACAGGAATAGCATTTATACCACGCATGCACGAGTTATCATTTAACTTTCATGTAGAAATAATTATTAGCTACAGGCTCAAACCTGTACGTTTAAAAAAAATAGCCTCCATTGAAAACATGCAAGAGTGACAGTCACACAGAAACTGCAGTTTACGTAAATATGTATGTCTTGATGTTAGAATATAGTGACCAATGAAATCAAGCCACATCCTGTTTGTGCAGGTGCTTGGTTGAGCAAAAACCATTAGATCAATTAATAATTGATTATTTAACCCTGCACATGTTATTAAACACAATTGTTTAATTCGGCATGTGTGTGGTTACACACACAAAGACACACAGACACACACACACACACACACACACACACACACACAGGTGGGTGAGGGGCCTGTGTTTACATTGGCAGGACCAGCAGCTTGTGAGTCCACTCACATCTACTGGAGAAAAAGCTCCACCATGATTGACAAGGGTCGAAGGTACTGCACAATCAAGGCAGCTCATCTCCCAGCATGCTTCACTGCAAGCAAACTTAAGGAAAATGGCTGCCATGGAAGGAGACGGGGAGAGGTTGTGCAGCACAGGACAAACACTTAAATGGGTTTTCAGCTGACTTGCTGTACGCTGCATTTCCAGCATTAATGAAGGGGCTGAAACGCCAACAACGTCCCAGCGGTGGAATTCCTACCAGCGTCTTGGTTGATAATGTATGGTACAGCATCCCCAGAGGGGGAGATTAATCTACAAATAATTGTAGTAGGTCTCATTCCTAGTTCTGTAAAGGGCTCTCTACAGGACCTGGCAATAAAGCTTTTCTGATTCTGATGTTGTGCTCATAGGTTTCCATCGCACGTTCCAAGCCATTCTCTCCATCTAATTGCATTCAAGGAAAACAGCGACGAGCAGAGGGCTGCAGGACAACTACGAGCTGATCTTCTTTTAAGATGTGTTTAAATCTTCAAGAGGAAAGTTTTCATCATGAAGCCTCATATTACCATAGATTTCACAATACCATCTGTCATCTTCTGGGAGGAGAATGGATTTTTTCTGTTGGCATTTGGACCTCCATCAACTGGCCCCAGACTCCATTGATTCAGATAATTACATTAGATGGGTTCAGTTCCTTTTAACAGCAGCTTCATGGTAATTGATGGAGCCAGGCCGTGTCAGAGCAGACGCATCCGGGCTGCAGGGAGAGAAAGTTCAAGAGGGACAGAAGAATGGACTGATGGAGCAAAGGCCAACTGAAGGTCTGTCCCATCCATCACAGGCCAAGAACACATGCGCACACACACAGCTAATAAATGGCATGTAATTATGTTATCAAGTTGATCCAGTGGTCCTCTGTGCACCATAAACTCACTCCTCCACCTGGTATTGCTCACAAATCATCATGGATGAGATGAGAAAGGCTTGGGGATAATCCCACCCTGACAGCCCTGCTGCACACAGAGGTCAGTCAGTTCCAACCTGAACTGGGTTTTCCCAGCTCCAAACACGGCAGCTTTTATTTTGACTGAGTGTTTGAATTGTAAAGATATAAAAAAATGGGTACGTCAGGTTTTAGAAAGTAAAAAAAGCCCATGACTGCCATCTAGTGGATGAGAAAGGGATGACACTTGGAACCACATCTTAGATCAAAGGTGTAATTTTCTAATAACAATGTTGGCGTTAATTAATCAATCAAAGAAAATGTTGGTAAGAAGAAAGTTAGTTAGTCTCAGGGAAATTATGGCTACTTTTTTTGTATATTTATTTACTAATTTAAAAGCTCAGTTCAGTCAAAACCCTGAAATGAACAGAACAGTGTCTATAATTTTCTGCAATTATTCTATAACATATTTTATTAGATTTAGAAATTAGTTTTTAGATGTTGTTTGACAATACATGTGATGCTGAGGCTCTGACGCTTCTAAACAAGAGAAAACCACAGACAGCAACCAGCAGAGGGCTCTACTGTCCCACCGAGTAAACACTGTGTGAACTGTAGCACCTCATCTCTGGTACGTTCAGATGGGACACCCTCAACACGCACAGTTCAGAGAACCACAGTTACTGAAACTAGTGTGACATCAGTCGGCCAAAATGTTAAAGTTGAGAACCTTTGGACCTGGGGTTTATTCCTATCAGTATCAGTCCACTGTGACGCCTTCAGGCAGCTCCACCACCACAGGGTCACAGTCATCCAGGTCTGCATCAAAGTCCCAGCGGAACTTCTTGGTCAGGTGGGCTTTGAACTTCTCTGCTCTCTTGCGAAGTGTGCTGTCGACTCCAGCGCCACTGGCAAACTGGAAGAAGTCCTGTGTTCCAAACACATTCGCAGTGAATTAGTTTCACACACTATCACACAACAGCAGAAAATGCAAGCAATAAAATTATCTATTGCTGGATTTCTTTCACACATCAAGATGTGACTGTACTCAACAGGCTGTGGTAAACACTCCGCATGTTTTTAAGGCTACAAAATGGTCAAAATGTACTTAGAGATGAATTTCACCTGTAGTGTGGAGGTGAGGAAGTTGTTCTGTGACACAATGTCGACAAAAAAGTCGGGCGGGATTTCCCCAAGCTGGTGGTACAGCACAGCGATGAGCCCTAGATAGAGATCCTTGCGCTTCCTCATGGCCTCCTCCGAGCGACACAACAGAGTCAGGACACGCTTCCAGTGCTCGAAGCCTTCATACACATTCCCAAACAGAAAACACACGAAGGCAAACTGTAGCTCACCTGCAAATGGATGAAAGACAGTTTATGAGACTTTAACCAATCAGATGTGCCGGTTATGATTATATGTCTATGTGTCTATCACATACCCAGCAGGTTGAGTGGCTGCAGCCTGTGGTTGGTCTCCAGCACCGTCTCCAGAGCATAGCTCAGATCCAGACTCCACTGAGTGATCTCAGCTGGCGTTGCCCCCGGGGGGTAGGTCTTCTCGGGAATGACGGAGAAGCGCAACTCTGTCCCCTCTCTCTGTTTCATGCGAGGGAGCCGGTCGAGTCCTTCCCGCATGCTCTGACATTCTGTGTCGTTCCTCGGCTGCTCGGCCCTGTCTTTGGTGTGTGTGAACGGAGTCTCTGGGATTACGTCGCTGAAGGCGCACACTCGACCAGACAGAGGCTGCAAGTCGTTGGCCAGCTCTTCGCTCAGGCGGTCAGTGAGGGACACCCACTTCCTCATCACCTCGTATGGATAGGGACCCAGGTATGGATCCAGCTCTCGCAACGTGGCCCTGACGCGGCTCACCTCCTCTTCATTCTTGGAGGCAGAGAAGTCGAGGTCTTCTTCTTTGGGATCCCAGTTGGCCAGAAGGATCTCTCTGGGTTTCAGAGTGAGGAAGAGCCCTGTCTTTGGGCCGATTTCCCCTCCACAGCTGGGGGAGTTAACGGAGCAGTAGTGGAGGAAATGCAGACCCGGGGGGATCATCTTCACACCGCGGAAGCGAGGACCCACCTGCCAGCTCTTGCAGTCGATGCCGAGCTCAGTGCCCCGAGGAACGCCGAGCAGGACCAGGGTGGCGCCCTCCTCAAAGAGCCGCAGAGCCACATCTGGGTCCATGTCTACGGTGCTGCTGCTGCTGGACATGCCTGCTCTTCTGCTTTGGCTGAAACCTATTACCCGAGCAAGCCAAGAAACACATGGACTAAACTCCGAGTTAAACTGATGTTAGATAGTTTTTCATCTTCCGAATATTTAGTTGACTGAAAACGGCTCTTTACTGCGGTTTAATAATTGAAAGAGGAAAAATACACCGTAAATAAAACTGACAAGCCGTTCGGTGATTTAATCGTAACGCACCACGATTCTTTTAGTCGCTACGTGTTTACGTTAGGAAAGCGTTTTATTTGATGCTGTACAACACGTGTTCCGCTCCGGTCAGGAACAGTGCATTGTTACAATAGTTCCGGCTACAAAAGAAGTAGCGATAAAACTCAATTCCTAGCGTGTTACTGTCGTCGTCCTCCTCTCGACATAAGAGGTACAATTACCTTAGATTAAAAGTTAAATGTGTGTAATCAATATCCATTTTTTAACCCACGCTATGTATATTTTTCTTCTATCGCACCGATCAGGAGTTACAGCTACTGCCAATAAAAACGTGATTTTGTTCTATGTATTATGTACTGATATGAAAATAGTTTAATGATGTAACCTTAGTAATGCTACTACTACTACTACTACTACTACTACTACTACTAATAATAATAATAATAATAATAATAATAATAATAATAATAATAATAATAATAAATGGAAGAAGTGTAGGTAAAATATTAGGCTGGTATTTACATGTTTTAATAAATGTTGTACACTTCACAACATAACTGAATAAGAGAAAAAGTTCATGGTTATGATAATTTCAATGAAAACACAAAACATATGGTTGTTACAACAGGAGACCGTTTAGAATATGTGTGCAAGTATTTTAATGCATTGTGGATATTTAGCTTATCTGTGGTTACTATAAAACTATTCCATAGCACTGCTGACATGCAAAGTCTGGTATAACTGTAATATACAAAACACTGAGAACTTGACAGTAAATAGTAAACATTCATGACATTGCATTTGATTAAAACAGCTGTCCAAATACATCGTACATATAATATCCTCTGTGTAAAGCTGTGAGCTTTCTAGAAATTCACATGGGTAACTTCATGAGACAAAAGCTCAGATTACAGGAACCAGGAAGATGCCGTTTTTCCTACTTTGAGAGCATGTAGACACTCTGCAGCTTCTGCCAACAAGTGATCAGAGAGTTGATAACTTGGATTAATCTGAATCTCTTTCTCTTCTTTCCTCGTACTTTCCGGAAAGCCGAACAAGTCATTCTCTTCCCCTGAAAGCATCCAACCAAAACAAAAGTGTTGGTATGCAACCAATCTTGGCATGTTGGCACAGGGAGGTGTTTCTGTACATTCAGCCAATATAAACACAAATAGCAGAAGCACATGTCATCAGCCTCCATGGCACAACTCATCTCAGCATTTCTAAACACAAAACTGTAAGTGATAAACTGCCATCTTGGCATATAGCCATAATCACTGTCCTCACCACAGACACAGGACTGCATTTCTGAATGATGAGCTGTCCCATGCTCTCCAGTGGCCGTTCCAGGTCGGACTGCTGCTTTCCGGCCCTCTGACACCGCACCTGCTCTGTCATACCATAAATAGAAGCCAGGATGCGACGTGCCTGCCACGAAACAATCGTCAAAGCAGAGAGAAAACAAGACAGATTACATCTAGTAGCATCTGTTGATACAACAAAATGGATTTGTCTCTGTAGAGAAAATAATCTCTGCATGTTGTATCACACAAGGAGCTTGTATCACAGACTGCAATAGATGAAATCGACACTATCAGGACAAATAACGGGGCGTATTATTACCCTGTCCATGGTGCTGAAAACACATAACGCTATTTACCTTAACTGAGGGACACGGGTCTCTGTCTAGAGATGTATTGGATGAACCCGTCAAATTCTGCAAAAGAACAAGCACAAATGGCTTCATGAGAAATAAATTCATTCATTCTTACAGGCACAATGAACACAGTGGCAAACACCGGAGGGCAGCCTATCACCAAATATCAAGAAGTCTCTCCCATATGGTTCATTAAAGCTGCAGCTGACTGAAATGAGCCACACTGACACTAAAAGCATCAAAGTCAACAAGATAAGTTGATTAAGCTGAGATTGACTAAACAACCAAAGTGTCTCTGTCATGATTTTGTTTGTGTTCCCATACCAGCTTCTGGAGCTCAACGAAGATGACTTCACTGTAGGAGCCCAGTATTTCTTTATAATGACACCTACGTTTAGCGCACGAGGGTGCCAACAAGAGAACCACCAGGACACTGCGGAGTAGAGCTCCGGGCAGACACTGGGGGAGGGGGGAGAAAGGCGTTAGGATGGGCAGTGAAGGCAACACACACACACAGTTTATCAACCTCTGACCCGTGTGAACGCGCCACAGCTGTTTGCGTCACACGCCAATCACGTCAACAAAGTGTCGATCGTTGCGCGTACGTATCAAACAGACGAGCTTTGCGTAAAGACGCACCAGCCACACTCACCATTTATCATATTCTACTGCAGAATCCTCAGACGAGCAAAGCCATCTCTGTGCGCAGCGGGCAGATCCACAGCACTACTCCCGATGCGCCCGAGCTCATCGTACCCAACGCACCCACTCAGTACGCGCACGCTTCCTCAGGTGGACGGGGCAGCGCGGCGGCGGAGACACAGGCTTCCGATGTGGCGCTGCTTGGTGTCCAACATCACCAAACTCGCTGCTGCTGCACTTTCCTTCCCCGTCATGGATTGATGACGCTGGGGTTTGGATTGCACCGAACTCCAGTCCGGTCAAGTCGAGGAAATCTTCTGCAATCAATCACTTGCCTATTCTTTCGGTTTCGTTGGAAAGTGACAAGGAGGAGGGAGCGAGGAGCGAGTGTATCTGCGCTCAACGTTTAAAGTGCAGTTAGACACTAGAGTTTTTATAGAGCTGACGACGGGAACTGCTCTTAATGAATTTCAGCCTAATTCAGTGATGGATTTACAATGAATTCCCAGTGAGAACAACAATGTTGAGTGTGGGAGCTGCATGGGAGGAATAATGTGGGAACCCTTGGGAAGGCATGACTCACACAGACCACGAATGTCACTTTCAGGCTCATAGCCACAACAAAGTACTGTTTAATATGACTCTGAGAGGAGCAGAGAATGGAGCAAGAAACTGTGTTTATTGGATGCCTGCGACATATTTTGAAACACAGCTCACAGCAAGCTTTGATAAAAAGCAGCTCATTACTACAATAGGACAAATCCAGTCTCTGACAAAGAGTTTATTTACACGGTTTAACAGCGAGCAAAGTCTGCTCCTAGGTTTTAGGACAAGAAATAAAAAAGTCTCAAACAATTCCAGGGTATTGTTCAAACATATACAATGACTTCTCACCTGATACCTTATCACAGCTGGGTTTCTTTGCTTATGCAATTTGCACTACCACAATGAGATCTGAATGATACTAATGAGCAGAAACCAAAGTAATGTCAAAGTGAAAACAAACCGTCACAATCTATCACACGCACCAATCAAGATACTTGTTAGATGAATAGACACCTTCAAGATTCTGCAACTAAACTGAGGAGGTTTTGTTTCCATGAAGACAGAAACTTCAAACATGGAGCCACGCAAAGTGTGTAATGGGTTTTATATTGGTCCTTTCATAAATGTGTTTTCACTTTGACATTAAGCAATAATTTTAAAATGTAAATGTTTAAAACAACTAAATATGACAATGACTGAATACTTCGTACGAACAGCAGCCGAGCGTGCCCAAAGCTGTTCACATCTGTCCCCCAGGTGTTTTCAGGTCGAACTTCCCAGTCTCAGAACGTGTTCTTGATTTTACTGGCTACCTGTGCTAAGATCTCTCCCGTCTTTTTCTGCCAGTTCAGGACGTGTTTAGACTCAGCGCACCACAGCTCACCGTGGCGGGGCTCTGCATTCTCACAGCGCTTTCGCACCTCTTCCTGCTGTTCCTGATGGAGACAGAGGAGTGGAATTAGATGCAGTTTTGGCAGCGTCCAACATACAGTTTAGGAATAAAGCCAATATTAGACTTTGCTCTAAAGTTTGTCTCTAGTAACCATGTAGTCACAAGCATCCTCAAAGGAAAGTGTCAAAAAGTGCCCCCGAATAGTGAGAATTGTAAAAGATTTGAATACTTTAAAAGCATCGCTGTACGATGATGCTTAGAGTGATGTCTAACGTCAGTCAATGTTTTATTCCTTCCTCTTGAATACAACACAATTAGATTCAAAGAAAATATTCATAGTTGGGGAAAAGTTTAACAGGTTAGCTTGTCTAAGGAAAACTTAACCTACACATGAGACCGAAAAAGATGGTTTTATGTCAGACTTATTTACTCGGGCACGATCAGATGCAATGAGTGTGTTCACTGGTACAGACACAAGTACCATTTTTACCTCTGTGCCATGCTGCATCTCAAACTTGGAGAACAGAGCCCAGGCATCTCCCAGGTCTGGCTCAATCTTTACTGTCCTGAGGAACCATTCTCTGGCTTTGGTGATCTTGCGCTCACTCCAAAACAACCTAAAATTATTTAATCATAAGGAAAATAAAAAAAACAAGAAATCAGTGTCATCGCAAAATGTGCGCTAATACAGAATGTAAACCATTATAATGTGTTCAGGATCTGTGAACACAGTGCTTTTTACACAGTGAAAAGTCATACTTGGCTACAGCAAGCAACACGTGGGGATCATGTTCACACTTCTTCAAAGCGTCCACACTCTTAGTCTTCCTCTGTGGTCTGGCCTCCAGAAACACTGCCTCAGCCCAAAGGATGCCTTTACAGGAAGAAAAGGGTTTAGAACAAAATAGCAAATATAAACAGAAATTATTTTCTGTGGCAATAAAAAATCTGCAGCTATTCTGCCTTTTTGCAAAATCATTTACTCAAAACAAACAATATGTTCTCACCTGAATTGGGACACTCCTGCAAAGCTTTGGCCATCAGTGTGTTGGAGATATTCTTCAGTCCAGCCCTGTATTCCAGTCTCACTGACTCCAACCTGGTTAATATGATCACATGCATAGAGTTACATTATTTTGCATGAGGTTGTCACATTTATTTTTAATTGATGATAAGTTTGGATTTGGAGTGGGATTTTGTTATCACAGTTTTCATACCATAATTCGGGGCTTTGGGAGTTCTTGAGTCGCGCTTTTTCCAAGATCGCTCTGGCCCGGGTCAGTTGTCCCACTCTCTCTTCAAGGCGAGACAACAGCAGCCACAGGGGCACAGAGTGGGGGCACTTTTTCAACTACGAGAAAGAAATCATTAACATAAGTGCAATTTTTCTTTCAAATTCCTTGAAATCTATTGATACTACGCACTCAACCGTCTCACCCCTTGGTTGTAGGCCTCTCTGGCCTTATCCATGTTCTCACACTGCTCCTCTATCTGGCCTCGCATCATCCACAGTTTGGGGAAGTCCTCATAGTGTTTTAGGGCCTCGGTGCACAACTCCTGGGCAGCTTCTATGTTTCCCAACACCCACTCCAGCTTCACTGACTTCATAAATACCTGCAGAGAATACAATCAAACGGAGAAGCTCTTCAGTCTGTGCATAAACTCAAATTCCACTAAGCTTCTTACATCTTTGATGTTGGGCACTGTTACCCAGTTTATACCACGCTAATACCTCACTAGCTTTTATATGTATCATATGCCAGCTTCCTCGTCAGCTTAACTGCAAACTTAGTCATTATCTGTTAGCACATACAGCACTAAAGACTGCAGATGGAGTGATGTTTTAATATCTGTCAACCTGAGCGGTGCTAACTGTGGGGTGTGAAATCTGGCAAGTCTGAACCTGAGAAAAACAGACATCAAAGCTAGTGAAAAATAGGAAAAATGAAAAATAAAACCCAACATCCAAAATTTCCTTAAACATTGTGCGGAAAACATTTTATATCAAAATAACTTGGTGGTGAATGAGGTCAGCAATAAAACTATAAACGCGATGGTTCTCCACTTGCTGCCAAAAGGTTTACAGCAGATTCTTTAATATGTCTGAAGCATTCTGGTGCAGTCTGTCAACTTAGATGAACTTTGTACACTAGCTGATGATACACCTTGGTTTGACTAACAAACACTGACAGAACAAAAACGTGGTCGTTCACTCTCACCCTGGCTGTTGGAGCACTGCTTCGGGCCTTCGCCAGCAGTCGGCGAGCTCTTTCATACTCATTATTCTCAGATTCCAGTTTCACAGCAGCAAGCCAGATTTCCTCACTGTTAGGGTTAGCCTGACAAAACAATAAGAGGAGGGTCAAAAATGCAGCACCTGCAGAAGAGGGCCAAGATACCACCATATTACAATGACAGGGTGGGTTGTATGAATTTAGCATCACCTGAAAGGCAAGGGCGAGGATACTTCTAGCTGCTGGCACATCCTCAGCCAGCCACTTGGACTTGGCCCCCATCAGCCACAGGACCTCTGCTTTGGGACAGTGAGCCACAGCCCTCTGGAGCAGGGCTTCCAAAGACTCCCTGTGAGATGAAATGAGCCATGTAAAGAGGTGGTAGGTGATGAAGGATGCAAGAAGAACTGATTCAACAGGAATGTCAGCGTTTGCATTATACTGACTGCCTCTTTCATTCATTAGAAATCAAATCTTGTCACCTGGTGCCATGGTTCTTCTCAAAGTAGGCGGCTCTGAGCCAGACACTCTTTTTGCTGGGGAAGACCTGGAGAGCATGGGCATAGATGGCTCTTGCACACTCCAGCGCTCCATGGGCCACACACTGAAACAACAAACGGGCCTGTTAGTCAACACAGCACATGAGGAACCATCAGGGTGTTAATATGGAAATGCTACTCACACTGTCTGCATCTTCCATCCAGGTGTGTTTGCGGTCCTCCTCCTCAATGCCGATACCAATGACAGCTCTGATCACTGCCTGACAGGTGGCCACACTGCCTGCTTTGTCACACTCCTCTGCATCCTGCATGGGACATGAAGAAATATGCAAACGAGTTAATCATGAGGAGAGAACAGCTGGCACCAATAGTTATGAATTTTCAAGGAATTATCATGGCAAGGTTTACACACCTGGTGTGACAAAAGTTTGCTCTACCACCCAGACCAGAAATCCATGTAGATGATTTATAGCCTATAGATAATTGCTCCTTCATGAAAACAGTCAGGAATCTCTGAGGGTCTCATTATACACAAAATCATCCTCAGAACACCCAGATCCTGTACGTTTCATTCGTTGGTACTATTACAGTGATTGTTCTTGGCCTCCACAAACCAGGAAAGCCACACACTTTGTCAAGGTGAGACATGTGAAAGGGGATTACAAAAAAGACATGATTGCAAAATTATAAAGTGCACTGAACAAAATGTCAGTCACTGTACTGGCTTGTAATCGGTTGCACGCAGATGAAAGCGTTGCCAAAGTATTCTGGCAAGTTAACAAAGCTGACAACGCTCCACTCCCTTGACGACAAAAAACAAGAGATCTTTTTCTTTACCATAGAATTCACATGTTCCATTACTCGTTACCTTTGTAGTAATAAAAACAGGCCTTTCTTTCATTTGATGTGCATCATCTCATGGGATTCATTTATTTAAACAGCAGAAAACCCTTCCATCTCCCACTCTCAAACTTAAATTAAAATCATCAATACCACACCTGTATCCACTGCTCTCTGTTGATCTCCACACCATTGGCACGTAGAGAAGTGATGGCTCTGTCAATGATCTTGTCCACCATCTGAGTGTTGCCATTGGCCTCTTCCAACTTGGCAGCAGTGATCCAAATGTGGCGATCAGTGGGTATGTTCTCTCGAGCCTTATTCAGAACACGGCGCGCATTCTCGTATGTTTCCAAGCGGGCCAGTGCTAACCACAGCTAGAGAGGACAGGCAGTATATCAGCAGGTGGTAAAGGGTTATTTACCAAACTGTAGCCTTTGGCATCCTTAGCGTACCTCCACACTAGTAGGGCAACACTCCACAGCTCTGCTGAGCATGATCCTGGCATCCTCTGGCTCCTCCAGCTCAACGGCTGTCTTCCACAGTCGAACAGACTTAGAAACATTTTCCAGGGCTGCATGGAGGCATTTACACAGCTTAATTCATGATTAACATTTTTCAACTATGGGAAATCACATTATGTTGACTTTGCTGACCTTTTAACCATTCTGGCACAATTAAAGCAACTTTTATAAATAATGGAAGCTTACTATGAGGATGTGTGGCTGGAATTGCACATTAATTTTATTTACCCTGGCAACACATGAGAGGAAAAGAAGTGGAGGAACCACGGTCATCACCGTTTTCATTGAGTACAGTGATGATAAATATAAGCACCAAACAGCATAGTCAGCAATAGTAGAAGGGTTCAAATGTGTCTGTGGGGAAGGTTGAGATTTGTTTATGTAATAGAGCTAAGTAGAGTAGAGGTAACTGAACATGTAGAGGCGGAGTTAGTTCCCCTGGAGAGGAAGCTCAACATCCATCTCTGTCAGTTGAGTATGCTGCTGGGAAACATCCTATTGTGTGTGTGTGTGTGTGTGTGTGTGTGTGTGTGTGTGTGTGGGTGGTTGGTGTGAGCCTGTGCATGTGCTGGGGCATTGACACTGCAGTTCACATAAGGTGCCTGGCTTTGACAAAAAGCCAGAGCCACAGCTGACAAATGTAACACTTTAATTGAATCCTAAGTGTGTGTGGGGGGTGGGGGCAGCTTTTCATCATTCAACACTGAGCTTCTTGACAATGTCACAATAGGCAAACAGGAAGTGTAGTACTTTAACTTTCTAACTCAACCATATATTCAGGCCTTACCTTTCCTTAGAACTCGTTTCTTAGCCCTGACATCCGTCTCCAGCTCTGCAGCTCTGATGTAGATACGGACAGACTGTGGCATGTGTCGAACAGCCTGGGCTACTACTGCTTTAGCTGTGTCACCAGGCTGCAGGCGAGCTGCCTCAAGCCACACATCTTCACTCTGGTGGGTAGTTTGAACATATAAACCTTACATTCTGTATATTCTACATATGACACATCTACTGGCAAGATGCTCTTCTATGATCTTTTACCTTAGGACACATCTCTGTGCCTTTCATGATCAGGTTCCTAGCCACCTGCAATTTGCCTGTCACTTCCTCCAGCCTGGCAGAGGCAATCCAGGCAGGCGGGTGATGAGGATTGGTCTCCCTCACTGATTTCAGCAGCAGACGAGCCTTTTTAATATCACTAGACATTTGAAGACAAATCGTCAGATTTACACAAATGTGCACTGCATATACACAGACAACAAACATGTACATTTGGTGTCCTCAGTGTGTTTCTACCTGATGTCTCCTCCATATGTGGGGATCATGGAGTTGAGATCTGTCAGGTAGCCCTTTGGATCTACAACCGTCTGTCCACTCACAGAGTCTGACACCTTTTGTAAAACAGTGGAGATAAATGGAAATATAAATATATACAATGTAAATAATAAGCAATATATAGAACAGCAGAACTGTGTGCTATGACATCTCAACAAAAAGTAATAATTGTGGTGGAAAAAAGGGGATTGAGAGAATCAGTTACCTGACTGAGCCTCATGTCCATGAGTGTGTTCCTGGCCTGACCGATTTTCCTCATGTCAAGCTCTCCTGTTCCTGGTGTCATCAAGCCGGGAGTCATGCTTCCTGGGTAAGGTGTGTTCAGACCCCCCAGCTAATGGAAACAATGACAAAGCATTAAAGTATGTTATGATATTTAAAAAAAAATCTGAAAAAGATCCACATGGTCTTGAAATATCAAATTTTGCATCAAAATTGTGATCAGTGTTATTTTTCTAACCTACAACCCTAAACAGTATATTGAACTTTACATAAGGTTTCAGGATCCACTGGGGCTACTGTTCACTGCAATAATGTGCTAAGAGGTAATAATCACATCCCCTAAAATAAAAGCTGGTCATTTTGGGACAAACTAGTGATTCACTTAGATTCCTTGACTGAATAAATAAGGAACATTTGACAACTGTATTGTGTGGAGAGGTGATATATCCTGACTCCTGCTGGTTTAAGTTGAAAATACATCATCATCCTCTCTGATGTGAATGTTTATTAAAAAAAGTCTTTTTAACACTCATACTAACCCCTTGCAGAGGGTCGACGCTGGTGTGGTTTTCTCCCGTCTGCAGGTGTTTGGAAAAGAAACTGTCGGGGACAGGAGTGAGTTTCTCATAGCGGGGATTCCTCTGGCGCTTGTTTCTTGCATCGCCCACCTCAGGGATGCTCAGCCACTCTTCTTCCGATACCTCTGCCAGTTTCCTCTGTGAAGATACAGTCAGAAGAAGTGAAAAGACTGAAAATCACTTAGGAATATTAGCCATGTGCTTTTGTGTAACTTGACACTGCTCTTTTTTGTGACAACATATGATTTCTTTTTGTAATGACCTTTAATATAATTACAGAATATAAAAATCTAAAGATGTAATTATTATTGTGAAAAAAGAAGTGTAATAATTAAGCATAATATATGCAGTCATGGACCTTCAAGTCAGAAAACTGCTGCTGGATTTTGGGTCGTTCCATACGGTATTTCTCAATTTCTTCTTTTTCTCTCAGCTCCCTGAAAAAAGAAACACTATGTTAAAACCCCTGTAATTCACATGTTAAAAAAAACAAGATGCTACCATTTCAAAAACGGGCCATTTTTTAACCTTCTTTCTTTACGTCTCTCATCCATCCTCTTGTCAAGTGCTGCATAAATAGCATCTGCCTCTTCATCATCCTTCTCGTAGGGCCCACTGGAGAACAAGCTACCTGCATATCCATTAAACTACAACAAAAAAGACAAACCAATAATTAGACATAAGCCTATCATTGTTCATCTGCAAAGACTAACCAAAATTGATATGAGTGGCTTAAACACAACCTTGCAAACAACACTTCAATATAGAATAACAACTCATCATAAGCACCTCATCATAGTTGGTGTCATTCAGATCTTCATCGTCGTCATCCTGGCTCTTCTTCATCTGATCCCCGACCGTCCTCTTCCCCGGGGGTGCATGGCGGTCATCCACTGGATCGTTGGCATCACGAGCAGGCCCAATGTCAGATCGTGTGGTGAAACCCGTTGCACTGAAGAGAAGCAATTGTTTAATCTCATTAGCATATAAGAAATCCTAATTACAAAGATCAAGAGGACAATTTGGGAATTATCAAATGAAGAAACATTTAAAAAACACAATGAATTAGACCATATTTGAATGTATGGCTGTGTTTTCTTCGTATTCTGTTCTCTAGCAGAGTCACCAGATACACAGCCTCACTACACCTTTCATTCATTCAATTATTACAATAAGAAAACTGTAAGGGAAAAAACTCTGCTTCTATGCAATACGCATGTAACTGCAGGCTGCAAATGTATCTTAAAATTTTATTGTTAGAACCGAATTACTTTATACTTTTTGACGTTTGTCAATTCAAATTCAAAGATTACAGCGCTAACGGTAGAAAAAGAGAAAATATCTCCACTGGTTTAAATTTAAGAAGTCGCTTCTGGCTAGAATTTTACGTTCAACATCCTTTTAACTTTGACTTAGTAGTTAGTTATTTCACTACGAACGGTACGTGGACAAACCAGTGACTTCATAACCAAGCTAGCCACAGAACTGTTGTCGGTTGGCAAGCTAGCTAACCATGCTAGGGCAGTTAGCTTACCCTCTGCCGAGTCCTGGAACGTAGCCCAGCGGTGCGGGCATGCCCAGGAACGGCTTCTTCTTCTTCCCCATCAGTGGAGAGGCGAGGGGCATTACCGGGGGGCCACCGCTAGCCCCAGCTGCCCCGGTGGCCCCTGCCGATGTTTTCGGGGCCGCTTTAGGCGCCTGTTTCGCTGCAGCGCTGGCCATCGTTGCTCTAACGGCGAGGGAACTCGATGCCGGATAAACAACACTCGCGCTTCCGCTCCCCGTGAGCTGCGACCCCGGCCTTCACGAAGTGTCTGATGGGGTGTAACAGCGCCTCCCACAGGACAGGAGGGTCACTGTTTGTTTTCGCTTTTCTTAAAAAAATTATTTTGTTCGGAATCGTTGGTATGAGACAGAATTTCTCACATTTCCTTGTGATTCCGGATTTAAAGTAGTTCTTTAGAATATTTATTATGTTTTAAGCTAACAGATGTCTTCAAATAGGCCACATGAGGGCGCCGTACCCTGACAATTAATATGCATGCTTAAATATTGCAATTTATCACATTTAATGGAGACTATGAGCTTTATAGAATAATATTGCCAATGAACCTAATTTCTTTGCAGTAGGATAAGGTTTCATGTTTAAAATCTTTCACAGGTAATGATAATTTCCCTTTGAAAAATTGTAACTTCTTAATGACTATAATTTAGTCTTTGGGTGTATAAATAACATGCCTATAGTCACTTATTTAGTAATAATTACTAATCATATGATTAATAATAATAATTTGATTTAATTAAAGAACATGATCTTCATGTATTTAGGAGGTTAATTTATTTTTTGGTTGTCTCATTACTTTATTAAAAGAAATAGCCAGATTTTGAACTCTGAGTATTGCAGAATTCAGATGAACCATCTTCAGGATCATCATCAGGGCTCCTAAATTTAAAACAACCATGTTATATTTTACAGCAAATCAGTTTTACTAGTTCTTAACAGAAGCACAATGTCGTTCTTCACAAGAGTAGTTAATAAAAAACTGATTTGTGCTTCAGGCCATGTTC
Organism: Betta splendens; assembly: GCF_900634795.4. NCBI lineage: Eukaryota > Metazoa > Chordata > Actinopteri > Anabantiformes > Osphronemidae > Betta > Betta splendens. The sequence continues at coordinate 2,686,609 of NC_040887.2, read as the reverse complement.
TTGACATGGTACAGATGATAGAGCCATACATTTTACAAGTAATTTCAGAGTAGACTAATTCTGACAGACAAGTGTTAGTGTGTTAACAGCAATATCTTACATTCTGGGTGAAAATATCAGCGTTGTAGAGTTCATATTCAAACACGAGACAGAAGACGGCAATAAAGTTAATTACATTCAGACATGACATTTCTGGGATTCTTCCCATGAGTTGAATCCAGGCCATACATCAATTTAGTTCAATCACATTTAACTTCACCCATCTACAGTCTGAGCCTCAGCTCAGGCCTTTACATTTTTCTTCATTTACACCGACATGAGGGCAGACATTATGTCGCTCCTGGGGGAAGACGTTATGATGAAAATGGACTATCAGACACATTAGAAAATGTATAGCTCACACAGCTGACAACCTATTTAAACATAAAGAGCAAGTCAAACATTGATTTCATCCAACTGCGGCATTGCTTCTTTAATGTTCCCGTGATTAAAGTAGTGGATATTTGATTTTAATTAAATTATTTTCAAAGATAATCTCATTTAAGCCCTTAATAGGCTCAAACTTTAAATCAAACACAATTTCTACAATTGGAGAAGTTATTAAAAAGACTTGCTGATTGTCCTGATTGTCATGTGTACCCCAGTTATCTAGAGCCTTTTTCTTTATAATTTATTTAGGATATGGATACAAAATTCAAAAGCACAACAGCATGGAAAGCACCAGCCTCCACAGTAGCAGCGGTAGACAGCAGATATCTGCTCAGGGGTCATGAAGGCTTAGTAACTGTGGTTGCCAAATACCTAGAGTCATTCTCTGATGTAGAGTCATAAAACATTTACTGATGCTTTCTATAAATGTTACTTTGAGCCCAAAACTGTATGAAGCAAGTATAAAAGAAAACATGAAAATAAGACATTTTAAATTAACTGGTTGTTGACAGCACAGAGTTATTTAGAGCAACTTTCATTTGATTTTCCCTCAAATAAAAATGAACAAATAAATGAATTCTAAGAAATCTTGAAACGTCTTTGTGTGATTGACAGGTTATTTGTAGGAATTTCAATACTGAAGGCAACAGTGATAATCATATTTTTCTTGTGTTGAAGTAAACAATTAACATAATTTGTCTAAGCAGGAAAAGTTGAAATGGAATAATTACACAAGTTAGTTTTTCTTTTTTCATATATTTAGAATTTTCTATATATTCGTTTATTCTGAGTGGAGGAGCAGCATCACGACTGATTTTGATAGAGTGATGGTAACCAGGATAAAGCTGGAGTTGCATAAAAGATGTCAAAACTTTTGACATTGCCTCAGATTACACCATGACTCATTTATGGTCCACTCATTGGGAGAAAGCCACTGTGTGCAAGAAAGAAACTCTATAGAGATTATTGATATACTTTCATTCATCATCTACAAACACACACCTACACACTCAAAGACAAAACACACACGTCCCTATTAGCTGAGATGAGTTAATTTTAGCTCATTATTCTCAAAAATACAATGCAAGCGAAGACAAAACTGGAAAAATAGGACAGGGACGTCGTCATTTTTCAATATTATACACAAGTGTTAAACTCAATTAGCGTCTAAGTTGAAAGTAGTCTACGTGCACAAAGCCTGACTTCACACTAAGAAGAAAGACTGGGGAGGATTAATAATTTATTTAGAGCTGATTACTGAATGTGTATTATTCTAAAAGAAAGAGAAGTGTCCTTGTGAAAGGACAACAGCAAATTGCTAGTAGGTCCTTCCTCACAGAGTGGTCGACCAGAGTCGTTTTGCCCAACAGATGCTCAGAATTTTATTGATCCACTGAGCTTAGTGCGACAACAAAGGTTTGAATAAGGACAGTCTGGTAATTAGTCTCGAGCAGGATCTGAGCCTGTGTACAAAGACAAAGAGACGGTGAACGGTGCGCTGTGAATACTAATGCATCGGCAGAACATGACACATATCTGTGGGGCGGGTTATTCGCTGGAAGCTCAAAAAGCGAGCAACGCTGAGCACGAAGACTGGATCTACTCCCGGACCTGAGATCCAATATTTAGATTTGACTCGTGCTGAAGAGTCACAGAGCGCACACAGCTGAAGCAGCAAAGTGGAGAAGTGTCGATGCTTTATACATTAAATATCCTATTACCTGATGCCCGTGTTGCATTTGTCTGTGCTCAGTGAGGAAGAAGAAAGGAAAGCAAGTAATTGGCAGTGCTGCTGTTCTGGTGTGAGGTTTTTATATATCCCACATAAACCATCTGACAGTTAACACGATTCAGTGTGGAGTCGATTTGTTCCCCTGATGGCTGAGCGGTTAAATGAGATTATTGACTGAAGCCATTCTCCTGACCTGTTGTTTCAGCGAGCAGCTATTTGGCTAGATTATTTAGACACAAAGGCTCAGCGGTGCATTCTGTTTCCCCGTTCCTGAGGAGAGGAGAGGAGAGGACACGGCTCTCCTCTGCCGCGCTCCCTGGGTTTTGGCAGATATGGACAGAAAAACACAGACACAGGGAGTGGGAGAGACAGAAAAGAGAGAGGAGATGAGTGGGTTTCAAAACGAAGCAGGTGGGAGTGACAGCGAGAGAGAGGACCTCAGCATCCTGTCGTACTCAGAAGTAGAAAGATTGATTCAAGTTGGATTCTTTGCAATCAGAAGCGTCTCAGGGGACGTAACAAGGGAGACGCTTTATGAAGATGACGTGCTCACCGCTGTCGTTCTAGCTCTCACTCCATGCCTGAAAATCAGCCTCAATGCATCAGTTTGGTATCTGTTCTAGTTCTTTGCATTGAGACAGTTGTTTCCACATGACAGAGGTTGTGGTTGCTTTTCTATCATCCACCATCAGAGCAGTGGGAAAGATCAGAACACAGTTAAGCAGCATTGGAGTGTGGTTTATCTATGCTGAAGCAGGAGGACTAGTTGTGGGAGCGACTTTTAGGTTTAAAGTTTTACTTTCTGTCAACTCTAAACTGCATTGAATCTATATGTGTATTTTGAATGTGATGTTATTATGGTAAAACATGCTTTGTGCGTGTGTGTGCGAGTGTGTGTGTGTGTGTGTGTGTGTGTGTAGAGGAGAGGAAGGTAATTCTCATTCCACTCACTCTCTGTCGGTGACCTCACTCCTCGGCAGAGCTCCACACACACACACACACACACACACACACACACACACACACACACACACACACACACACACACACACACACACACACACACACACACACGCAGGGCCGAGCAGGAGACAAGAGGTGATGATCAGGGAGTGGCACGAGGAATATATCTCTCAAATAGGTTCTGTCATCTTTTGCTCCACGTGCTGAATAAACCCAGGGAGAGGACACAAAGCTCTTTTTTGAAGGATGACTCTCTGCAATATGTGCACACAATTACAGAACACTCCCCCAGGTCTCTGATTAGGAAAACAGCTCAGGGCCACAACTTAACACTATAAAGTGGATTCCTCTCTATCACTTGCTCTCATCTCGATAGAATAAATAGCTTCCTGTGGGAATTCATTAGATTGCTTTCACTTCCACCTGAAGGAGCCCCCCCCCATCAGATTAAGCACAGGCCGAACAAAACGCTTACGTTCTATTGAAATCCATCCTCTTTGAGTCCTTTCGGTTTCCTAGCGTTAAATGCGCCAAAGGTTGGCCCGGTCTTGGCCGCTCCTTCTCCCCCTCAATTTTCTGTGCTGTTTGGCAGCGTTATTTCTCACTGTCAACACAGGGACATCCATTCACCGTGACACCAGCTTTGGCAAAGCTCTCGCCACACTCCAGTATCAATAGCATCTCTGTGTCTGAGCTGAAGAGAGCTCCAGCTTCTTCATCAACCTCAGACGGGGCCATTGCACTGCAAACATACCACTCTTTGTGTTTCATATTTTCCAAACTGTGTGGATGAACGTGTTCAATGCAAAGACTATGGGAAGCATGGATTTTCATCTTATATTTCAGGAACTATTCTTTAATGAAGTGCATGATGTGTTCCTTGCAGGGAGTTGCTCATGTTTCAGCTGCTGCCTCTGTCACTACACTGTGTGGACCAGTGGAGAGCGAGTCTCATCGCCTGCTCCCTGCAGGTCCCCGTCCTTTCATTATTCACTGTACTGATCATGCTATGAATTAAAGATACAAGCTGCGACTGCTCGCTTTTACGCTGGAACTTGAGAGTGTGTGGGAGTGTGTGTGAGTGTGTGTGTGTGTGAGTGTGTGTGAGTGTGTGTGAGTGTGTGTGTGTGTGTGTGTGTGTGTGTGTGTGAGTGTAAGTGTGCTTGAGAAAAGAAAGTAAAAAGAAGTACTCGTGTGTGCGTGCGTGCGTGCGTGTGCGTGTGTGTGGCTCTTTTATTCCCGGCTCAGCGTGTGTTTCGGTGAAGCCCTGATGAACCATCCCGTCATTTCTTCCCCCTCTTCGTGCTTTGATGATCCAGTGCGTCGCCGCTTCAGGGAGGTTCCCGTGTTTCCGACACAGACGCTGTGATGCAGCGTCTCGCGGTCTTTCGGGGACTGCGCCGTACGCTGCGCACGTCCGCGCGCAGCTGAGCGCCAGCACATTCAATTAGCGGGCGTGTTTTTAGGAGATATTGGCAAAGACGCGTTCACCACTCGCTCCCAGATTGGGTGCTTTGAAGTGAAGCGTCGACTCCGCGAGCTCCCCGTCGATCCGCTCCTCGCGTCTGTTTCTTTGCTTGTCGTGAAAACTGTGTGAGCGTCAGTGGGAGCGCGCACACGTCCACGCTTTCTGTTGATTTAATTAAGGTCATCGCTTTAAACGCAGACTGCACAAACTTTACACAAACACGGAAGTTTAACAGCTGCGCAAGGTTCTTCTGCAGTTCTGGGTTTTCTAAAAATAAACAGTCTGAAACAGGATTTTGCTGATGATTAAAGAAAACAAATCAAGTGCAACACGATGTGTGAGTTTGTAAAAATGTGTCTAAAAGGAATGAAACACATTATTCAGATTCCAGTAAAGGAGAGTTAAAAAAACAGAAGGACCATGTCCTATTTAACACTTAGTAAACTACCTGCAGTAATACATGGATTTGATTGGCTGATGCCACTTCCTAATGTAATGTCCTAATGTATTGCTGTATGTTATACAGTAATACTACCTCTGATACTACATATATCCAGTATATATATATGATATTTCATATCCAAACATCTCTTGTTGCCCACCCCCCACTTTTTATTCCATGTGTGGGGGGAGGGGGACGTGCTCGCGTGTAGGAGAGCGAGAGAGCGAGAAAGAGAGAGAGCGAGAGAGAGAGCGAGCGAGAGAGAGAGAGAGAGAGAGAGCGGTACTATCTAGTCTGCAGCCAGTAGCAGCTGGTGTCGGGCGTGATGACCTTTCGTCTCCTGACGGTCAGGTGCGTAGAGAGGCGGAGATTCGGAAGAAGCTGCTTTATATCGCGCCGCTCGCGACGTCCCGGGCAACAAATGCGTGAACGGACACAGAGCGGGCGTGTGATCTAGTTCTTTATCCCCTCTCTCTCCCACCGCGACCACAGTAACAGCTGTCTCCATGCTCACATAGCGGGTTAGAGAGGGCAAGGAGCGCTCCTCATCCTCACACAGTGCGTTTTATTCGGGGGCGGAAGGATGCGAGGGTCCTGTTGACACCACGGAGAGATACACGCTGAGACCGACGATGGCTGTGGACGGTAGGAGCGCGTTTCTGTCTTTAGCGTCACATCACACAAGGACTTCATGTCCGACAGTCATGACTCAATATTATAACGGTAATAACTGGATGCCTTTAAAAGCCTCATATGGGATCTAGACATAAATTGCAATAGTGGTAGTTTACTTGTTCTGACAGAATGTGAGCATGAATAATAAAATAAACTTTACAGTCTGCTTAAGTTGAATTGAACATGATCCACTTTAAAACTTAGATGCAGCCGGGAGCGGAGCTGAAAAGCACGTAGAGATTCTGTTTTGAAGTTATATTGGAGGAAGGAGCTTTTGTCTGGCCTGGACTCCACTGGTGTTTGCTGTGGGCCGACACCTGGTCCACCTGAATAAATCACACCATCGCTCCATCATGGAGAAGCAGCATTTGTTGTTCTGTTTGTAAATACATCAGTGACTGTAACATGATTCTGGAGCGAAAGCGTTCATTTTGAACAGAAATGTTCCTCAAACCTCTATTTATTCATCTTTGTTCATCAGCTGTGGCTCGTCCTGGCTGTTTGTAGCGCTCGTGTCCTCCTCTGTGTCTGTCTGCCTGCTTTTGGCTTCAGGCTTCAACTCACTTAAGTGAAGTCTAATCAGAGCCTCTCGCTGCTCCAGGGCAGTAATGTGTGTGAGAGCATTAGTGTGGTGCCGAGTGTGTTTCCCATCTGTCCTCTGTCTGCAGAAGGAGGTTAGCTGCTAATTAGCATGGCTGCAGGTAGGACGTCCAGGCGTTGATGTGGAAGCTGGACCGTTTCGACTGACTCACACTTAAGCGTCGTTAACGGAGTCACGATTGTTGATGCCACATTAAAAGTGCTGTGTCACTTAAATAAGTTACTGCTTTGAATCCATTATTAAGCGCTGGCAGGGACATATTAAAGATTAACATCTAAATCTGTGATGGGACGAGGAACACGCTCATTTTTCACCGCAGCCTGAAAGCGAAGCGACAAGCGCTGCCCTGTGGGGCGTTCGCTTCCTCTCGTACCTACGAGTGTTTCTGAACATAGTTACCTGCTTGTGTTGTCACTGCTGGGTGGGCTGCCAGCGTCTCTGTCACATGGTAAATAGCATACATGTAATAGCCAGCTCTGTCTTATGGCCGTTTAATGTGCTCGTAGGACGCTTTGCTTCCGTCGTGCTCGGCTGAAGCGAGTTTTACTAATTACCGTGCGTCCGCCTTCACGTTTGACAGTTCAGAGTGGACGAAATTCATCCATTCGTGCAACATCTGGCTGCATCCTACCCCCAACCAGGCCGCACACACGATGAGCCGCTGCAGGAACGGGAACAGCCACGGGGGCCACCTGGTTGGTGGGGGTGTGCTCCCATGTGAGACCGGCCCGGCCGCGCTCCGCACGCGCACGCCCACAGATCCGGGCTGATGTGGAGGACGCATGGGTGGCTCCCATCCAGCTGTGCACTGTCAGACACATGCAGTGGGGAGGGCTCCAAGCTGCGCATCACCGTCCTCCCGGCGAGCGCGCGGGTTCGAGCACACAGCTGGAGCCGGGTTCCAGGCGCAACCCATTTATTTGCCCGTCTGAGCATGTGGGTGGAGGAGGAGAGCGGATGCTGTTTATCCGGTGGACATGAGTGGGAGACGTGGAGAAACGGGAGAGGCAGATGTTTCAACGACAACAATGACAGCGCTGTTATCGATGTTAGAGGAGAAAATAGGATTGAATCACTGCTACAACGCCCAGGTGCAGCCAGGACCTCCCTTCTCTTTCGGAGGATGTTTGTGCACATGTGTGTTTGTGCAGACGAGGAGGGACCCCCTGCTGGTGGGAGGGTGAGAGAATTAGCTCCCCACCAACAAACACACCCTTTGTTGGTTTGCTGGCATGTGCTGCGGCGCCTGGTGGAGGCCGTGCAGACCATTTGGGGCTTCTGGTGTTGGAGCCAAATGTGCTTCTGGCCCCGTGGTAAAGGAACACAGTTATTTTTGTGTTAACAAAGCAGCAAGCGCTAACCCCCCATCCCCTGTCCATCATCAGCCCTGCTTCCTCACAGCAGGGCGTGCGTTCAGTATAATACACAGATAATCCTCTTGAGCACAGACGCCCTCCTGTCATCCATCATGTCCTCCATGATCCAACGCTGCTCTGGAGCTGTGCCGGGGCCCCAACCTGTGCTCTTAACCGGTGGAGCGTCTGATGCGATGTTGAATGATGAACCTCTTCCAGTTATGAGGTTGGCACCAGCTGAGGTCTGAAGACAGACGTGCTAAAAACGCAGTCTCTGGTCTCTCACTGGACAATAAATGAAGCAGATCAAAGCAGGAAGTAAGACATTCAACTCATTTGTAACAGTTTATAACAGTGAGGTCAAGGTATTGTTTGGTCTAATTCAGGAGTAGAGGAGTTTTCATATCTTTTATATTGTTAATGTATTCACTGACACCTGATAAGATCAACGATTAATATTAATTCAGCACAAGCAGGGAGGTTTGATCTTCTTAGATCTGGATAATGTGGCCTTCAGCCTCAAACCTCAAGTGTAGACGAAGAGCAGTTGTGCTTATTATTGTGGTCACAGCTGTAAAAACTAATAATAATAGAATAATTAATATTTAGTGGTTGCTTTAATTTAAACTTGGCTTTGATGAAGAACATTTCATTGACCTCTGACCCACTGTGGGACTAAGGTGGATCATTGGATCAATCGGTAGACAAACATTTACGCTCCGGCTCTTTCACGGACTGATGGGGTGGAAAATAAGGAAAAATCCAGTTCAGTCCAATTGGACAGTGGCTTAAGAACTGTGGTGGTTCTGGATTGTGTTCTGCAGCGTCACACTTCACCTGCCTCCTCCGTTCTGCTGAGCGCCGCCATTCCCCTAATGCTGTACTCACAGAAATGACAGGACCTCACTGTTCTGATCCGGTGCCCTTGTCCTGGGTCCGACAACCCCCCCCCCCCCCCCCATTTCTCCTTCCTCTCCCTAAATGAGAGTGCTCACAGGCCCATATCCAATTTCTCCCCTTTAATTAGCCCTGTGCACCAGGAGACGGTTCAGGGGACAGAACCTGAACCGGTGTTGGAATGAATCATAAAGGCACATGCCATTTTTATTGAAGGATTTCTCTAATTAGGCATAATTTCATACCGGGCTTGTGTCCCTCATGTATCACACTGTTGTTACTTACTGACTTAATACCCATAAATTCAATCACTGTCTCTCCCTCTAGTTCTAGTCTAATCTGTTTTTTTCCCCAACACATGCTTAATCAACGTAATCATTGAGCTTTGGCCTTTCAAATCAACCGCTCGTCTATTTCTATTTCATTTCATTTATTGTAGATCACATTTATGCTTTAATGGCACAATGTAGCGTTCATGAATATCGCCTGCTCCCGATCCCCATTATTTGTCCTGAGTAAATGAGATGGCACCAAACAAGATGAGGCCGTGTTTTAATATCCTTGTCTCCTCGGTCTCATCAAACCAGATGTCTTTCAGCCTCCAGTTTCAAGGAGACCCCCCATTCTCTGCCCCTCCCATTAGCTTCTTCTAAACAAACAGTCTAATTGTGTGATGGAGTAAGCTGGAGGTTTTCACTCTTTCTTAATAGTTTGACCTGCTCCACCTGCTGAGCGTGGAGGCCGCTGGAGCTCGTGGTGCCGATTGCCCATTAACCCAAATGGCTAATGGCACCAGCTACACCCTAACAAGACGTAGGTCCCTGCTCACTCAGACGCACCAGTCACGTCCATCCACTCCAGAAGCAATTACACTGCCACTTGCAATCTAATAGCATGATCTGCAGATCTGCATGCGCGGAGTCCGTCTCCGTGTAGGACTGAATCTGTGCGCGTGCGACGTCGAAACGGAGCACGTTTCAGACTCACCCCCCTCCATCCTTCATACCTTTTCCAAAAATAGAACTCAATTTTGCCTTCTGTCCTCCCCCTATCAGCCGTTGAGCTCTTCCCTTTCTCCAGCCTACATTTCACACTCGCCTGGTGCCTTCCTGCCTCTCCGGCCTCCTTCCACCTCCTCCCCTGCTCTGTTCCCCTAATGTGTTGTTGTAGTCGTGCGCTGTGAATGCACCGCCTCTGACAGTTTGGCCTCAACTGGCTGTCACAGTGCTGCTCCAATGGGCCCTCAATTTGCCATGTCAATAGGCAGCCAAGTGTTGGCGTGTCAGCGCGGCAGCTGAGCTGGGGAGGAGGACTTGTTTAAATGCAGCTTAACCCCTGGAACGGATGCTGCGTTTCCTCGCGTTTCACCCGCGTTTGTTTTCCGGGCGTCCATGTTTCCTCTCAACTGCACTTTATTCCCACTTCCGTCTCATCCGCTTCCATTCTGACAGCAGTCCCCTCTCCCTCGCTCGCTCTTGTCATCCCCTTATGCGATCTCTCTGGAGCAACGCTGAGGTTTCCACTTGGCAAACTTTTCTCCCTCCCACACTCACTGAGCCCAGGGGAAACTCTGCCTGAGATATATTATATGTAAAAGCCACATGGCACTATCATGAAAAGCCTCATGCCAAGGCCAATGCATTATGCATTATCGCCGCGTCCTCACACTGCACGGACGCTCACGCGTAGTTTAATGTGACATGCAGATTTCTGCACGTACATAAAACAGGATTTGACGAATAAAACCCGACTCTGACTCCGATTTTCTTAATGCCAGAGCCAGAAAATGTCCTGAAGGCAGAAGAGAGGAGATCCCTTTTAGCTTAAATGAAACCCGCTGCCTCGTGTGCCCTTTCCTAACTTCAAATTAAATGATTCACTCTCACGACAACGTGGAAATGCGGCCTCTAACACAACACGTAGTGATGTTTGCTTTGGTGTAAGCTGAGTGGATCTGAATCAGTAGAATGTGAAGTGAAGTATGTGATTGTTTTCCTTTTTCTTTGAGACGTTTTCATCCTTCACAAAGTTCTTTTGCTTCCTTCAGCTGCCTGTGACTCTTTGTCTACACTAATACGCTTCTGAGTGTTTGCACCCTTTTGACCTGATTCTGTGTAAATCCACTGAGACATGTGGCTGTTGTACCTTATCCTTAGATTAGGAGGGATTTGTCCCATAAGAGTGGGCGATAGCGGCAGCAGGATTTAGTCGTCTAAATGGTCACGAAGTGTGTGATAATAAAAGACTCCAGTGAAATATTACAAACACTTGGGTTCCACCTGTGCACAAACCCCTGCAGGATGGAAGATCTGCACCTCGGCTTCAGATCCTGTGCAGGATCCCAACACGTCGCCCTAAAAGCAGGTATTTCGTCTGCTTTGATAGAAATAGTTGTTACATTGGGCTGGAAGTGACAAGCGGCAAAGTTAAGCGAGACCCTACCATTGTGGACAGCTGATGTCACAGCGCTGCCGCTCAGAATTAGTGGGGGTGGGCTCCGACGCTGCCTCCCCAGCGTTGCGGTCTCGCCCCAGATATCAGGCCACTGCTGCTCCACGGGCTCAGATCTGAGTCACAGATCGGGGCACAAAGGACGATTTTGAGCTGCGAATAAAAACTGACACAAGTCACATATTCAGCGTGTTAGAAATTCTGATGTAATAGATGGAATAAAAGCTTTTCAGAGCGGATCACCAGCGATAAGGCTGAAACTTTTGCTGGTGACAGCAGAGAAACCACTGAAGTGTGCGATATCAGTCTGGATGGGTTTGAGGTGCATCTAATTTGGTTTAATGGAAATAATCAAGGGTTGGATATTAAAACTGTCCTCCTGGCTCTTATCATCATCTACAGCTAAAATTACCTACAGTCAGCCAGAATTTGAGTAGATGAAACAGCCAGTGTGTGTGTGTGTGAAAGCCAGTCCATGTGGCTGCTCATGCATGAGCTAGTTAATGCTCCATAGTTAACATGATGTGTCTGTGTGATAATTGGACTGTGTTCAAGTCTGTGCACGCGCGTATCTGCATGTGTGACGTCTCAGTGGCTTCACGATAATAAGGAAATGCTTCAGTGGGAGAGAGAGCTGAGAATTACTGAAACACACACACACACACACACACACACACACACACACACACACACACACACACACACACACACACACACACACACACACACACACACACACACACACACACCAAGGTCGATAGGGTGTGTGTTTGTGTGGAGCCCAGAGCAGAGACTACACAGCATCTGGTGTCATTAGACGACAGCATTTGGGAACTTATCAATCGAAAGATAACAGAGTTTGATTTAATGATGTGTTCCTCGTCACCACTGGGATGATGCTTTCAATTTAGGTTCCCACCTCAAAATGAAAATGAAAATCCAGAAAAAGCGTCTGGACGTTAAGCACCTCTTCTTTTTCCATGCACCTGTATTTGTCTGCATGTCTGTAGACTCCCTGCGATCCCTGCAACCCGGCGGCGTGTGTTGTGTGTGAGTGTGGGAGCAGTAATTGCCACGTCCATCCCACTGAAGGTCCCGGCAGCGGCAGTGCCAGAGTGGAGCTGATAACGTGGCAATTAGGCTGCAGGAGGCATCAGCAGCGCCGGCGGGGGGGGGGGGCAGTGCGTCCGGCTGGAAGACGCCTCCCACCGCTGCTGAGCACCAGCAGCACGTGAGCGACGCTGTGATGGGAGCGAGCGGAGCCTCGCGTCTCTGTTTGACGCTCGGCGCCTGTGGCTGAGCTGCTCCTCTCACCTGCCTCTGTGGTGCTGCTGAAGCCTGTGTGTGGAAGGTCCCCCCCTCCCTCCCCTCAGGAGGCCGCAGGTACCCCCCCGGCTCACATCACAGGAGCACAACAGACTTCAGCCACTTCAAAGCTGCGACTTGTGTTTCGTTGCCTGACAGAAGAACCTGCGCCGCCGCCGCCGCCAAGTAGCTGTTGCTGATCATTCATGGAGCTTACGAATCTCCAAACGAAACCTGTCTATCTCCGCTGCAGACCCACACATCCTTCTCTCTCTCTCGCTTCAGCAGAGCGTTAACTTTTTTTACTCATCAGCTTCGCGTCCATTTTGTAGCTGATTTCCTCCTCTGTTCATTCATCTCTCATTCTTTGTCTCTTTGTGTGGAAGCAGGGATGGTGCAGAGCAGATTATCAACTAACTCCCAATGGTCAGATACTCACATCATTGTTCTCACGCCCCTCTCTGCGTTCAATAACCTGTGTGTGTGTGTGTGTGTGTGTGTGTGTGTGTGTGTGCATGTGTGTGTGTGTGTGTGTGTGTGTGTGTGTGTGTGTGTGTGTGTGTGTGTGTGTGTGTGTGTGTGTGTGCGTGCGTGTGTTCAGCGTCTCGTTCAGACACATGTCTAATATGACAGCGAGGTAAATAAAGGCTGACATACATGCACAAACAGCCTAGCGTGGTGGTGTGACACTCGATAGTATTGAGCGCTGCCCTCCGCGTCCTGTCTGTGCGGCGCATCGATTCCCAGGCCGCGCGTGGCGATCACTGTGAGCTGTGGTTCATTCTCATCACTGCCGGCAGCGTGTGGATGTGTGAGTGCAGACTCTGGGAAGGTAAACGTCCGTAGCCGCCTGTTCCACGTGGGAGGAATTATGAGGTGAGGGAACGTGGAGCAGATGCTCCGCAGACAGCGTGTGATGGAGCCGTGCCGAACAGCCCTGCAGGCTGTCACTGAAGGTACCGGTGGGCTGTTCACGCTGCAGAAGTAGGAAATAGTTGCTTTAGTGAGTAAACCAGCAGGCCTCTGGACACGTTGGAACGCAAAGTCATTGAATTGAAGTGGATGCAGACTGTGTGAGTAGAAACCTGCTCATTTCCTTCTAGTTATTTAGTTGTGCTTTTATCAAGGCGAGGTTGAGGACAGGGAGTCTTTTGGAGCTTTAATAATTTGTCCCCAAACATCCTATGATCCACTAAGTTGTGGACGGACAAACTGCCACATGACTGTTAAAACAGCTGGAGTTCAGACTAAACCAGTCCCACATCCTGGCATTCGGTCAAACATGGCACCAAAACATCTGCAGTTCACATCTGTGCCGTCATAAGTCACATTACAAGTGTGGATGAGAGGGTGTCGGAGGCCCACGCTCCACTACATTTAAACGTAAACGGATCCAAGCAGACAGATTTTAGCGTGACCTTTGGGACGGACACCGCTGTCACGTTCATCTAAAACTATTTAACCATGCAGAAAGTTCTGCTGCCTGTTTGACCTTTAAACGCAGCGCTGCCCATTTCCAGCTCGTCCCGTGTGACGCCGCCTCTCGTTCGGTCGTGGGCTAATGTGGATGAATTTGTCAAAGGTTTTTAATGAGCTGTTTCTGTTCTGTTCTTGAACAGAAGTTCACAAACCACCCAGCAAACACGAACTGATCCACTGCAGCTCTGTGGCTGCTCCACAGTCTGCTGAGTGCATCATTTATGGATTTGTATTGTTTGTGCTGTAAACACACACTTTGTGCAGGAGCGCGTCATGGGAATAGTGACCTGAGCTACAAGAGCGGGACATAATGGAAAAGTGGGCACAATGTGTGCAGCCGTCATTACGGCGGTTCTGCTGAATGTGAGTGCAGGAACCACACTGGTCTCGTCTCACGTCCTATCACTCGTCCTCGTTCGTCTCCTGCTTCTCCTCTGTCCTCTTCCCTTCCTTAGAACATTTCCTGCCAATAGGACATTGCTCTGTACTCATTTCCATCTACTCTTCTTCTCTCGTGTGTTTACCCTCAGCGTAAACAGGGCACGGCCGCGTCACAGCCGCGTCCCATCTCTCCTCCTGTCACTCGTCCTCCTCCTCCTTCCTGTGTGAGACGCGCAGCGAGCGGCTGTGAGCAGCAGTGGATGTGACAGCCTCCGTCCTCGAGCGCTGTCCGATGGACAGTGTGTGTGCGTGCGGTGTGCGCTTTTTATCTGAAGTGATCTGTAATTGTATGTTCTCTGACACGACGATGGATAATCAATAACCCCGTCTCTGGGCCAGAAAGGAGAGTTAGAGCATAAAAGTCACGCTGCCCTCGAGGCCGGACCCTCTTCACTGTGCAGCCTGAACGCAGGAAGCCAAGGTTGCGCCGGCGTTGCTGATTGTTGCTCACGCCGTGCCGTCGGCTGCAGCCGAGCACTGGCCTGCAGTTTGACTCCAGAGCCCAACACATGTATCTGCAGCACACGTACACGGGCCGAACAGCGGCAGACAGGGATTTCACAGATGTGTGTGAGTCCTGAGTCACATTCATGCGTGAGCTTGCTGGCATTTGCTTAACGCACACACACGCATTTCTTTGGCATTTCCCTCATCTTTGCCGTTATTAGAGTTGGTGTGTCGTTATCTTCAACCCGCCTGCGTCGCCGATGTCCATTGTTTACTCCCATTTCCCTATCTGCGCGTTCCCATGACGCTGATAGTTTGTGAAAGGTAAACCTCAGCCCCAGCCTCTGCGACAATGTCTCGTGTCAGCGTGGATAATAGACCGCAGTGCATCATGGGAAACCCCCCCAGGGTCCTGGGTTTTATATTTATTTTTAAAGCTGCAACTAGATTATTCTTTTTTTCTCCCCTGCTCTTTTAAAATTGAGTAATTTCATGGCTTATTCCAGGGGTTAGGACCAGGTCTGCTGCTGTAGAAGACTTGTAAATAGCCTCTCACTCACCAACGTGTTCCTGAAGCATGTGAGGAGCTGGTCATTAGTCTTGGTAGACGCTGTATTCAGTACTGTACATAAACTCACTGCACCATCAACTTTCATCCATTTGCAGATGATGCATGTGGACGACGATGATATTTTTCCTTCCTCCTTCTCGGACGGCAAATAGAATTTTTTATCTTTCGGTTGAGTAAGAGATTGTCTCCAGAGAGGCCACCGACGCCAATGTATTCCAGCGTAAAGACACCACAGCATCCTCTGCTGTGATGCCTGAAACAAGTTGGACCGGCCAGACCATTAGCCTCATCCTCCCCATGAGGACGAGACCAGCGCGCGCACGCACTCCTCAAGCTCAAGCAAAGCAAAAAAAATAAAAATAAAAATCAGGAAAAAGCCAACACAGCAGGATTTAGAGGAGTCGTTCGGGGTTCAGCGGTGTCGTGTTAATGTACTGTGCCATTTGGTCGGGAACGACCTTCCACGGCGCCGCACCTGCAGTTACAGGCTAATTATCTATTCAAACGGGGAGCGCTTGGGACGCGCTGCTCCGGCAGAGGAGGAGATACGAGGTCGCACTCCGCTGGGCTGAGGCGTCCGTCTGCACGCGCTCCCGCTGACACACAAACTCCTGTCTGACACTTTGCCCTTGACTTTGGCACCGTCACCCCCCCTCTCCCCCATCTGCACGTCCGGACCCCGGAGTTTGTAGAAAAGCTGCTGCCGCTGTAAATCTGATTTCCTCTTTTATTCACTGACACCTATCGTGCCTTTTGCTTTTTCATTTTTCATCCCTCTCCATCCGCCCTCCATCATCCCTTGTCTTCCTTCCCCCAGCTCCACTTGAGGTAATAAAAGTCACCAGCAAGGGCAGGGAGAGATAATACAACGCCAGTTAGTGATGAATGGGATGGAGGGGATTTGGCAGTGGTCCAGGCTGATCGAATGCTGGGACAGACAGGGAAAGGTGACAGATTACATCTCCGGCTCCAGGGGAAGGACAGTAATCACCCCACATCACAAATACTGTGTCCGTGTGCGTGAGTCCAGTTAAAACCCAGTGCAGTGGACTCATTGTAGAATAGATGTCATTAGGAAGGTCTGTGTATTTAATGGCTTTTGGCTGGTTCTGAATTCACACTCGCCGCACGAGGCAGGAGGTTAAGCTGAGCGAGTCCATTAAGCCGCGGAGCGGGTGCTTTGTCTGTATTTTATGGCCGCTGGAGGTGGCGGGGTCTGCGATGTGGCACGGATGGAGATTCCAGTGGAAGTCATCACGCCGCACTTCCCTTGGAGCGGCGGGGTGGTCGCTGTCTAATAATGGAAGCGCTCTGGTTCCACCAGCTTGAGCGAAGACGTTCTGTGGTCTCTTAACGCGGCGCCGCGGGCTCCTTTACCTCCACACAGTTTGATGAGTTTACTGTCGGTGCGCGTGGATCCAGAGCTAATTAGCATGGCCTCCCTCCTCCTCCCTGCTTGTACGTCTTCCTCTCCCTTGTGAGCGCTGCCTCGTCTCCTTCTCGGTGACTGGCAGCTCTTTAGGCTCTTTAGGCTTTAGCTCCCACATTCTTCCCTGCTGTCTCCTCCCCTCTCAGTCTGACTGGCACTAATTATTTCAGGGCTCTGCCTGGGATCCTATTTTTTTCCCGATGACCCCAAAGACCTGACAAGCAGGAAGAGACAGAGAAACACTCACAGAGAGCGAAACAAGAAAGGTGCCGCTGAATAAGACGATACAGAGGCAGCAGCGTATAGAACGGAGGGGAGCGAGACGAGGGCGAGCTGGAAGAACGGTGCAGACGCTGCGAGCGCGGCAGCAAAGGTTACACATCAGTGATTCCTGGCAGAGCTTTCTTCTATTTCAGCTCCACCCTCTTGTTCTTTCTCCATCGTGGCTGTGTACTCACCACTGCTCAGGAACAGGCGCTGGGTTGAAAAAGCTGCTTCTTTTCCTCAGCTCGTCTCATCTGCTCGTGTTTCTCTGTGTCGTGAGGCCCGAATGTTCCAGGAAGACTCGTTTCCCCACGTTGGGAATGGAGGTTTTAGTTGTTGGCTCTTTATAAAGAAAGAGGTCACGATCGCGGGAGAGACCTGAAGAGAAATACATGCAAACTGTCTTTGTGAGTGGGAGAAATTAGGAAGTGATTTGTGGGAGATGAAAGGAGGCTTTTCACAAAGTGAGTTCAGCTGCAAAGAGATCGTTTTCATATTAAAAAATGATGAATGCATAATACTGCATTTCATTTAGCGACTGCAATTACGAGCACATGCAGAAGCGAGACTCCAGAGCCGTGAGGCCCCAGAGAGTCTGGAAGTGCAAGTTCTGTTTGAGTTTCACTTTTAGTTGGACTTTGTTTCGGACAGAAATAATTAAAGTGGCACTGAGCGCGAAGCCTTTCTCGTTTCCACCCCACACTCACACGGACACATGGGAAAGACTCCACCGTGAGCAGTAGTGCTGCTTTTATTCCTTCACATTACTGACACATCGCTGCTCAGGGCGTCGCTAGTCGAGTCCGTCCGGCGAGCGGCGGCGCCGCGTTAACAGCTCGTCCGTGCAGCCAAAGCCCAGTCCTGGGAGGAAACAGGAGGAGACGGAGGGAGGGGGAACAGAAAAATCAAATATTCATGGCGCAGGATTTAAATAATCAAGGACTAATCTTGCAAAAGAGACACAATTCCAAAAATCATGCGCTGCCTCCGTGAATATGCACTCAGCATAATTGGAGATCACAGTGGAGTAGCGCTGCTGCCCACCACCACCACCATCACCAGCACAGCCATCTGTTTGTAGCTGCACTGAGTGTGTAATCTGGAACCAACGCAGCCCGTGGAGCTCTCGGAGGATTAGCAATCATTTATTTTGTGGTGTTTCTGCTTTTCTTGTTGCACGGCTCATGAGCAGCGCTTCTGCAGAGCCGACGCAAGGCGAGTACTCATCACTGTTTGCTCTTCTCTCCCCCCAGCGGCGTCCAGCTTCAGCTTCTGCCGCGCCTCCCTGGAGCACACGCTGTCGGCCGAGGAGCTGAGCTGCCAGCTGCCGCGCCGCGCCGGCGGCAGCAACCTGACCTGGCACGACGGGCGCGGCCAGAAGACGGCGCACGTGCACGCGCACGCGCACGAGCACGAGCGCAGCGTGAAGCTGCTGCAGCAGCCGGGCACCGAGGGCGTGCAGGTACAGGTACCGGACCCTCAGGACACGCAGAGCTGCGGGGGAGGGAGGTCTGAAGGGAACCAGTGCCAGGCTCCTGTTCACGGCAGCACGGAGTCTAACAGTTTTACTGCTTGTGCAGTTCGACCAGTGCACAGAAGACGCCGCGGCTCTAGAATGTCACGCGTTCCCTCAGCGCTTGTTTCCCCACACGCTCACGAGCAGCTTTAACACATATGCGACGCCGTTTCCGTGGCACTGGAGCTGAGGCGCTGCTCCCAGTCCTTCCAGCGAGCAGCCAGAGCGTCCTCCGCTCTGCTGCAAAATTCAATCCCATCTGTTCTGGCGCAAAACAAAGAGGACGAAAACCTATTTTAAAGCAATCTGCTCGCGTTTGACCCCAAACAGCACACGATGCTGCAGCTCCTGCCTGGATGCTGGAGGAAGGCGAAGGCACAGCCCCCCACGGCCCCTGAGCACTTATACAGCACATATACACCACACCATTGTTTATAATTAGAGAAAAGACGCCCCCTCAGCTATAACCGCTGTAAAGGCTTAATAAAATATGAGTGGGAAGCTGTTTCCATGTGATTACACAGAGACTAGATAATTAAAGTCCTATATGCCATATTAAGTAAGGCTTATCGCTGCTTTGGCAACAAACCCCTTCATGTATTATTCAACAAATGGGAGAACGTCCAGTCCAGTGTGTGCGAACGCGTGTGCGTCCAGTCGTCTCAGGAGCGATGATTCAATTATTCTCCATTACGCGTGTTGTGCACACAGCGTCTGTAATGAGTGAAGCTCAGCTTCTGCATGTGGAGGGAATCTTCCTCCTCTGGTTAACGGCGCTGATATGGAAACGCAGCGTGGAGCAGAGCTGTCGGCAGACGCTGTGTTTGCAGCGCGTTTACAGCACGTTTACTGCAGATTGAACTAGTGACTGCCGTCTGAATCTAGCTTCAACCAAAGAGACACACTTGACCTGTGGAATGATTTTTTTAAATGCAGCTTTTATCCTCCTTTTCCCTGTTCCGTTGCTGTACGCAGACCTGAAGGCAGACCTATGGTATCTGCTAATAGGATTTCTTTCTGAATAATGACTCATTGTGTAGTTGGCACACCTTCCTGAATTGGCCAGATGGGTGGAGGGGGGTGGGGTGGGGGGCTTTCTTGCCGTCTGACACACAGCGTGTGGGTGAACACTTAAACGAGCCCTAGGAATAAATGGGTGGAAAAACAAAGACACAGTTTAGGAAGTAACAGCAGCCATTGTGGTTTCCTGCATCAGGACCAGTTCAGAGGGCGACTGAGATGAGCAGTGGGGCTCAAAGCAGTCAACTAATGAAGAGGAAACACAAATATACAATGCAAAATGCTCAGTCAAACTCCTTCTAATTGGATTTGGGGCTTCTCTAACACTGAGCCTTATTCAGTCACAGAGGTGCACACAGTCCTCAGAATCACTGAGCACCGAGCAGTGGGACGTGATGAATGATGCAACAGAAGCCGCCAGTGACCAAGGGGAAGATTCAGGGTTACTGAGAGGAGAGGATGAAGGATGAGGTGAAATGAGACGTGGTCGAGAGACAGAGGTGTGATGGAGATATGAAGGATCGTGTCTTTGGGGCTACGACGGCGACAGTAGATCTGAAGGTAGAGCGAGAGTCGTTAGGTCAGACAGCAGAGCATGCTGGGAAGACGGAGGAGGCGTGTTCACATGCTGTGGGGGGGGGGGGGGGGGGGGGGGGTGGGGTGTAAGCTGGGTGTGAGATTCACTCACTGAACCAGGCTTCAGTAAAACACACACACATACGCACGCACGCACACACACACCCACACACACACGCACGCGCACACACACACACACACACACACACACACACACAAAACACAGACACACACACACGCACGCACACACACACATGCACACACACGCACGCACACACACACCCACACACACGCACGCACGCGCACACACACACACACACACACACGCACACACACACAAAACACAGACACACACGCACGCACGCGCACACACACACACACACACACACACACACACACACACTGAGCTCTTTACTGCTAATTGGCGTAACATCAGTGATCAATATCAGACAGCGTCTGGATGTGCAGAGACGGGCAGGAATCAGGAGAGAGGTGTTATCGGTCACAAAGAGTGAATTCTGAGGCTTCCCCACGCTCCTCTGACTTTGGCTAATCCCTGACTCAGCTCAGAACCAGAGTATGCACACACACACACACACACACACACACACACACACACACACACACAGGCACCTAAATGGACACAGACGTGAAGGCAGGCAGGAGAGGGGGACGGGGGGCGTGCCGCTGGCAGAGGATAGAATGTATGAGGAGGCAGAGGAGGGATGAGAGACGTGATGGAACAAAGTAAACAGGGAAGGACAAATAAGCAGTTTGAGGATACAAACAGATGGATCGATAGAGAAGTGCGGAGGGGAAAATGGATGTGAGGGAGGCAGAAGATGGGGAGGAGCACGGACACAGAACTGGCCTGACTCAATACATGGACTGTGTTAGAGAGGTATCGGTTATTAGGTGTTTAGAGCTGAAGCCAGTCATTATGAGTCCATAAGGAAGTCTGAAGCATGGCTTTTATTATCTCTAGGCAGCAGTAAGTGTCCAGCCTGGTCCTGGTTATAAATTATGAATCCGTCCTCCTTCCATAATGTGCAAAACTAGCTCATGCAATTGTTGCAGGTTTGAAGCCAAATTAAAAGTAATGACCAGTTTAATACATTCTGGTTTACTGACCCAGTGGTTTTGGTACACATTCCCTTTGCCCTCGTCTTCCTCGTCTTCCTCGTTTCCTCTCCCCTCCGTCTCATTAGTTTACCGCTTGCTTCCCCTTCGCTGCTGTGCTCCACATCGCTCCCCCTCCTCTCTTGTACATTATGAATGAGGGCGCTCCTCCCGCTGGACAGAAGTAGGTCTCGGGGAGCGGGGGAGGCAGCAAAGGGTGAGTGGGGGATGACGAGGGACGACTGGGGAGCCGGGCAGATCAGGTTCACTGTGATAGAGGGACAGAAAGACGGTGCAGGAGAAGAAGCGAGCGAGCTCCCTTCTGTTCAGCTGATGATGATGATGATGATGAGGCTGGTGATGAAGGTTGATGATGAAGGCTGATGATGAAGGCCGCTCTGCAAAGCCTTCGCTTTTTCTCCCTTTGTTCACCTCAGCTCCTTCTTTGTTCTTCGTTCAGTGTTTCTTGACATGCTCTTTTCCTCACACTCGCATTAACGAGTCATGATACATAATAATGACTTTAATTGAAGCGCAGCCTTGATGTGTTTTCCTACTTGTTCTAGGTGTTAAATGATACTCAGCGCTTGTAAAACACATCACATTTACTCATTTAATGCTGCTGTAGCTTCCTTTATGCTCCAGTAAAGGTACGTTATTACATTCCCTCTAATTCATTTGGTCCCTGGTTAATCCATGCGAGTCTGAAATCTACTGCTTTTCGATTTCTGATTATTTTATTTCTAATTATTATTTCCAAATTGTGTTGCTGACGTCCGAATCCCAGCACCTTGATTTGACACGGACGGAGCTTCATATTTTTCAACGTGTCACCTCCTCCTCCAGTATTTCCCCATTCTCCAGTAACGATGGCCTGAGCAGTAACTTTGGGCTGCTACTTTAGCTCTTTGCTGAGTCGGGGTAGAAGCGTGCGGGTAATTAGGAAAGGAGCAAACACACTGGAGCAAAGAAGCAGAGTTGTTTTCAATTAAGACCCACAAAGCAGAACACACTTAGCTGCGAGACCAGCCAGAGCCTGATAGGGCTGATTGGTGCTTAAATAGACAGGGGGACGTCTTATTACAGCAGCAGCAACATGATAAATACTTGGACCTGTGTCTTTAATGACCGGTAAAATGAAGATGTTTGTGGGACCTGATGTCCCCAGAGAAAGCGTTGCACATAAATCTGTAGACGCTGTGCATGTTGCATGTGTGTTTATGGCATTTCAGCATAGATAATCCCATTAAATGCAGTCAGTTATGCAGCGGAGCGTTTGGCAGCAGTTCTGTGTTTTTCTGTTGAGAATCAGCCAAGGCCTTTTGTTGTGGAGTTGGCTCATTCGGAGCCTGAATGAATGGATTAGATATGAGAGTAAGTACACAAGAGAGGGAGCGACGAGGCAACAACAAGATAGTTGTGTTTCCTGCCCGTGTGAACTGCTCGTGACTTTATTAATGTCCATATTAATTTCCTGCACATGGCCAAGATACACAAAGACGAGGCTTCTGTCTGACAGCGCTCAGAAGAACGACGAAGGAGGGCGACGAGCGGCGAGAGGAATGAAGAGAGACGACAGAACTGCACCAGTGCTGCGCTGACGCCTGATGAAGGCGCTGCTGTCGGGGAAAATTACACCCAGAAAAACAACGCGCCGGCACCCAAATAATATATGGAATGTAATTACTGTATCGAGATCAGCCGCTGACGGCGAGGTGAAGCGGCGCGCGGGGGATGAGGTAACCCACGGCAACGCAGGGGAAACTGGCACCGCCCCCTCGGGTCGAAAGGTGAAGCGAGGGAGCTTCAAACGCGAAACATGGGCTTGGCCTTTTACAAACACGTGGTCACTGCTGATCTGGGTCCGTTATAATGAATGTGGTACATAAACACACACACGCTGCAAGTTTAGGGGCGGCTGCTCAATAACAAGGTGATGATATGGAAAAAATGAAAAGCTCAATAAACAGCTTGCTTCACAGACGGTCCCACTCACTGACTGTTTGTGTCCCCTGTGTTTTCCAGCTGCGTCCGGGTGAAGCCTTCACTGTGTATCACACCAGCCCCACGCTGTCCTGTCTGTCCAAACCCGTGGTGCTGTGGACCCAGCAGGACGTCTGCAAGTGGCTTAAGAAACACTGTCCTCACAACTACCTGACCTATGTGGAGGCCTTCTCTCATCACGCCATCACAGGTACGGCCCCGTGGAGCTCGGCTGAGACGCGACAGCATAAGAGGCTGCTCTAAAGTCTTTATTTAGGCCTGTGGCTCCACAGCTTAGCGTTTTCAGCTGGAAACAGGTTTACATCCAAATCTCCCCAAAGCAGATTTAAAAGCCGTTCACGAGTAGTAATGAAAGATTTTAGGAGAAAAAGGAGAAAGTTGTTGAACAAAAGGCAGAGTTTCACCAGCACCCTCTCTCTCTCTCTCTCTCTCTCTCTCTCTCTCTCACACACGTGCGTTTAGTGGGCGTGCGAGGGCACAGGCGTGTTTATTCCCACGCATGCGCCGACGCCGCAGCTGGAGCGGTTTTGGTTAAAGCCCGTGCAGACGTTCAGTGCTTTGCTTTGAATGCACGTGGTCACTATCAGAGTAGCATCACTGACAGCGCTGCCGGCGCCGTGCACAGAAGGATGCTGCGTCTCTGCAGGAAGCCAGGACCGGAGTCTGCGTCTGCATCATCTCAGTCCAGTGACCCAGAAGTGAATCTGCCTCTTTCAGCCTCTTAGTGAGGGCACGGCTCCAGTGAAACGGCGCCTGAGGAGCTCAGAGCATCTCCTGCATTAATGTGGAAGCGGTCTTTACTTCTAGTCACACACATATTTACTGTTGTGCACCTCGGCTTTATTAGCCATTCTGAGCTGCGTGTCACATCAGACTAAAGCGCTTTTAAAAGGTCATTTAACGCACATCAGTCCAGAGCTGCTCTCTCACAGCTCGTCATCACACGGCATCAAAAACGTCTTCATAATCAGATACTTCCAGTCAAAGCTCCATTTATTGACACCTGCTCTATTCTCACTGCCCTTTGTCATCCACAGTGTGTCTGCTGGTTGCTACTATACAGTACAAGCAGACACATGATGTAATACAGTCTGTGGGCCTGTAGAGAAGGTCTGGATGGGGATGGTTCTATCAAAGCATCAACCTGAGGGCTGAAGTCTTTGTTCCTCATATTGGGATTGCTTTCAACATCTCCTTACGACTCATTATTGTTCCAGCCAAGGCCACAGACACTGTTAATAGCAATTTATTCTGAAGCCAAATTGAGGGAAGTGATCTCTCTTGAAGCCGCTTTTTGTTTTTGTCTCTCTTTTCTCCCGTTGACAGCGCTGCTTTCCCGATCTGTAGGCAATTATCAGGAGATGTATTAAGACTGTCTGGGGGGAATTGATTTGAGCTCCACTCATCGGCTTTGTCTCGTTTGTGCGCACGCAAACGCTCACAGAGACGCTCGCACGCGAGGACCAAGGGCAGCGATGCTCCGGTGGCGCACGAGAGGCTGCAGGGCGACGAGAGAGGGAAAACAATACTAATAATGCACCGGCCTCAGAATAAATGGGAAATTACTGCGTGGCCTCAGGTAGTTGGCCGTGCTGTTCCACTTTACGTGTCAGAAACTAGAGCACCGCCACTCTGAGAAGTAAATAGTCCGTCTTTAAGCCACACACACACACACACACACACACACACACACACACTGGAGCCTTGTCCACAGTGGAGGTGGCGATTGTCCGCCTGGTTCCAGCCCATCTGGTTGTAGCGCAGACGACCGGCTGACAGTTCTGGCCTCATTTGGCTGGTTTCAGTGATGTATAGCTCAAAGAGCAGCGGTGTGAGGAGAAGAAAATCCATAACTCAGTCACGCGTGTGCTGGCAGCAAAGTATCAGTCAGTCAAGTTGAACAAAGCTCCACAAAGAAGGCGCCGCCCGTGTCACAGTACATCCCTTTAAATGGAGGAGGAGGAACATGAAGATCAGACTGAGTCTGGCTTTGCTTTGTGCGTCAGCATCACACAAACAACAAACTCAAATGAGAAGTTGTGCGTCCATGAACGGCACTGACCGATGCAAACAGGCGTCATTCCAACGGCCTCAAACGTTTCCTGAGCGTTTGTTTAGGGCACCTGCAGGTTATTACACTAATGAGGAACTATATTTTTGCAGATGTTTTAAAATCCCCTCCACTGAGGCTCACTACATATAACACCTGCCTCAGTCAGTCACAGCAGTAAACCTGCTCTCTGCCCTCATAAACTTAACACGGGCTCTTTATTAAACACATTTACCGTATATTCCATGGGCTCAAAGGGACAGAGGACACAGAACCTGCTTAGATCCTCTGTTCTGCTCACACTTATCGGCTTCAGTGGATAAATAAAGCACGTTTACTGTGTGGAACCTCTACTGAACCTGCATAATGCACAAATACAGAAATCAAACGGCCGACATTTAGATACATAATGTCCAAGGGAGGGAGCTGGAAGCATTGGGAGCATGAGTAACGGGTCTAATTATGGAGTGGGGCGCAGTGCAGAGCTGCTCACATATGATGGGTTCCCTCCGTGTCTGAAGGACGCGCGCCGCGACCCGGACGCTGTCGCACACGCGTCACGCGCGTCATGCGGCGCCGCCTGCTTGTAAGAGCTGTTTACTGTGGGTAATGGTATGTTAAATGTGTGTCCCCAGGGTTAACTGCCAAACTTGGTAGTAAAAGGCAGCCACAGAAAACAGGCGGCTCAGTAAATCCTCCTGGTGCCACAGTCTTTAACTAACGGCTCCACCGCAGTGCAGGCGACAAAGCGGCGCCTCAGCGACGAACCCACATATGGCCGTGAATGCGTTTCCAACACGGACGTTGACATTTGCATGAACCAGTGCCGAGAGAAACGCGCGTCTTAAAGTGTGTGGCTGTGACAAAAGGGGGAAAGTGCTTAAGAAAGAAGAATGTGTCTAGATTTAAGTTGGACAGAGATGAGACAGAGCTGAGCGGATTTCCTCTTCCCGGTTATTTGTCTCATAAGAAGATACGATTTACTTTATTATCTCTTTGCGTGGGAGCAAATGAGCTCATTAGTGAATTTAGCAATTAGAGGTGTGAGGGTTCTGTGTAAACGCCCGCCCCCTGTGTGTCTCCTGCCAGGCCGAGCGCTGCTGCGCTTAAACGGGGAGAAGCTGCAGAGGATGGGCATCATCCAGGAGACGCTGCGGCAGGAGGTGCTCCAGCAGGTGCTGCAGCTGCAGGTCCGAGAGGAGGTGCGCAACCTGCAGCTGCTCAGTAGAAGTAAGTCCCGCTTCTTGCTCTGCGCGCGACCGTGGGGGTGAGAAGCAGCGGGTGAGGCCGCTGCTCTGAATTGGGGGGAGGCGGCCGGGCGTCACGCAGGCCTGAAGCCACAGACGGAGCTGGACCTCCAGCTGCAGCTGTTAGTGTATTTTATTGATGGGAGCCTTGGATTAGGTCTGAACGATGACGGAGGTAAACACTTTTATTATCCAGCCGTCAATAAACCTGCTCAGTCAATTGCTGCTGACCTGGATTCACAGGCGCTCATTGGCGGCTGTGACTCAGTCACCACAATGTTCTCTCATAGAACTGCCTTTCAGAGGCTCAGTGAAGACTCCAGCTTTGGCAATAAAATGTCCCTTTGGGTTAAAGGAATAGGACAAAATTCACCCTTAAAGCACGTTCGCTTGATGATATTCATCCACTTTTGTTTTTCACTCTCCTCAATCGTGACCCATATTCTCCTGCCTGAACTCCTGAGTGAAAGGGAATCTGAAGACTGTTGGTGTAAATCAATGTTCGGATGCTTTGCTCTCCTCTTTTCTGAGCATCCTGAGAATCAGAGCTTTCCAAAAAAAATCACAGCCATTTGCTCTAAGTGTTCAATCTCACTTGATGAAGTGCTTTGGACCAAAATAGAACATTGTGTTCGTGCAGTTGTTCTTGCAATCAGCTGATCCTCATGAACTGATGGTGAGTGCGCTCTTACAATCATCAGCATTCAAACAAGTAAATGCAGTGATCCTTGCAGTCTGACAAGATCGCGCTCTCGCTGTCTCTTCATCCGCTGCCGTTCGTCTTTTAGTTTTGCTCGTTGTTGTTTGCTGTCGGCTTCGCGCTAAGCGTTTGACAGATATTATATAAATAACGGAGGGTCTGGCGTCCATTTTAATCTTTTCCTGACCGACCTCTGGGATCTGAAAGTGTTTGTCAGCCGTGAATGGAAGCGCATTGTGTGAGAGAAGGATTGCAGCTACTGTATGTGAAAAGTGAGAGGGAGGGAGATTAAACAGGAAATCTGTGATATAAAAGACAAACAGGATCATCTGAACGTCACACGAACGCGCTCCCGACTGTGGGATGACATTTACAATAGAATCTACTTATCTGGGGTCAACTGCAATGAAGAAGAATCGAATATAAACTAACATGAGGAATGATATTAATATTAATTATTATTCTAATATTACTAATCGCTGATGATGAATGAACCACCAGCCCAACCTTGACTAATGAAGACAATTATTATTTCTCTTCTTTGTTCCCCTCATTTCAGCTCAGTGTTTACTTTCTGGTTGTTCATACTGTTGTGACTTTCATGCCAATCATTGGCACGTTGAATGGAACTGAAGTGAGCGCAGCAACGCTATTGGCTGGAGCAATAATTAGATTGCAGTTGAACCCTACTATTAATAGAGCAATGCAAATGTAATTTGCCAGTTCAGCAGGCGCCGACGCCGAGCTCTGAGGTCGAGCTAATTTGGCGGCTTCGTGCGACACCTGAGGTCCGCGGGGTTCGGTTCAGGGGCGGTGGAGGTGGCGCCGGGTGGAGGTGTCTCATGAAAAGCCTGATGAGGGGGCGGAAATGCAGATCGCCGCCCACACCTCGGGTCCGACAGGTTCAAATCCCTGAGCTGGAGTCCAGTGGTGTGAACTTTAAAATCAGCTGATCAGTCTAAACAAACTAAATCTTTCAGCTCTTAGATGAGATCAGCTCCTGTTACTTGGGTGCCTGTCAGCACCATGCATTCAAAAGCATCAGCACAGACTGGGCCTACTTTACATGGGATGTGGTGCAGCATGGAGGATAGAGGCCGATGCTTTGACTGTAAAATGGGAGGCGACGGCGAAGCGGAGGCCGAGGCTGGAGGTGAGTAACAAACAAGCAGAGTTTTCACATAATGGACGCTCAGAATGTGCCGTCACACTCGTCGCTGCTCGTCTCAACCCGCGGCACCGCTCACACCTCCAGCTGCTCCTTCAGAACCACTCTCCCAGTGCATGTACAATTCTGCTTTGATTTAGTGGCGCCACTTGTCACACCACCTGTCAGGTCTGATTCATCTGCGATGCATTCACCGAGAATTAAATATTGATCCCACAATAACTTTAGAAAAGAGCATAAAAATGAATACGCTTGGATTTGATGCCAGTTTGTCACCAATCTCTGCAATTTCACAAGGCTCTCACATTATCCACATCAGCACTGTAACGAGCTGCCGTCAGTGAGGTTTTACACAAAAAGCATAAAATACTGCTGTAAAAAAGACAAAAGCACAAAAAACAGAGGAATAACATCTGAATGTGGGGAGAGACGGGCAGCGTGCAGCGGTGGATGGTTGGCAGATACAGAGGAGGAACCGTGAGGATGAACGTGGCAGATCACAGATTAAGAAATGAGACCGTTAAGGAGGTTAATAAAGGGACAGAAGCTGCTGTGACGGCGCCGTTACAGCGGCTTCCAGCTCCGTGTTAATCTGTCTGTGGCGCGTTCGCCGCTCACAGCAACGCAATAACATTTCACACTCCACATGGAGTCACATTACCACTGTTACAATTTATCCCCTCCATAAAGGACGTGGGAGAATATTTAGGAGCCGCTTGTCTATGACTGAAAGAGAGTTGATATTGTTTGTTTCACGGAACCCATAGAAAATGAGGTTATTCTAAAATGATCTCTGTGTTTTTATGGTCAGAGTTCAGAGTTCAGAGTTTCACTTTGGTTTTTAGAGACTTCGCTCTCACTGTTCATTGACTTTTCTGGTTCCACTTTTGTTCCACACCTTTAAATAAAAAGCGAAACCTCCTTCCCTGTTAAGAGTCACTGTTCTGGGGCCGGGCCGGGCCGGGCCGGGCCGTCCGCCTGAGGTTCTGGCCGTAGCTACAGACACAGCAGCAGGAAACTGTGTGATGATGCAGCACATCTACGTCCACGCGTCCGTTACAGCATCACTGAACTTTGGGCAAAGTTTTAGTTTATGAACCACAGTGGATTCAAGTTTTAATGCTGCTAACGTTTGAAAAATGCACACAGCCCAGAAATTTACATCAGAGCTTCAAAGCAAATGCAAATTCCTGGTATGAACCCACTGGTGTACGTTCCACTGCAGTGTTTCCCCGTCTTGTATGTGACGCTTTGAAAGCCACAGTGTTGCCTCTTTGGTTCACGTCCCTTTGTTTGGATGTGGATGCATCAATCATCTGTTTTGTATTTCATGTATTTTCAGCAGCTACGGCTTCATTGTATCAGTCAGTGGAAGCGCTCAGAGCCTCGTACTGAACCGGTGTGAAGCTTCACATCAGAGCCCAGTTGCTGCTCTGCCCTCCTTCCTCCGCCTCCAGTTGTTGGTATATCTTTAGAATAAACTGTCAGTCTCGTTTCCCTTCTCCACACGTCCCATTTTCATCAGTCTGTTGTTGTGTCGCCATCTGCTGTGTTTCTCGGTCTCTGAGGTAATTACCTGAAACCAAATGCGCCGTGAATAACCTCCGACCACCCCTCGACCCTCGGCCCTCCGTCGTCTGAGCCCCTCGGTTGCCGTGGGAGACGCTCTCAATGACCCTGCAGCTCTAAACTCTCGGGATGTCGCCCGTCCTAGCGAAGCTTTACTCGTGGCGCCATATGGCGCCTGCCAACGCGCTGTGCGTCTGATTTAGGATGTGAATGAACCTCGAGCCTCATTTCGTCTCCACCAACTTCGCCCAGTTGCTGTTTGTTTAGCATGATTTCTACCAGGCAGCTCCTTTGTCATAGCGACGCCTCTCCATCGCTGTGACTTCCTGGTTCGGGCTCGCTGCCGCCGCGCCGCCGCCGCCGTGCATCTGTCTGCGCTTCCAGACAGGTGGCCCATCTCCCTCACTCATCACCAGAGGAGGACGTCAGCGCGGAGCAGCCTCTCTTCCTGCTGACACTCACCGTCGTCTCAGGATGCAACAAACTGGCTGGTTGTCACGGAAACCACCTGGCTCATCTGTTCCTTTGAAGAGGGAGAGGGACAAACACACATTATGGCACTATGAAAAAGTCCAAACCTCTGGGTAATTTATATTATATTCATTAAGGCCACATGGGGCATTTGGAGTTAAAATGTATGTAACAATCATGTAAATATGTAGAAAATATGTATTTTTGCTATAATAAAGGCTTTGCCATATTTGATGTGAGTTTTCATTTCCACATCTCAGGTCTAATTAAAGCTCTGAGTAGTTGAACTAACACTGGTGTGACTCCAACACAGAATAAGGTTTTGTGTAAAATGTCTCTTTTGGCAGTTAAATTCCCCTCAGAAACACTAAAGTCTGTTTATTCCAGCGCTCTTCTTGCTGCGTGGTCAGTCTGGACGAGTCAAGTGTCAGGAACCAACACTCCAGTGGATGAGTTTTCAAGGCAGCAGACAACAAACCCCAGCAGTGGACTTTGAGGAGAGGCCAGCGGCGCGTCCTCCATGCGAGCAGACGCTGTGGCTAATGCTGGTGGTGTGAATGAGCTTCAGAGCTTTAATCCCTGTGAATCCTAATTATGTGCCTCCTCTTCCTTCCTTCCCCTCTCTCCTCAGCCTCATTTGGGAACTTCTCTTAGCTCATCCCTGGCCACGTTTGGCAGCTGCTCCCTCATCCCCTGTCACAATGCGTCTCTGGGAGCCACGGAGGAGCGGCTCAATGGGTGAAAGAGAGGACGGGCCTATAGACGACTTGCCAAATATGAGGAGGAGGACTCTCATTCAGGGGCCAATCTGGTTCACAGGGACAGAGTCCGCTCAAGGCAGGAACACAAACTGTAATGTAGTGATAAGATGTAAGATTCAGTCATAGTTGTGGTGTTGGCCCCTCACTACTACACTCTATATGCTCCATCATAACCCAACAGAACCTTGAAAATGAAGACTTACACAGGTTTATTTGGACAGACGCACAGATGCAGGTTACGTCTCCTGTGGTTTGGGTCATTGATTAATCCTCCGGTCAGATTTTACATCACGTACGTCTCTGAACCCGCTGACGCTGAAGATGGAGGACGTGAACACAGATTCCCATGCACGGATCCCATGCTCAGTCTCCCTGCGAAGCGACACCGAGCCGTTTAGAAGTAGATGTGGTGTGAAGTGCGTCCGAGCAGAGACAGTATAATCGATCCCTCGCTCATAATGTAGGTCACAGTGCATTTTCCTCTCAGGACGTCGGAGGATCAACAATAACACTTCCAGCTGAATGTCATTCACACAGTCAGTCTGTTTGTTTCGTGACTTATCTGCAAAATGTCAGTGAGAAATTAAAAGCATATACTCGATACGAGCATTGTAGAATAACATGCAGTTTAACCTGTGTATACTGTGACAGTACTCTAGTCTTTAATTAATGGAACGGATGGAGTTAGTGTGAGTCTGAGCTTGAAAAGCAATAATTTGAACTGTAAGAGATGAAAATGAAGAGGGTTTTTTTTACAGCTGGGATGCACAATATGGCCGACATCCAGTAATAATGCTGCTTCTGACCCGTGTGTGTGTGACTCTGTCATCACAGTCTCTGTGCTCTGGTTTTTAGTCACGCTAAGTTCCTGATGTGACTCTAGGATCTGGTTTCAAATGCTCAGAAAACTACGCTACAGCAGCTTTAAGGTCAAGTCACACAAATGAAGAGAAAGACGCTCCCATTATGACATCCATCCTTCTGTCCTTGGACAAGAATGTCCAGCTAATGTGAGCCACTGACTGTTACAAAGGAGGAAACGCTCTGTATTATTTTGGATACGCAGATATTAACATGTATGTTTTACTCCTAAACTGAATTTTAGAGGCTGATATGTATCTGCTTTGTTGATAGAAGGACGTGTGGTATGAAACAGGACGAACAATGTCTTTTTAGAATAAACTGAAAGAAAAGTGAAATGAAATCTAGTGTTGCCTGATTTTCATATAAACCTAGTGTTTGTTCATTTGTTTTCAAATATACTGAAGCAAAAACAACTAATAAACAAGGTGTGCGTGAAATTGTCTGAACAAAACAAACAACATCTGTGAATCTCTGCTACAGCACGTTTAAAGCAGGACTTTGTTTTGTAAACTCCAGTTTATCTTGACTTGATACTGAAGGAGTTATAGACATTTTAGGTTGTAAAACTAGGCCTGTAAATGTATTCACCAATACATTGACATCTGTAACTCAATAGAAAAGTCCATCATCATGCTCGTTTCCTAAAACTAGACAGGTCTCTGTGAGAGCGAATAAAGCGTAACAGTGACTGTTTCAATCACTTCCACATAACTGGAACAACATTGCATTAGAATGAGTGTAAAGAGCTTTGACTGCCTGGTCTTCACACCACGAACCACTCACTGTGACACACATGTAGCTCCAATCCTCTTTTTTACACTTTGTTTTTCTCAGGTTGTGCTTTAAAACATTCCTTTTGCACACAAACACCCACAAACTCAGCGGCTGTGATTTAAGAGGCACGAAACGTGCTTCACCTCAGAGGTTTAATCCTGAAATCCCCGCTGCTGGAACCTGTTCAGGCTCCAAGCCAGGACGGCAGCACAGCAGCCGTGGACCCGGCTTCCTCCGCGTTGCTCTGCTTTGGCTTTTAACCAGCGAGCCTCAGCTGATGCTTCCTTTGCTCCCATCCTCCACAGTGTTAATTAACAGATTCATTAATTCACTGTCACCTTAAAAGGTGCGTTTGCATACGTTGACATAGACCTGTTATATCATGCACAAAGATGGAAGAGGCCCAATAGAACCCAGCACCGCACAGAACGTCTCACACCTGCGCTCTGGCCTGTCATTCAGGACCCATGAGTCACGACTCTTCAAACTTCTGCATCTTCCCTCTGGAGACACACACACAGTCCTGTCTCCTGCTCACACAAACGCACTGGGATCCAATTACCTGGAGACACAGAGCATCTCACCTGTTAATAACAAGGCACATGCATGATAACAGATTCAGTGAACAGGGGCCGTCTCCGCCCTGACGAGGAGCAGATGGTCGGATGGTGCAGCTAATTGGATGCCGTTTATTGTTAACTGTCTTATTTCCCTGTGATGTTTAGAATTTTTGAAAGCTTGTCTTCTGTCATTATTCTCCAAGAGTTTCTGACCAGCTTGTTTATGTAGCTTTGATCAAATGGATCTCAAGCCTCTGACAGCACTGTAATAAAAAAACAACCCAGTGTCCTTTCACATCAGCAGCTGATCCAGCTGTATTTTTCCTGCTGTGTGCTAATATTTGGTAAAGAAACCGCGAGTGCTCACTCAACTTGACTGCAAAGGTCAAAAGATAAATAACACAGTCGTCTGCTGGATGTGCCCTTAAGAGCTTTTGGGGGACGCAGACTACTTCACCTGGCCAGGTTTAAAAACCAGTAGGCAGATTTTGCTCACTAAGCAGAGGAGGAGAGGGAACATACATCACTGCCATGGTAAAAGGATTAATCAGAGCCCCAACGAGACCCTGTGAACTATTCATCATCAGGGAACAGGAGCCACATTTAACTCCATCAGCTGGTTTCTACCGTCCAACTGTCGGCTGAAGAAGCTCGGGCTCATCGTCTACTTGGCTGAGCTTGTACCAACAATGCTCTAAAATGCGTCCACCCGCTGGAAAACTGACAATGTGGCTTCAGGGTCCCTCTTAGAGCTCAAACCCACTGGTGGCGACTCACAGATGAGCACTGCCACCTAGTGGACGGTTGGCGCACACAAAGTTGGCATAAAAACAAGTCTAAAGCAAAACAACCTCTGTGCTGCAGGCTTTGCATTAATTGTAGGCTTATAATAATATATAATATTAAAAATATAAATATAATTGGGTCAATGTGAAGTGATACATTGTAAATAAATAAAAGATGAAGGAAGGCAGAGCACAGAAGACCTGGTTTTGTGGAGCTATTCTGTCTCACAAGTTAATATAACAAATCAGAACACAACTCAACAACACAAGTTAAAGCAATTATCACGTATTAGTGACGATGAGGGCGAAACGTTTCACCGAGGACTT
Organism: Betta splendens; assembly: GCF_900634795.4. Taxonomy (NCBI): domain Eukaryota; kingdom Metazoa; phylum Chordata; class Actinopteri; order Anabantiformes; family Osphronemidae; genus Betta; species Betta splendens. The sequence continues at coordinate 2,652,149 of NC_040887.2, read as the reverse complement.
GGAAAGCGAGGCTCTCCTGCCCCGCACTGGTCATGCTGGGAACTGTCACATCCATTACATCATGGTTTCAGATCATTTCCACTAATAGGAAATTTTAGGTCATGATGACTGGCACCAATCAAAGACTAAGAGAAGCCCTCTGTTGTTCTACTGAAAGCGAGTGAGGTGGCAGTGATGCGATGAATTATTCATTTATTGAGCTGGGATTCAATAAATATGTGGCTTCACGTCATTAAGTGAAACATGTATTATTGGTTTTGTTTAATGGGGAAAGAGCAGCAGCCTATGGCCAACGTTGAGCTGGAGCAATTAAAATGCAGCGGCTCATCCGCATAGTTTATCTGACATTAACCAACTGTATCATTAGCATGTGTATTATTGACCTTGGGTTTTGGAACGAGGCTGTGCGACTTTCTAAAATAAAAGCCTGGTGCGTGCGGTGCGGAACAAATCCCGTTGCGCACAGCTCGTCCGCTTCTAACTATGCAGATGTGACACATTTCAGATGTGTTTGAGATTCCAGTGGTTCCTGGCGCTGACTGACTACAGCACCGGCCTCCAGTGAGGCACTGACAGCTAGAACAGCCCAACTCACGCTGGACTATAATCACCTTCCTCGTCTGAGCTGCTGAGGCGCGATAGGCTGGAGGACGCGTGGCCACGGCGTTCAGCGGGCACCGCGTGGAAAAAACGCTCGGCGAGGCTCGATTTAAGGAATTTAAACGCTGGCCCTTCTTTTTTTTTACGCCAGCAGCGGATCGGCGCTACGTCGGTGGAGCAGCGCGCGCCGGCGTCGCAGCGAGTTTATTAGACACAATCTCCCGATATTAATCAGCGGATGATAGGAAACAACCACGCGAGAGTTCGCAAGTTGCCTCAAGACTGTAGTTGCAACTGTCAAAGGTGGAGTGGATTCGCGCATGACCCAACACACGTTACTGTAATACTGTACACGGCCGCCGAGATAATATCCGTATAAAAAAGCGAAATAATCCCGCGGTAAGGAAGCGAGAAGTGGACCCGAACCGAGCGACATTCGCCGTTTCTGCCGCGTTTCGTCTCCTTTTACTCTCAACTACTGTCTCGCAGCCGTCGAAATTACTGCACTGAACGTATTTTTGTGCCTCCCTTCAGCTCCAGCCAGCGCAAGGATTTTTTTTACTCCTCCTTCGTAATAAAGTCGCCATTTTGCTTCACTGCCTATATAAACCATCCCGTATTCTAATATTTTCCCTCAAGGAGTCGGGGACCTGTGTGTCTTTGGCGGAGATTTCTGACATTTCTGGAGCGTTGAACGTGACGGGAGGGCGAAGAAGCGCCTCGTGGTGCACATATTAATGCGGGAAAGGCGGAGGGGGGCACGGACACTGGGAGCTGGGAATAAGGAATAAGTATCCAGGATTTTTTTCCATGCACAGGCGAGGCTGTCATTTCTCCCCCACTGCCTCGCGCTTTCTTCTCCCCCTCCGCCTCGTCGCCTTCTGCAGAGCGGGGGGGACGGGACGACGCTGACCACCGTCCGCTCCCCTTCGGGCCCCCGACCCCGGCGCGAGCGCTCCGTGACGCGGCAGGTGTGACTGCCATGTAACAAACACCGGTGGAAGAACGCCCACTCAGGTGCCCGCGTCTCGTGACCCCGCTCCCCCTCACGTGGGTGACCCGGGCCCCCCGGCCCCCGGTGCTGGGTGACCGTCCAGTCCAGGTAGGTGTGGCTGGAAAGTGGAGCAGAGTTGTTGTGTTGTTGTTGTTGTTGTTGTTGTTGTTGTTTTTTTATATTTAATTTTTATTTCCGCTCTCATTCTCAGCCCCACGAGCACGCAACTGTGTAACCTTGTTGTAGTTGCTCGCCAGCATGGCAGTGCGCCACGTGCGGAGCTAAAATACTTGTTTCCAGGGTGTTTGTCAGCAGATTGTGTGAGGAGATGTGTGTGGGTGTCACCGGGGTTTGTTGTGTCTAGCTCGGTGTAGGGTGATGCAGGACTGTCGTTCACATGTAGAAGCTGTAGTGTTACATTTAGGACGATATTATAGAAAAATGTGCACGCAGCTTATAACATAAAAGCACAAATGCATTGCTCAGAAAAACTAGACTCCCCCGTTGAAAGCCACTAAATATACGAGGAGCTGAAATCATTTGCGCCTGTGATAATTCTGCAGCCTTATCTCACTCACCACATCTGTTTATTTTCACTAGTCAAATACTCTCCACACCATACAGGAAAAGGAAGACGTCTTGTGCTGCGTGCACGTTCTCTGCAGCTGTGAGCCGAGCTCAGCGCGCCTTTTAGCCCCAATTTATCGAGAACCTGTAACAAACTCTGAGCACATCATCGCGGTGATGGATGAGCCGTCATCGCCCGGCGCGGTGAATAGGCGTGTAAGCAGATACGGGGGAGCTCCACTTTGTGACCCATTGTGTGCGTTTGTAATTCATTAGAGGGAAGACATGAATATGTGCTAGAAGAACGCACGTCGGACTGTAGTCGCTCCCAATTAACATAATTAGTGATTGTCAGCTTTCATCTATTACTCAGGTGCACACTGACAGGGAATGAGACTTCACTACCAGGACAGGAACATGGTAGTAGAACGATAGTGGCATGGAGGTTATATGATGTTTAATTTATAATGGTATAAAGACGATGTGTGGATGCATCGCATGAAGAAAGATGGGCGCGCGTGGGAAGGGCTCTCTGTGGCCCCGCTTCCCTTTGACTCACCTCTTGTCTAATGGGCAGAGCATGGAGTTCGTGTATAAGTTAGTGTATTGATTTTGAAATGAAACATGGAAGGTCACACTCTCATTACCACTGCAGATGATGTGTGTGCCTCCACTCAGATAATCTCCAGTCCAATAGCACTGATGGCCGACATGAAGGAAGTGCACTGTAGAACAAGGCGGCAGCATCATCACAAACTGCTGGTGCAGTGGGGGCTGCTAATAACGCTTTGACAGGCAATGGAACAGGATTAATGAGCATCAGAAGAGAATATGGCCTCTAGCGCTCTGTCTCCTGTGTGTTTCTACCCCCTCAACCACCATCGCAGGCATGGAGAGCCCGAGCGGCCCCAGGCTCGGAAAGCTGCCTTCCTCGGGTCTGCCAAGGAGCCGTAACCCCAAACACGGACACCCCCAGGAGCCCGTCAGGACCACGCCGGGCCCCGAAAACAACAGCAGCAACAACAAACACAGTGAGTGATGAGCCGCGCAACCTTTGTCTACGACTGTTTCCCGTCGCAGGTTGTGAAGGACGGTGGAGCATCTGTTTGTGCGACCCAGCTTTGCCGATTCTGTGCGGTAAAGGCTAGAAGTGAACCAACGCATCCACTACAGTAAGGGTCAAAGCTTGTAATGTAATTCCAGCCCTCTCATCACAGAGGGGCCTGGAAACTACAGCATCAGTGCCTTAAAGCGAGGAAACCAAAACAAACAAGCACTGACAGGAGCGGAGCGTCGAGCCATCTGGACGGAAGGGGAATATTTTGGAAAGAGAGGGTCGGAATCGTGTTTCAATCCAGTAACCAGGAGATCATCACGACTTTGTTAATAGACTCAGACAGACCTGGAAAACTGGGGCTCCTCTAATATGACCCAGTTGTTTGGTTGCTACGAAATAGCAACTCATTTCCAGATGCACGAAGCAGCAGAGCGACACTAGGTGCTCGGGTTCATTTCCTCCGTTCGCGCCCTCCAGGCTGGAGCTTCATGATATGAGCGGCACACAACGTGTCAAAACCACTTAATAACCGCTAGATTACTTTTATTTGTCTTAATATAATACTGTAGCTGCAGCAGCGCTCCCAGTCCTGGATGCTGGCGGCGGCTCATTGTTTTCGCTCGCTGACTGACAGACAGGCCGTTCTCTGGCTCTTCCCAGATTCTGCTGCTTTATTACTGCACGAGCAGCGCTGGTTGGATGGCTGGGAGCGGTGTGTGTGTGTGTGTGTGTGTGTGTGTGTGTGTGTGTGTGTGTGTGTGTGTGTGTTCAGGTGGCGCAGTCACAGGTGACGCCGTGGTTCTGGTCTTCACGGGGCTTTTTCACGTAACCCGACTCTTCGCTCTCTGCGTCTGTTTTGTTTTCACTTTTCACAGTTGAGCGGCTTTGACGCTGCTTCAAGTAAATCACCTCCAAACTACTGTTAAAGTAATTAGAAGCGGCGTTTAGTGGGTCTGAGCGCGGAGACGGCTTTGTTGGGTCCGTTGTTAAGCGCAGCTTCCAGCACAGTTGGATTGGACGCGATAGGAATCTGCATTCTGTGCTGCAGCTGAAGAATATTGTGGCTTGGCTGGAGAGTTGCTCTTATCTGGAACATTAGCAGGGGTTTCCTCGCCTTTAGACAGGCTTAGCTGGTAACATTGCCCGTGGAAGAAGTTTGATGTCATTATGCTTTGAAGATTTAAGAAGAGCGTCTTAAAGCTCCGGGGGAAACACAAAGCTCCTAGAAAACATGCAGAGCATCATATAACAGTGGTTACACACAAAGGGTGTGATCTGCTACAGTGTCGCTATGAATGCATGTGAAACGCATGACTTCCAACCATCGCTTTATGTTTTTTATGTTATAACTTGTGATTGTTATTGGAAGCTGAACCAAACAGCGGCTCTGTGTGTGTCTCATTTCTTAATGAATGCTCCTTTGCATGATCTGCATGCGAGGCCTCTGGCTGAACAGCCTTTCTACAGGTGCTTCACTAAAAGGCCTCCATGCTTTGATGCTTAGAAACAAAGGCTGCAGATGTGTGTGTGTGTGTGTGTGTGTGTGTGTGTGTGTGTGTGTGTGTCTGTGTGTGTGTGTGTCTGTGTGTGTGCGGTGTGTGTGTGTGTGTGGTTGTCTGTGTGTGTGCGTGTGTGTGTGTGTGTGTGGTGTGTGTGTGTGTGTGTGTGTGGTGTGTTGTGTGTTGTGTGTGGTTGTGGTGGGTGTGTGTGTGTGTGTGTGTGTGTGTGTGTGTGTGTGTGTGTGTCTGTCTGTGGGTGTGTGTCTGTGTGTGTGTGTGTGTGTGTGTGTGTGCTTTCCTAGAGTCCTGAGGTTGAGCTGTCACCTTGCCACACCAGACGTCTGAGAGGATGTGGTCCGTGAGGGAGGTTTGCTCCCTTTGTTTCGCTCTTTCTTGTTCTCTCTCAGATGTTTTCGTATTAATACGCCGAGTGGAGTCCTGGTTTTCTTATTTTGTACTGTTCCGCTAGAGCTCTAAACAACTTACAGTAAAATATGCGCACTGCTAAGTGTAAGCCAGAGATTAGTCCTGGGATTTTTGCAAACAATGGCGAAAACCTCAGCAAGTGAAGCCAGGATGTGTGGGATTGTCCTGGTTCTGTGGCGAGGATTGTGCCGCATCCTAACTGATCTGGGATCATAATGTCTGTAAGGGCCCGAATCAAAGCGGCGCCGACCGCCTGCTTTGGGAAGAAGGAGTCACAGCGGCATCAGAAACGGAGCGAGTACAGCTGCTTACGCTGCAGCGTCTCACACTCCATCCTTCCTCCTTTCCTCCCCCTCCTCCCACCCGCCTCCCCCCTCCTCCCACCTCGGCCTGTACTCCTCTCATATTACTTATACTTTGAAATGCTCATCTGCCGGTGCTTTGGGCGTCCCAAATTGTTGAAATCCCGAAAGATAAAATCGATGAAGAGCTATAGATGTTTGTTTTGAAATTAAATTGAATTCTGGGGCTGCTCTCCGCCTGATGCTGCGTCTCTCTTCAGGAGAGTCCTTTGTCAAATTTGTCACACCTTCACTTGGCAGGCTGGAGGAAGGCAGATGAGGAGTACAGGCGAATGGGAGAGAGACGGAGTTGGTGAGTCACGGTCCATAAGGAGGGCAGCGCAAACAGTCTGGAGCAGGCATTGTATGTCTGGCTCCCATATGCAGGGCCGTATACACTGGTGCATAAACACATGTAGTGGTCGCGGGGGCCTGTGCGTGCATATGTGTGTGGTCCACGCTGCCAATGTGCTCTGGCCTGTGTTTTTTGATGCTACGTCCTCTGTCCGACAGTTCACCTGTCGACATCGTCCCCCTGGAATCCACTGACCACACGTTTGAAGCTGTTGTGATTGGGTGACACTGAACACGTCACTGGACATTGGCCAAGTGGGCATGAGGCAGAAGATCAGGTGTCCAGCGATATGTAACGTGGAGCTGATGTGCAGGGCTAAAATCATTTCAGGGCCGAGGAGACGGTGGAGGTATCGCATGTCACCAGACGTAGCAGAACTTTGGAGCCTCAGCTTTGTATTCAGCATTTGGATGCGTTAAGTGTGGTTTATTGCTGCTACTGTAAAGACCTCCTACATAAAGTAATTATCCGTAAAGTACAGAGCAGTGAGTTCAGTGAATCTGAGACAAGGAATTAATTAGTCTTTGTTTACTAGAACGATCTCTGTAGAGTGATCCTCGATGTTAACTGAACTAAGTCATTCTAAACTTATAGATTTATTGTTACTTAAGTCTTGGAAACATGATATAGAGTATATAAAAATATATTGGAATTCCAATTTGATGTGTGTGTGTCAACAAGTGTGACCTGACTGGGAGGAAGCTATGGAGACATCTTCAAAAGGAGTGTGTGTGTGTGTGTGTGTGTGTGTGTGTGTGTGTGTGTGTGTGTGTGTGTGTGTGTGTGAGTGTGTGTGTGTGTGTGTGTGTGTGTGTGTGTGTGTGTGTGTGTGTGTGTGTGAGTGTGAGTGTGTGTGTGTGTGTGTGTGTGTGTGTGTGTGTGTGTGTGTGTGTGTCTGGTGTCAAAGCGCTGACTCGTGTGTCTTACACACACAGAGCGAGCGCGTGCTGGTGAATGCTGCCCCGCGGCGCGTTCAGGGTGAATCAGGAAATCAAAGGCTTCCCAGCGTGCGTCCTGCGCAGGTGCATCACTCTGCACCTAGCGTGTGACGGAGGCAGCGTCGGTGCATTTCCACTGAGTCGTGTCACTGCTGTTCGTGTACAGTGCGTCTGAAGCACGCTGTGCAGCCGCAGACAAAGACGTCTGTGTGAGTGTTTGTGCAGGAAAACAAATGGCTGCTCTGTGCGCTCCTGTGTGCGGCTAATGTGCTCCCTTGCACTCAGGGGGAGCGGTTGCAGGCGTAGCTAGGAGAACTCCGAGGTTATTTGAGATCATTAGGCAGCTGCCAGCACTCCTGGGCCCGGCTCTTCTCTGGCCCTGCTCTGCCCCCCCCCCCCTGTCAGGATTAAGCCGAGCGGAGCAACAGTTGCAGACAGCTGGGAGCGACTCATGCGCTGACATTAGTTGAACAGCTGTTTCATCCCCGCGGCCCGCGCCTGAGAACTGGGGCTTCGGCTTCCACACAATGGGCCCGCTTTGTTTCATGCCGAGACAATGGCTGTGATTGCTGCGATGCTGCTGTGCCACCGCCCGCTGCCCATTTCACCCCAGACCGTAGAACATATTCCATTTAAAACTTGCGCTTTCGCTGCCGCGTCTGGGGCGTGAATGCCTGCTTGCATTGTAGCCTAAACTGTGTATGTGGGCTTAATTGTTCTGCTTGGTGGAGGGAGGCCTCTGATAATGGTAACTAAGACAAGTGGATCTTATTCCCATAGCAACAGGAACATATCTTTCCCAGGAGCAGAATTCATTAATTATGCCTTTCTTATACAGGACCTTTATTTTCTGAGACAGGAATTAGAATGCACGCTCAATTTCCTCCTCGGCGTAAGAGCTGCATCGCCGACTGCATCACCTCTCCAGCTGCTGCTCCACAGCTAATAGAGAAATGCTCCGTCGCCGGGAGAATATTAACTCATATCAACGCGCACAAATCACACTCGCACACGCTGGTAATGGCTCCGTGTACTCGCGTATGTGTTTCAGCGTGTGCTTTTTATGCCTGTGTTTACACCTCGTGCCACGAACTGCGCCGCGCTTCTTCGTCCCATTCATTCCCGCTCAGCCGGGCCTTATTTTTTCCTCTCTGCCTTATTATTGCGAGTCTGAAGTAAAAGATTACGTGTAATCCGTCAGCCTGGCTTCGTGTCGGCGCTCGCGAGGGAGAAAAAAACAAGACAAATGAGGGGAAAAGGGAAAGTTGATACTGTGTAATAAAACACAGGGAAATGAGGAAGTGAGGTCGTGGAGGGTCGGCACTGGAGAGTTTCTTATTAGCATCACTGGCAGAGAGGCGCCTTTTCCTTGAAAGGTGCTCTTTTGCCAGCGTGTGCGCGGCGGTGACAGCAAGTCAGTTCATTTATTTGATGAGAAGTGCTCCGACCGTTTCTATAATCCGAGTGGGCACATGGAGCACTCGCAGCCACGTCGGGGCCGACGCGCACACGCCCCACCAGGAATGCGGGCGCCCTGTCTCTGCCTGTCAATGAGATTCCAGGGGAATAAAGCGTTGGCAGCGCCGTGTTCCTCAGCAAAGGGGGAGTGGAGAGGATTTAAACGAGAGCCTGTGCAAGACCACCGCTGCCCCCCCATCCCCCCAACCCCCCCGAAGATCTGTCATCGCTGCTGTGACATTTTCTAGATCTGATATGACAGAAACGGCTCCAGCAGCATCGCCGTCTCCTGCTCGCTGCGTATCTGCTGCCGCTATCTGGTCTCGCCAGATCAATGCAGGGGGCTGAGAGCACATGGAGAGATATATGGTTGTGGAGTACAGCCTCAGCTTCCACCTGCAGCAATGTCATTCAGTATTCTGCTTGGTCAGAGGAAGAAGTCACCTGCCTCTGCAGTTCGCGCCTCTCTCTCCCTCAGCGTCCTCTGCTCTTTTCCTTTTGTCCACGTGCACGCATCCATCTCCAGCCGCCGCGCATAGAAGGCGATAGAGTGCAGCGCTAGTGACAGAGAGGTGATGTCCTTCCAGGTCCACATGCAGAGATGCTGGGAAGCGTGGAAAGTGGCAAAACGAGAGAAACACAAGAGGGGGGAGAGCCTGTGCTGAGGCAGTCGGCTGCTGCGTGCTGTGTCAGAGGTTCACACAGGCTCCAGCGATTTATAGCTAATCTATTTGGCTCAACAGAGGCCTTTAGCCTCGCTGCCCTCCCCGTCTGCGTCTCGCAGACACACATCTGGACGCGCTGGAGGAAAGCGCCGTCCTGGACGCACCTCGCTTCGCGGGGCTGCGCTGCTGCCTGTGCTCGGTGTTAACTCAGAAATGCTTCCCTCCCGCGTTTCGCCAGGCCGCGTGTGTGATGAGCCAGCGGAGGGGAGGAGGAAAGGTCGTCCTAAAGCAGACGTGCAGGAGCTGAGAAGCATCCCAGTGAGTATCTCTCTTTGAAATGCGTGGGTGTTTGAAGTGGGCTCCCATTTTCCTGCACAGGAGCAGCTCCCCGTGAAAATGCGCAATATGCAGTAGAGTGTAGCGATAATCCTTGCATGTATTCAAACCTGTCTTCCTCACCCCTGAGCAGGCCCATATGATAGTACAATGGAAGGAAGAGTTTAAGCGCCGCTCCAGGGTTAAGTGTCCGTGTTCAGGGTGCTGGTTAGAGTTTCCCAGCATCTATGGCGTCAAGTACCACTATCAACGCTGCCAGGGGGTGAGTCACTAAACTTTGCTCCTTCCTGCTTTGTAGCTATTTCTTCCTTAAGCATCGGAGTTTAACACTCGCTATAGTACTGGAGAGAACCCTCAATTAAAGCCAGTCATGACTGACCCATGTAGGTAGTGCACATGAAAGAGGAGATGCTCCAAAATATTTGGTAATGATACAGCATATGTGGCTGATTAGCCCGAGCCTACGATAAGCCAAGTGAACGTTCCTTTGCTCCCACCGACTGTCATCTGATCGTGTGCAGGGAGGAAGCTCGCCCTGAATCCCCGCTCCTCATATGTGTGTTTGTAGGCCACCATAGCTGAGAAGCTGAGTCATGGCTGTCCCTACTGTGAGGCAGTGTTTGCCACAAAGGTGCGCCTGCAGAAGCACAAGCTGTGGAACCACCCGGACAGAGCGGGTGCGGAGCCCAAGGACGAGCAGGCTCGACTTCAGAAGACTCCCGTCAAGTCCAACCCCAAGAAAAGGTGACTGGGATTTAGACTGACCCACATCATGTTTCTAGTAATGTCATAACGCTGACTGGCCGAACTGTCCTCCTTCTGTCTGTGGATTCAGGCCCATGGAGAACAGTCCCCCGTCTCCGGTGTTTTTCAAAGTGAAAAAGACCCACGACGTGTCCGCGCCCGCTCTGAACGGGGAGCTGACCCACCACAAGAGTGAGCGGAAACAGCACGGCAGCAGCCAGACGTCCCAGCAGCCCCACCAGCACCAGCCGCTCCAGTCCCAGCACTCCCAGTCCCGCAGCACGTCGTCGGACGCAGGGGGCAGCGAGAGCGAGGGCGGCAGCCTTCCGCCTCCGTTCCCTGACGAGGACCCGGAGCGAACGAGGCACAGTAAGATTACAGCACATTATTTGGGGTTTTACCAATGTGCTGGCACAATTATGTGTTTGACCATTTCTTGTTCTGTTTTCCTTTTGAGCCAGGACGGAAGCAAAAAACTCCTAAGAAGTTCACTGGCGAGCAGCCTTCCATATCCGGAACGTTTGGACTGAAAGGTACCAGCCAGTGCCTCACTTCATCCTGTTTCTGCAGCAGGAAGCAAAGGCGTCTTAGGAAAAATGCAGACAACACTGTGCAGTCTCATATACGTTATATTATTAATAAACAGGTAAAAATGTGGAAAACACACTGGTACAGTATTGATTGCTTGACATTAAACGCTCCCTATGGAAGCTGATCAATGCTAAATGTAGAGGTGGTATACATCTAAATAAATCAGTGACTCACAGCAGGCAAACGTAATATGCACATCTTATTTTAGTGACTGTGTCTTTCTGTCTGAAAGAAATGCTGAAAATGCGCAGTGACTCATATAAGTAGGATTCACTGGGTTGTAAACCATAACTACCTACAAATAACAGTTTGTTGGTTAGTCACTGATCTAGTCCAGCTCAAACAACCACCTTTTTGTCACTTTCCCACATTCCTCCTTTCCATTTCTAGCGTTGCTCCTGTTCAGTGTTGTCCTCCATCTGGTCCTCGCTGCTTGTATTTCTCCTAAGTCTTGTTAATTACTGCCATGACTAAGTGTCTGCCAACGCGTGTGTGCTGCAGGTATGACTAAAGTGGAGGAGAAGCTGAAAGCAGGCCGCGTGAAGAGACCGGAGGCGAGCGTACACAGCGAGGAGCACCAGAGGAGGCCCAACACAAGCCACTCCTCCAAGAAGGACCCAGCCGCAGCTCAGTCAGGTTGGATTTACTGTCACCAGAGCTAACGTCATAGCTTCATATCGATTCTAAACTATGATAAAGAGAATTTCCCCACATATCAACTGTAAGACAGAAGAGTGCAACAATACTGAGTAGAGTGAGAGTCTGATGCCTGCAGAGATATTAAACCAGTAATATTGGATGAACTAATTGACATTGCACGCCTGTGTTGAAGGTGTCGTTCCGGACTCCCAGTGGCAGCGAGCGATCTCGGAGCGTGGTGAAGTGGTGTGTCCCACCTGCTCCATCGTCACCAGGAAAACGATCCACGGCCTCAAGAAACACATGGAGATCTGCCGGAAGGTCGGTACAGCTGCCGCCAGAGCGTTGGCGCTAATAAGACGCCAACACCGGCGTGATTCCAGTGCTGCGGCTGTAAATACTGAGCTAATGCTAAGTGCTGTTAGCCTAGCGTGTCACATGTGGCACTGTGCTATAGACACAATGGGTTGTGTTCAGTGCATCTAGTATCATAGCAACACAAACAGCTGGGAGCGTGGAGTGAAGCTCCCTCAACCCAGAGCTGTGATTTTCACAATAGATCATAGCCTCCGCTGCGGTGATATTAGATCCTGCTCCCTGAGGAGCTCATTGTGCAGGGTCTGGGGAGCCGTTACAGTAAATACATTGATTGGAAGGATAGAAACAACATCAGGCATCGGGCGAAAGCTTACGTAATGTCCTTAACGCCACTGTTCCTACTATGGAAGCTAATCCAGTAGCCTGGCTCAGAGGAGAAGTCACTGGACACGTGTCTGGTTTATCTACATTCCATTCATTGTGGTCCTGTTAATAAACCATGTGGAAGCGCCAAACAAATGCATCTCTAATGCGCTGAGCTCTTCCTGTGGCGGTGTGTGTGTGGTGCGGTGGACCTGGGCCCTCAGAGGGACATTTAATGGCTCCGTGTGACTCCATTAAAGTGACAGACTACCGTTAAGCAATGACAGAATCACCACATTACCACCGGGTCGCTCACCATCAACACACCTACACTTCACTACACTACCAAATCAATACAGAGGTGAGGACAGAAGTCTACGTGAAGGAACTTTGTGTAACACTAAATTGGCTCCTGAAGTTTCACAACATTTCCCGTTTCTCCACATTTGTACAGACGCTATTAGATTATAGATGACATCACGCTGTATTGATAATAGCAATAAAGACCAAAGGCGGCAAATGTGGGCCACTGGTTTGTTCCTTTAATAGAAGTGTTATTTGAGCTGGTGTTTACTCTTTAACCCCTGCAGCTCCAGGACGCGCTGAAGTGCCAGCAGTGCCACAAACAGTTCAGGTCTAAGGCCGGCCTCAACTACCACACCATGGCTGAGCACAGCACCAAGGTACTAACACACAGACGTCCCAAACCATGAATGTGAGTCATGTTGGAGAAATGCATCGGAGGACGGATTGTGATGCTTCGGACGTTGAGTCAGGGCTGTTACAGTAGCTATTCAAGGCTACACCACAGAACCCTTCAGGAAGCGGTGGTCAACGTCTGAGTCGGTATAATCCGCCATATGCTTCGGCAGGTGTCAGGTTTCTGGGTTCACTGAGCTGCTCCTGCTGCACCCACATAGATAAAACTCGATCTGTGGGTGTGATCGATCACGCGTTCGAGCCGGTTGATCGGTGCGTCGGTGCCCTGGTCATTGAAGTGCTCACGTTTCCTTCTGCACATGTCTTAACCCTGACAGGAGAGAGCTTCTTTAAGATATTATCGTGACAGTCCTGCATTAGTGCTATGGTAGCACTATGAGGTTTCCTGAATAATTCAACGCTGCCTGTTTAGTATCAGGAGCCCAGTGCGTGTCCGCCTGGGCTTATGCATGTGTACAGCAGACAGTGTAGATGAATGGGTCGTTAGTGTCTCCAGTCTCCACGTGTCTGACCTTACTGGCTGCTGTCCAGTCCCACAGAGCAAAGCAAAGCTTTGTAAGTTCTGCTGTGGTCAGATGTTAAATCCCTCAGTCGTATGAAGTGTTATAAAGGTTTTTAATGGGAGGATTTGCTCTGACCTGGGGTTGTGTGTGTCTGTCTGTGTGGACACATGGCCAAGCCCCAGTGCACCATGGGAAGGCACAGCACGCTGAGAGAAGGACTCCGGTCCCCCGCTGAGCTTGACCTTGATGTCACGGCTGCTGCTGGGATGGAGCGTCCACGCCTGCTCCTTTCTGATGCACTCTCGCGTCTCTCCTCTTGCCTGGAGCCTTGAGTGACGGGCTACATGGACGACCCGCCTCACGACTCGTCCTCCCACCTGCACAGAGGCCGGAGTCGCGCCTCCGTTCGTTGCCTGTGTGGACACGTGAGGACACGCAGGCCGCTCCAGGTTTGCGTCCTCAGAGCGGACGCCCTGCAGTGGCAGCGCCTTCGTCTGGTCTCTGGCAGCCTCGCCATCTGTGCTTCTGGCCCCGGCTGAGGTTTGGCACCAGCCGACGCTGGAGTGAAAACACGAGTTTGACAGTTGTCATAAACATGCCTTGAGTGAGCGCCTCCCGTGGAACCGCTTAATGATCCGGGCGCAGTGCGGTGGAAAACACATTTTGGTCGGCGGCGTTTGAATTCGGGGGGACGCGTCGGTGCTGTGGCGGAGAAACGCTGATGCGACGTTGTGTTCGTCTCCCCTCAGCCCTCGGGGAGCGAAGGCCAGACGGGCGATGAGCACGAAGAGAGAGAAAGGCTGCGGCGAGTCCTGAAGCAGATGGGCCGAATCAAGTGTCCTAGCGAGGTACTGTACGCCTCCCTCCCTTCTCTCCTTCATGTCTGTGCGTCCAACGTTTCTGCCTCTCGCGTCACGTTTTCTTCTCTCCTCATCGGCCAGATTTGATTTTGTGCCTCCCTTTTCCTCAGGCTCCTCTTTTTGTGTCTGCTTCCTTTTACCTCCCTCCCTCCTGCTTCTTTTACTTTAAGCCTTGTTCTTGAAATGTAGCCCAAAACCACATCAACACTCTGCTTCCTATTACTCACAGTGGAGTCTAAAAAGCGGAGGGAAGAGAAAGCAGTGAAATAAAAATCTCCACAGTGATGTCTTCACACTGACAAATGAGCAGTTTTCTACTGTTTCCTCCTGTTTTCTTTTTTTCTGTTCTGAATAACCATGAAATATTAACCAATACCCAGTTTTCTGTTTAATATCTTTTTTTCTGCCACTGGCTTCACTCGAACAGGGCTGCTCAGCCCACTTCTCCAGTCTGATGGGCTACCAGTACCACCAGAAGCGTTGTGGAGGAGAGTTCTCTGACGACGAGAAGCCCGTGTTTCTATGCCAGCATTGTGGGAAAAGCTACCGCTCCAAGGCTGGCAGAGATTACCACGTGCGAACGGAACACTCGCCGGGTATCACCTCCACCGCGACGGCCACGGCAGCCGCCAACAACAAGGACAACGTTCCTGACACTAATAACAACACCGGCAAAGACAGGGTAAGGAACAGGAAATGTGTAGGAGACCTCTGTTCGTTAGCTTATTTTGGAAGGTTTGAGTCAGTAACTTGTCCACACTCCTCCTCAGGTGGTCTTTGAGGAGTCGCCATCAGGAGCCAAGAGGGAAAAAAGCCATTTTGAGAAAAATGACTGGGAGGAGAATGCGTTGTCCAACCAGCCGAAGGATAAGGAAAGGGAAACACGGGAAAAACAGAGAGAAAAACAAAAGGAGAGGGATCGGGACAAAATCAAAACAGCCCAGATTAAAAACCCGGAGGAAGATTTCGAAAGGACCCCCAGTGGCAGAGTGAGGCGCCGGTCGGCTCAGGTGGCCGTGTTCCACCTGCAGGAAATAGCAGAGGACGAACTGGCTAAAGACTGGGGCACCAAGCGCCGCATCAAGGACGACCTGGTGCCCGACAGCAAGAGGGTGAGGACGTGTGCACAACGCACCCAATCTGCCTAAACGAGAACCTGAGCACACATGCTAATATGAATGTTCTCTGTTGTGTAGTTAAATTATACCCGTCCGGGCCTCCCCAACTTCAGCCCGGAGCTTCTGGAGGCTTGGAAGAACCAGGTGAAGGAGAAGGGCTTCATCTGCTGCACCAATGAAGTAAGAGCAATAACTGAATTCATCATAAAGTTGATTCAGATCTGTGGTTTATGGTGCTGATTATCTTCAGCAAGGGTTTCGCTCCGTTTGCGTGTGTTTTGTTTCAGAGCTGTGAAGCCGTCTACTCCAGTGTATCAGGACTAAAGGCCCATCTCGCCAACTGCAGCCAGGTACAAACAGCCAACAGCAGCAAAGTTACTACACATAACACACACCCTGAATTACTGTTTATCCAGTTAATGACCAGCTCAGGGCGGTTTGTCCCCTCTGTAACTGTTTTCACAGCACAACATTATACACTGTTTCTGTCGTAGGGTGGTAGAGAAATGGGGAAGTACACCTGTCTGATCTGTCAGAAAGAGTTCAGCTCTGAGAGCGGGGTGAAGTACCACATCAGCAAGACACACTCACAGGTGGGTCAGTGGGCTGGAAAGGTCACCCTCCTGTGTCATATCATGCCTAAGTTAAAGTTTATATTTTATTCTGTCGTGTTACCGATACAATACTGTCCAATATAATCCCTCTTTATGTAACAGCTCCTCTAGCCTTGAGACTAAAAATACTCATTGGAGTCCCCACCCCCCTTCTCTCTCTGGGATGCTGTTTCAATAAAATGTCCGGTTGACATTAAAGCTCAGGCTAAACATACATGTGTTTGGCAAAGCCACTAGGCCAAAATAAAGGCAGTCAGCTACTGTAACAGAACTACGAGTACTGTGCAATTTAAAAACACAAAACTCAGCTTCACAAAATGCATTGCATATAAGAAAGTACTTACTGAAGTACAATTATGTGTTCTAGCGCAAAACATGGGCCAGATGTCAGCACTGTGATGTAATTCATGAAACAGCACCATCGTCCATATTAACTGATCTGATGATTTTGGTTCCTGAGTCATTGTGAAAACAGCTTCCTGTTAATGGCAGCGAGTTCTTGTCTAGTTTCTTGTTTGTGACTAATAAAACTGCGTCTTTGCTGTAGAACTGGTTCCGGGCGGCGGCCAGTCAAGTGGTCTGTCCGAGCAAGAGTAACGTACCGGAGAACAACGGGATCAAAGCCGAGGTGAGAAACGGTGCCACGGCCGGTAAGAAGAGGGGCCGCAAGCCCAAAGAGCGCCCGCCAGCGCCCGCCCTCCTTCACACGCACCCTGCAGCACTTGGCACTTGTCAAAACTCAAGCCTTTCCATGATTCCTTCCTTGGGCCCAACACAGCCCGCCACCCTGATCCCTGACCCAACAGACAACGCCAAGTCAGGCCAAGTCAGACAGCACGTCCCCTCCTCTGCCAGACGAAGCAAACCCAAGAGGTTTTCATTGTCAGAGTAGCTCTGCTTTTGTGGACCCAGGAACCAGAGAGGATGAGACGCTGATGCGAGGAAGCTAAAAGACACCTCGACTGCAAGAAGAGAAGAAGTCAACCATTTAGTACAGACTTTAACTCTTTGTGTGGAACCCCCATGGTTGACAGTAGTGTTTTATTTCTCCATTCCACTTGTCTCTTTGAAGGCACACAGCAAGAACGTCCTTAGCAATCAAAGCTAAAACTCAGACTGATACAGTGACAGCGTTGTGTAAACAGTAGCTTTTCTTATAGTCTGTAATATGGTAGTTCTGCAAACTAATAAAGAGTCATTCAAGTTGTGTTTGAGAGGTTTTAAAAAGGATATTCTATTAGCATGGTTGATACAATAGCTAGTGTTTTCACATTTTTTCACAGATAAACTGTACTATGTACATAAACATTATCTATATAAAACATATACATAAATATATCTATATATATTTACAGTAATGCCATCTGTCATTTCCAAGCCTGACTCCTCCCATTGGATCATGAGCAATCAGAATATTTGCAGTGTGTGTAGTGCAATGTTGTTTTGACCTAGATTTTTTTTGTACTTGTTCATAGTTAAACCTTTTTTGTTTACTTTTATGTTTCAACTAAACAATGGTCATAAACTGTCAAATAATGGTCTTTCATGATGATCATGTTCCACTCTGCTGTTTTGACAGTTAGGTGGATGTCACTTCAATGATGTTTTTTTTCTTTCTGTATCACGTGAAGATGGAAGGTATCTGCTTTGACAGCCATGCTTGGGTATCAGAAGATTCTTTTATACTGAAGTCAATAAGCAGAATACCCTAAAACGATTGAGATTATCATCTGTAAGGTGTAAGTTAGTAACATTGATTCTGAATATGGCATTGTGTTGTTTGAATATGAAAACTTGAAGTACTCTGTCTAAAATAAGACTGGCAAAGCTAACTGTTGGACAGAAGGATGAATAGTGTGTGAAGCTTGTTGCACCATTGCAGCACAATCAAATGATGTGACACCATTTCAAAGGAGGCCATGTTGTGGCTACTGCTTTAGCTTGAATCAAAGAGCTGAGGAAAGAATTAAATACTATCTTTTATAGAGAGGATGAGGAAAACAAAACTTTTATGAAACATAAAAATGCAAATGAAGAGTCAAATATAATAATGTTTATAAATTAATTCCTGGATGTTCAAAGTAATTGCCTTGCACTTTAACCCTGAACCCTTGATGTGCCCCTCTTGTATTTTTGCACTCCAGGAGTATTCAACCTAACTGAGTGGCTGTCAGGCACAAAAACAGAAATGTTTTATGGTGGAGAAGAATTTGCTTAAGGATGAACTGAATTTGTCTTTACATGGAGCAGCATCGTGAACTCTGTCTGCACTTCAACACGGCCATAGAATTATGACTCGCCACACAAAGCCATAGCTGGTCTGTTGAACGTCTGCTCTGCCACTTATTGCTAGTTTATCTTCAGATTTTAAAAGGATACATTATCTAATTACTTTTCAAATCTAAAATGTGTGCAATCAGAGAATATTTTCACTTCAGCAAACTTAAAGTAAATACTTGAATCTACAGCTATGTTCGCTATTTGAGCAGATGAGAAACCCATAAATGCTTGATTTATATTTGCAGTCTATGTCCATAAAAATAATGACTTGCTTACTTAAAAAAGGAAATATCACAAATCTATTTTATATTCGCTTGTGTGTGTTACCTAGATAGCAACCTGATAGCTTTGGATATAGTTGTGAGGTTAATCTGGAGAGTTAATAAAGGGTGCTTCTCTTGCCACTCTACCTTAAGGACTTGATACAACTCAGATAAGTCCATCAGTCCATCCTGCCATGTTCTCCCTAATGGCAAGTCTTCTAAATTTTGCACCAACACATGTCAATATTCATCATTTGAAAAACGCACTGATGTCAGCAGAACATTTTCAACAAACATTCAATTTGAAATGTGTCTTTGTATCCCAGGTGGAGTCATCCCCAAACTTTTATATTGTAAATTGAACATTTGAGCTGAATTTCCTCCATAATTAATCAACTGATGGAGCTTATTCAGGTGGGGATGACTATGCATGTGTCTGTCTCTGGACCTTTATCTTCTATCCAGGTTTCACTGGTGAAGAGGATAAGTAAGACAAGCACTGATTGGTCCTTGGACCATTTCAATAGAATTTGTCAAGATCTTATGTATGTGTGTGTGGGTGGGTGTTTGTGTGTGTGCGTGTGTATTAAACAGCACCTTTGTAACGAGTGGATGTCAGACTTGGTAACACTTCTTGTCGAGTGTTATGCTGTGGCACAGAACCAGTTGATCAATTGCTTGTTTCTCATTTCATTAATAACATAATTTTGACTGTGTTTACCTGACAAGCTTTGGTGTCGCAATATGATAGTTTAGCACTGCTTTTAACAGTGGGTATTTTATATTTTATCACACCCTTTACTATCCGTCTTCCTATGATGTGGAAACACATATCTATCCCGCAGTGTGAGCTAACTGCAACATGTTTAGAGAGTACAGCAATACACCATATTTAGCTGGTTTTGTTGGCTTGCTGATATTTTAATATTGATGTGTCTTCTCAAATTGTATGGCTTTTTCACTCCCCCTATTTTATTTGTTTGCTTTAAAAATGCTTTTTACATATTATGAAATGAAAAAAAAGGTTGAAAAAATTTGTACACCACAAAGAACATTGTAGGCCTGTGTGTCGGCATACACTGTTATTTTATCCATTTTGATGAGTCACTTAAATTGAGCTTTTTCCGTACACAATGACAAACACAGTGAGAGCGTCCTTTATTATTATCTACTCAATATGGGACAAAAGGCGTATGTATGTGTGTTTGTTTCTGTATTTAGTGCACTTACTATATCATGAAATAGGCTTGAAATAGGAGTGTTGTTTGGCGCTTTCTAGTTACCTGGACTGTGTGTGGTGTGACTTTTGTACCTGGGGATTCAGCAGGCTCAAGTGTCTTCCCTTTGTCAGCAATGTTATTTCCACAACCAATGTTAATCCTTATAAATCCCCCTAGGCAGCCTGACAACTGTACCCTTTATTGGACAACAGTGGTTCATTTTATATGCTACCTACTTTAAAAGCAGGAAATGGCATCTGTCTTTGTTGTCAGTGCCATTGTGACGAAACTGTTGAGTTTTATGAAATGATGTTGTAGCTCATAACTGGTTATAGGTAACAGGTAAAATGATACTAATAATGTATTAAAGATTTCCATATTTGAAATTAATCTGTATAGTACCTAATGTACGAGGCACCAGGACCTCCTTTGAGTCTGAACTGTTACACTTTTTCTCCCAAACTTGTTGTATTACCTGTGCATTAGTATCCCTCAACTAATTAATAAAGGTTTGTTGATTAAACTTGCATCAACTGTGTCAGTGTAAGTTTGGATCTTGGTTTTGTGGTGTCAAGATGCATATTTACCTTTGAATCTGTATTAAATCACCTTTTTTAAGGGTTTTCAAAACTACTTGGCAGGTAAGTTCCAAACAAATATAGTCATAGTCATTGTTTTGTGAACTCAGGCTGTTTCATCTGAGCAATGATGCTGGTAGGACCCTGTGCTGCAGGACTCCTTCCTGTAATAATACAAAATAAATCCGAGGTTGCTCAGGTAAACAGCTTAAGTGCAAAAAAACATTTGCATAATAGTAGAAACTGATGAGATAATTTCTGTTTTACTTACCATAACATCAAAACACCTCCTGTGAAAAACGTTTTATAATGTAATTATGTAAATGATGTGCTACAGCTTTTACCCAGTGTTAACTCTAAACTTTACAATATTGTCATTGGTAGCCTCATGGCACAACTTAAGTTGTAATTGCCTGATAAATCAATTGCACTGCACCATAAAGTACGAGAAGTGTTTTGCTATACGTATATTACAGTTTATATACTATACGTTTTGATATACAGTGTAATTCAGAGATAATATATGAATGTTTCTAAATGAATAAACTGTATTCACATGTGATATTAATCCACACGTGGCCTGCTAACATTGGAACGGCCTTGTGTGAGTGTGAAACTGTACACGCTGCTGTCTCGGTCATTGTCGGTAGCGCTGCACTCGGGGTTTGAAGTCCATTTAAGGCTCGTTTCTGGTGGAAGCCCGGGACAGTGTCAGACGACTCGCCTCCAAATCCCATGATGCCTCGGCGCTAACTGTATTCACCTGATTGTCAACAGAGTACTGTAGTAATGTCTGCCGTTCGCAGGGAGGAAAGACTCGCAAAGATGGAGAACGAAGCGAGAACTTCTTGTGTGTCACACGGGTAATTGTCTTTGCTTTTATTTCCATTTTATGTGGTTATTTTTTAACGTAGTAAAATATATTTTAGCAACGCTGGCAGTTATACAGTAGGTTAGCATCTGTACGGAGACACGCTGTGTGCTTTGATGGGTGCAGTCGCTGAAACGGCAACAAGTCGCTTTAATATTAGCCTGAAGTAAGAGTGTAATGGCTGAATTATTACATATGTTAGTTAATCCCACCGTGAGTAGTCGAAGTTCGTCGTTTTAACGGTTTCGTGTTTGGCTGTGATAGTTGTCGTACTGGTCAGTATGTTACACGAGGTGTCCCCTAAACAAAATGTTCACCTCCGCCAAACTGGGAAATATATCAGATGATTTAGACAGCTAGCGGTTAGCTGGGACGTGCTAGCTTAATGTATGGCAATGGGCTAAATCAGGCATATAGGAGAAGGAAGGGACAGCTTCAGCTTTAGCTAGCAAATGGAAGAGCATGGTGGCTTTAAGTCTTCACTATGAGTCAGGTCCTCGTGTCTGACTAAAATACGCTGGTCTGTGCAAGGTCACACGAGACTGCAGGAAAGCAACGTGTTCAGGTGACTAATAGAGGCCATACTTACAGTAAGTATTCCACAGTGTAACTGTATTCAGCCACTGTACAACTGGGCTGCTGCTGGTTGTCTTACTGTGCCACAAGAGGGTGTTGCTTGCACAGTTAAGGTGGAGAAGCCTGGCTGACAGAAAACCCTCATAACAGTATGTAATCAGCTCTAGCCAGACATTCTGGCTCGTTGAATATAATGTAATCCAGACAGAAGCACAGCAAAGCCTCAACCAGCACCAGATGAATGAAAACCTCAACGTTCGGCGGCAAATGAATAATGAATGCCTAGTAATGAGCGTAGCGCTTGTGTTTGTGGCCACAGAGAGGTGGTTGGATGTTTGGCATAGCAGCGCGTGCAGGCTCCTCGTTTCCACGGAGCTTTCGCGCTTTGCAGCTGTCTTCCACAGCAATAAAAACACGACAGTAACATTTACAATAGTGCGTGAAAGCTCTGACGGAACACGAGGCTCTTTGTCTTTTTCTGTGGTTTTACCAAGGAAATAAACAAAGTAAAAACGTTCAAATATCTGTGCGCTTTAGTCACATGTGGGGAAAGCTACTGAGCAGTGTGTTTTTGTAAGCAGCCTGTGCCTGGAACCGTTTTTAAGTTTGGACTTGCTTCACTGCAGAACGAGCCCGTCTCCTCTGATCTCTGAGCGCAACCGTTCACTTGTCTTTACATCTTATGGCCGCTGTGTGTGTGTGTGTGTGTGTGTGTGTGTGTGTGTGTGTGTGTGTGTGTGTGTGTGTGTGTGTGTGTGTGTGTGTGTGATGCGTGTGTGAGTGTGTGTCTGTTTGTTAACTGTGCGCCCAGGGCTATTCCTCAGACTGTCAGCTGATAGAGCAGCAGAGGTAGTGTTGGGTTTCATCATCTTGTTTATTCCCCGTTTGTGTGCGAGCGCCTGTGGATGTGTGTGTTTGCTGTCGTGCTCAGGTCTCCAGACTCTGGTGTAAGGTACACAGAGCCACTGTGAGTCCCTGCAGGGGAAAAAGCACATCACGTCCCCTCTGCGCTTCCTCCCTGTCATCTTCTCCCTCTCTTTACCTCCCCAACACAGCCTGAAGCATTCTATTTGAATCCAGTCAACTGTCAACATCAGACACGGATAATAGCTCGCTTGTCTTTCCCTACAGTTTTTTCTTTCTTGTTTTGGTTTTCCACAGTGTTTGTTACTCGCTTCTGCTCTGTGACACTGACTGTCACAGACAGATGACCCGAACTTGGCATGTGTACAGTGTGTGTGTGTGTGTGTGTGTGTGTGTGTGTGTGTGTGTGTGTGTGTGTGTGTGTGTGTGTGTGTGTGTGTGTGTGTGTGTGTGTGTGTGTGTGTGTGTGTGTGCCAGGAGTGGGAAGGTCTGGCACTAAACCTGGTGCTATTAATACCGCCTAATGAACATAATCTGGAGGGGAGGTTATCCTCTTACATTTGTGGGCTGGGAGGAGTGGAAAGCGAGTGAAAGAGGAGGGAAAAGCTCTGCAGCAGTTTGAGTCAGAGCGTGCTCTCTCTCGACCGAGCTGCAGTGCCTTTTCTCTCCCCCTGTTGTTCCACTGAATGGAAGAAACAGAAAGCTAAACAGATGTTTCAAGTTTCGTTTCTCATCAAAGCTGATTACCCTCTACATTGCCCACCCTTTAGCACGTTCTCTCTCTGGATGTGTCATTCCAGACTGCACTGCTGCTAAGCGCTTTGTTGTGCTTGAGTGTATAATATACACATAGGCAGGCAAAAATATAAGAGTAAGACACAATTTGTGCACTGCATGAAGTGGAAGCCGCAATTATACTGTCTCCAAGTATGAATTCACTACCGGCTTATTCGGGAGCTAGAATATCTGGCTGTTGGACTTTGAGATCTGATGGCAGGTAAGTGCAATTATTTATTTATTATTGATCTTTTTCCTTGTTCTTGATCTTTTTCCTAATTAATTTGTCATGTGGTAAATTAAAGCTGCTTTTTGCAGAGAAAGTTAGTTGTTGTTTTTTTAAATGTGGATTAGTGGAAAGTGATAACTGCAGCTGGAATATAGCCTACAGTGTTGTTTAGTAGCTTTTAGCAGTGTTGTTGACATTCATGCTACAAGTCAGATCTCTCAGAGTCTCAAAGTTTCACATATGGCGATATAAATGAATGATTATTCTCCTTTTTTCAGAAACATGACATATTACCTTGCTCTCACTTAGTAGTTCTTTAAACTGTAAAAATGTCAAAGTGTTTGTTTATGTTCGTGAGAAAAAGCTAAATGTCACAAAATACTTCAAAGTGCTATGATTTACCAGAGCAAATGAATGTGAGTCAGTGCCTCTTTAAAACAAAAATCTGAAACATGACAAGCTTCATAAAAGGAGGAGCCACTGGAGGACGGTTGGGTGAGACTGCGTTAGGTTGGTGAACCTCATAAACAACTTGGTATATATTTTAATGATTGTCAAAAATATAAATATTTTAAATAATATTAAAATGTGTTTCCCACAACAGCAAACTGAACCAACCTGTACCTGTCCCCAGTAGGCTTAAGGTTGGGTTGGGTCAAATGAATGTGGGGATTGTGAGTCATCGTTTATTTGCAACTAATAACTGTCAAACTAAAAAGAGTTTCATGGAAAGACATGAGCATTAAGCAACAGTACATGCTGCAGTGTTTTAATGACTGTGACTTGGAGCCACTGTTTGCTCCGCGAGCATCGTCTCACAGTGTGGGACTCAGGTGCCCTGAACTGTGACCTCATGTCAAGCCATTCTTAAACAAAGACACTTTCAAAGAGCACTGTCTGTAATGTTTAGCGTCATTGTTGACTGTTCTGTTGCTGTAACCACCGAACAAGGCCACGATTCAGCGTAATTACCTAGCTAATCTTTTATTGCACCTTGGTTTGGTTTTAACAGATAACTTGCGCTGCCTCATACATGACATTCATCTAGGTGTCCTCAGTCTGAGCCCGGTTCTTTGGCTCCAACTCTGCGATAAGACAAATCTTTGCTCTCTTGTATGTACTTCAACTGTGACCTATATGCACTTCACCTGGGGAGGTTTACTGTATGTTGCATATACTGATCTGTTGTTGACTGGATAACGCAGTATAAACAGGGGAAGAAGTGCCCTCTTATACTGCATAAAGTTCAGCTATGGCGTCTGGCTTCCTACAGTCGTCTCTAAGTGAAGTGTGGATGTCTGGGATCCTGCAGTAAGTGTTGATAGCAACTGTTACCTGGTTTTCTGACACAGAGAAGCATGTGTTTGTAACATAAGGCTGCCTCCTCAGCGTTTCTTGTTGATTGTATTTGCTCATTACTGTCGGTATCATATATACAATCGTATCTTGTAAAGATAATCCACAAGTGATTCCTCAGACCCTGTCCAATTAGATGTCAGTGAGTTTAAAATGATGGTAAATTGTTATTCTGTGTTTTTGATCTTGCTCACATGGATTATGTGAACATTCTCCTTTTATGTGTAGCCTTTGGTTTTTGGGTGGGGCACTGAGTAAAAATATTTTCACACAGTCTGGGAAATCTCATAGCTATTGGTTGTAATTAGTGTGTAACACAGACAACGCTATGGATTAGTGATATAGTTGATGTGTGCCGGACTCACGAACCTCAAGAGCCTCGTGCCTGTTTTGAATAAGCTTGTTGTCATTTGTTTATGAGAATGGAAACCGCGTTCACACGTAAAGCAGCCGTGCTGATCACACGATGTCGTTAGACTGAAGATACAGTGTACTTTGGTTTTACTTGTAGACTGTACAAAGCTCATCTGAAGAAACTAAACATTAACCCATGGTGCAGGTAGCACAATATCCATATCCTATCCTGCTTTATGTAAAATGAAAGCCACCTTTCTTGCTTATACCAAAAGCTGCATTATTATAATGCACTTGATAAGATGCGACTGAAACCAGACACGTTCCTTCCTTTACTGCAGACAGTGATGTGTTCTGTGCGTGTGTTCTTTACAGTGGAGGTGGTGACGGGTCACTGGACCGACTTCTCCCCTCAGTCAGCACAGGCCTTTCTCCCCGGAAAAGGACCACCAGCCAGTGTAAGTCCGAACCTCCTCTCCTACGCACGTCCAAACGGACCATCTACACCGCCGGACGCCCGCCCTGGTACAACGAACATGGAACCCAGTCTAAAGAGGCCTTTGTCATTGGTAGGAGACACAGTTCACACTTCTGTATCTTTGGCTCATTCAAATGATGTTCTTTATTAATTGAAGGTTTAAAACTGGCCCTAGAATAGTAACAAGAATCAAGTCTAACACCTAAACATGTTTACTGAGACTCTGCATGAGAGTGTCTTTGCAGAAATAAGCAATCGCTATATTTGCAGGTAATGGGTATTGACAAACACATTCAGTGTCATTATCAACGTTTAGCGTTGAAATAAAGGTGTCTCTGTTTTTCTGCCAAGAGGATTTGGACCCAGTGCTTCATGTTGTTGCAAGAGAATAGGAGAAAAAACTGTCTGGATGTGTCATCACATGCAGCAGTAACCCTGACACAAGTGTACAGGCTGTTCTTTGCGGCCAGGGCTAGTGCAGTACACCCAACCAAAACTATTTCTAAATGGCACTTTTTTAATTAAACATGATTGCAAAATGCCTTTGGGTCCTAACGTTAATATTCTGCTGCAGGTCTGTGTGGCGGCAGTGCATCGGGAAAGACAACAGTAGCCAGGAAAATCATTGAAGCTCTCGATGTTCCTTGGGTTGTACTTCTGTCAATGGACTCCTTTTACAAGGTATTCATCTGTGTGGAATGTGTGTTGCTGCAGAATTTGTGTTTATGTTTACATCCTCTCAAGTTTAGATCGTGGAGATGAGGACACTGGCCTCAGTTAATTACTTGGTTTCATTACTCATGATTGTCTTGTATGGCTGCTAACCACCTCATAACCTCAGGGAAAGTTGAGAAAGAGTGAGAAGGAATGCAGAGGGAAAAAACTGAATTCCTGTTGGATCCCGAAGGGAGAATGAGTGTAAGAGGAGAGACTGGATAGAAGGAAACTCACAAGACAAAACACAGAAAGTGGAAGAGCAAAGGATAAGCTCAGTAGAAATCACGCTGGGGAGAAAAGACGGGAGCGTAATCAAGCAGGAGCCTTTGTGAGCCCCACAAACCTCCACCCACTTGCTGGTTATGTAATGTTGTCACAGTCTGACAGCAGCAGTTCTGGCTCTTCAGAGTCGGAGGGGTTTACTAGTGTCCAGTGAGTCTCCACTTTGCACACAGCGTTGCCAGAGGGCGGCATGCAGAACATTTGCTCTCCATTTTATATCCAGTTAGAGTCATGTTAACTCCATTCCTCCTGTTTCTAATAGGGAGGAACAGGGCGCTTCGTGTTTGCTTACAGCTCTCTGAGAACCTGTAACTCCAGCTTGTAATATTAAGTGTGTAATCAGTTCATTTGAGAAGGGGGTGTTGCTGCTCTGAACCTGCCAAATGCCACTTCTGGGGTTTTAATGCTCAACCAGCCTCAGGGCACACACACACAGACACACCACCTGGTACAGACGTCACAGGGCGCATGATGTCCTCCTAAATTTAGGTTCCCTAACTTCAACTGCTCTTGAACGCTGATCTGTGTCTAAGTGGTTTTGCACAAGCCTGTGTAAACCATTTGAGCATTAAGTGTTTTTCATGTTGCATGTTTTCATGCAGTGTTTAATCAGTTGTGTGTTTTTGATGTGTAGTTGTTTGTAGTGTATGTGTGTCTACGCCCTGTTGCCTTTGATGACTCCTTTGATTGATCTTTGCACATTTGATGGGTTTCCTCAGGTCCTGACTCCAGAACAGCAGATTCTAGCAGCTAGTAACGACTACAACTTTGACCACCCTGATGCCTTTGACTTCGATTTGCTGACGCACACAGTGCGCAAACTCAAGCAGGGGAAGAGTGTGAAAATCCCAGTGTATGACTTCACAACTCACGGGAGACAGAAAGAATGGGTGAGGATGAAAACACACCTGAAAATGTGACAACGCAGGGATCGGCAGCCACAGCGCTCGTCTGTCCTCACAGACGCGTCGTGTTGTTTTTAATTCTCCGTACAGGGCAGAAATTCTTTCACGAATCACACTTTGCATGCACATTTCTCCCCCACAGAAAACTGTGTATGGAGCCAGCGTCATCATCTTTGAGGGAATCATGTCATTTGCCGACAAAGAGCTCCTGAAGGTAGGCGTGTTTTTGTCTCGCTAACGTGTTCAGCTGGTTTGTTGGCGTTTATTGTTACCTGCACACGGTCAAACACGTTTGTCCGCGTCTGAGAATCCTTTTTTCATTTTCTGTAACCAACCAGGTCTGACTATGCAAAACAGGCCTGACAGATGTTCCTTTAGATTTAAATATAAACAAATTTCAAAGCACAGGACAGGAACTCGTTATCATACATATATATATAAGTTGTATATCAAAACCTGCATGCTGCCCAACTACAGGTTGAATTACAGTGAAGACTCACCGTACATTGTTGGTTCTGCTTCGCGTGAACACCTCTTTGTCTGGTTTGTGTTCTTCTCTCAGTTGCTGGACATGAAAATATTTGTGGATACGGACTCTGACATCCGGCTCGTGCGTCGGCTCAGGAGGGACATTTCAGAACGGGGCCGAGACATTGAGGGCGTCATCAAGCAGTACAACAAGTTTGTCAAGCCGGCGTTTGAGCAGTACATCGAGCCCACCATGCGCCTGGCTGACATCGTGGTGCCACGTGGTGGGTGCACACAAAACTGCTGCTATGTGATCTAATAAAGGAACAAAACAGTGACCCCAGTCTTCATCACATGTTATGTTGGCGGGTTGTCCTGTTAGGTGGTGGCAACATGGTGGCCATTGACCTGATCGTGCAGCATGTCCACAGTCAGCTGGAGGAGGTAAGAGATCAAGCTTGGACATACTCACACATTTATGTCATGCCAGTTTAACAAGGCAGCTATGTTCTAACATCATCTCAGTAGAGGATCAAAGCCACTCATTTTAGATTTCTTCTCCGAGCTCATCCTTGACACTGAGTGGATATTTAGAACTGTTATGAAAGTAGTTCCAACCATTTTTGCAACATTTGCAAGCTACTGCCCCCTCTGGTGGACAGGCAGTGTACTGCAAAGGTTTAGCAGAGGATGAATGTGCACATTTGTTCCGGACTCGTTCACTGAGTTAAATGGAAAAAGCTAATCAGGTAAATAATTACTAGCTGAAAACATTTAGTGAAGAGGTCTATTTGGATTCAATGAATGCCTTCTGGGAGCATTTATTTAGCGTGTGAGCGCTGGCGGAGACAAGATTTAGGTTCCAACCGTTGCAATTAAATTCTTATTAATGTGAAGGAGTTAGTGGGGTCGCAACTTACACATCAACACTATTCAGGTGCTTGAGGAGGTACTGTAACTGTAGCTGCAAATGTGTCCCGAAAAAATAAAGTCAATATTTATTATTAATTTAAATCTATTTGATGTTAAGTTTAAATATTATGTTTGGAAAATAATAAGAAATATATGATGAATAAAAATAGTGTTTTTATTCATTAAAAATTCATTTTCATTTAAGTTATTCAATTTTTTTATCTAGTCTAGCTAATAGTTTTTTTCTGAGATAAAAATGCCAACCTGTGTAATTTATTAGCATAATAATCTCATTTTGAATATGCCGTCATTTTTGATTAATTAAATATCCGCTATACCCAGAAGTTAAATTAATAGAATTTATAGAGTTTCCACTAATGCAGTTACAGTTTGACTGATCAAATGAACCATGAGTAGTTACCCGTGGTGAAGATATGCCATGCGACAACAATGTGGACTTACAATAGGAATATTAAATTCATAGTTCGTAGTGTTGAGTGGACGTCAGATTTGTTTGCAACCTGTGCTAAAGACACATTTTTGCCCAAGGGCAGCACTTTGTGCCACAGTGCACTTGGCTTTTTCTCCTAGCCACTATACACACACGGTAACTCACATGCTGTTGATGGACTACACTCTCACTCTCTCCCCCACCCCCGACCCAAATCCCTCCATGGCTCACAGCGCGAGCTCAGCGTCAGGTAGAGTGGCCTTTATTCTGTCTGTCATTCTCTCCTTGCCATCTGCCCAGTTTCCCAACAGCTCCAGCTTCTTACTGGGAGGAACAGAGCAAGAGGTCTGCAAAACCAACTTCTAGTGTGTATTGAGCTGCTGGCTGCCACGGCACATCACAAGGCGGCACTCTTGTGCTGCGTCTGTAAACTGAATATGGCTAATTAGGAGCAAGTCATAGGCGAGTGTGCAATGCACAGACCTGGGTCACATCAGCATGAAATGAAGGAAATAAAAGTGAAAGTAGATCAAAAGTTTGGAAGTGATGTGGTGCAGCCAGCATTTAATGTAAAGATGTTGGTTTTCCCTCTCTCTGCCTTTTAGAGAAATGACAACTCACACTCTTCCTGCCTTCTGTGTCTAAAAATATACCAGCAAGTCAAGTCACTGACCCCTCCTTTCAGCGACTATAAGAGAAAGCAAGCGAGAGGAAGCTCTTGCTACAGCTATTGTTGACTATCACATAGCTCAGCCACAGAGAAAGTTTCCAATAGCCTACTACAAAGCGCTGAGTTTTTCCATTGAATGTCGGCCACAGTATCTAAGACACAGAGCGAGAGGAAGTGAGCTTGGTGTCTGTCTTTAGACACAGGATGTGCTGGGGCCTGTGAGCTGAAATACCAACCTCTACAGTTCTACATGGTGAAAGAGTGACAGCCGCATGATAGCTTGTGCACCGCCCACGCGTACACACAATGGATGCACGTGTATAGATGTCAAAACTGGTCCAAAACTCCATCGAGCTCTTTGAACCCGAGCGACCTGTAGAGATATTATAGAGCGTGGTCTGATGCAGGGATTTCTCTCAGTGTCACTAAGTCACAAATAGGAAATATGATTTTACTTCAAATGTCAGTTTACCACCGCGTCTTTACTAGAGCCTTGACATTTTCAAGTTTCAGCTGTCACACTTTTCACTGTGTGCGATAATCCCTTCATTCACCTGATGTTGTGTCTTTTCTCATTTTTCCTCCTCTTATTTGTTGTGTTTGTTGTCCGTCTTTCTGTGTTTTCTTTGTCACGATCGTTATTGTGTTTCGTCGAAAAACTCTCCCCATAGAGGAAACTCCGCTGGGATATGTGAGCAGATTTGCTATGATTTATCTTTCTTTTGCATCTGGCTAATGTTTATCTCAGTGACATTATGGATACTGTAGTTTTAATATTGCTGCACCACTGAGTATTTAGAGCCCAAGGTAGCGTTGGCTAACTAGATTATGAAGCCTGATGTTTAGAGTGTGGCATACTGGGTTATTATTGCAAGTATCAGAGACCTGTCATGGAAAATAACAATCATGCATATTGCATTTACAATATGTATGTTGTGCTGTGAAACTTTCCTTTGTATCATATCATACATCATATCTGCATATGTATGTAAAACGCTAGTATATACTTACCAGATTTTGATGTTACTTTCCATTATCACGGTCTCTGTGCTACTGTAATTTCCACTGACATACTCAACACTGGCACTGTGTACTTTGCAATTTTCTGCGTCTGCCTTTTCCCAAGCAATCCTATTACAGTGGTTTTACACCACCATTATCAACTTTGCTCTAACTACTTCTGAAAAATGATTTGTGCATGTACTTACTGGTCTGTGTGTGTGTGAGGGTGTGTTTGTTTTCTAAATGTGCATACAGTATGTGCGCACGCTGCTGTGTGAACTTACCATACTGTTACGACGTGTGCAGAAATGTGTTAATCACGCTCGCACTCATGTGTCTGTCCATCATCCCTTTTCCCACTCCACTCACCCTGCACTTTCCACACTCTTGTATTTGTTGCCGTGGTTACAGGGCTGCCCTAGCTTCTGCACACCAGGCCCAACCCCTGCCACAGACCCTAAGTGTTCTGGAGAGCACGCCCCAGGTCAGGGGCATGCACACAATCATCAGGTAAGAGCTGCAACCATTAATACCTGCATCTGTTTGAGTGGGAGCAAAACTCCACCGCTTTAACGCTTCTGTACCTTTCTGTTCCGAACCCCCACGTCCAGGAACAAGGAAACCAGCCGCGATGAGTTCATCTTCTACTCCAAGAGGCTGATGCGTCTGTTAATCGAGAGAGCGCTGTCCTTCCTCCCGTCACAGGTGCAAAACACTGAGACGAACGACACCATTACACAAAGGTGTAATCCCTGTAAAAGTCAACAAAGACATGACACGCGAAATAAGTGCTGGTAACAGCAAAAAGGCGACTCAGACAGATGCACACAGTGGTCTGCACACCAGCATGGAACATAACATCACCACAATGGAAAGTTTCCATACCTTAACCATAACCTGCAGGGCTTTAGTACACAAACACACACCACATGTAATTTAGTGCAGCTCATTTTCCTCTTCCTCTATAGCCCGCTTTAGCATTCTGGTCACACTGTTATGCTTCTTCATATTATCTCAGGTCCACACAGTCGAGACCCCCCAAGGAGAAGATTATGAAGGCAGGAGTTTTCACGGGAAGAGGGTGAGTGAACTCCATTTACTTCCTGCTGTGTCCTCAACTTATTTTATTTGAAGGATCATTAAAAAGAATTTAGTCTCCACTAAAACTGATACAACGACTCCATGTTTAATGATGTTACTTTTTCATGTTTATAGATCACAGGTGTGTCCATATTGCGAGCTGGGGAGACCATGGAGCCTGCACTGAGGGCCGTCTGCAAAGACGTCCGCATAGGCAAGATCCTCATCCAGACCAACCAGGACACAGGGGAACCAGAGGTACAGCTCCAAACACAACTCCTACCAACGTTCTTGCACCATCACCGTCACGCATTTAAACCAACATGTGCCCGTTCACGTTTGCACTGTTCTGATAATGGGTTCCTCTCGTCTTTTCTTATACTGCTGACTGTTGCGCGACTTTTCCAGGAAATTGGGGTTGGGGAATTTCTGTACATCTCACCTACGTATAGGTACTGGTCATGCATTTCACATGTTGGTAATAACCCACATCCTGTCTCGAAACGTTGTCAGCTTCATTACCTGCGTCTACCCAAAGACATCAGTGAAGATCATGTGATTCTGATGGACTGTACTGTATCAACTGGAGCTGCTGCCATGATGGCCGTGCGAGTCCTGCTGGTGGGTGGGCTTCATTGTTATAAGGAAAAACAATGCCTGTAGTGATTTACTGTATGTCCCTAATGTAGCCAGCTTTCATTTTCAGGACCATGATGTTCAGGAAGACAAGATTCTGCTGGTATCTCTGCTCATGGCTGAGATGGGAGTCCATTCAGTGGCTTACGCATTCCCACAGGTCAAAATCATCACCACGGCTGTCGACAAGAAGGTCAACGATCTGTTCCACATCATACCTGGTATAGGTGAGTAATGGTGGGAAGTTGCTAGCGTGTGTAAATGCTAATCTGTTCCATTTGCGTGAACTAATATCACGTGTGTGTTTCTCTCTAGGAAACTTTGGGGATCGATACTTTGGAACAGACGCACCCCCGGACTGGAGCGATGAGGACATGGACGAGCCCAGCTACTGATTAACACATCACTGTCACTGTGGGACTCAGGCCGGCGCCGCTCAGGACGATGTGCACACTTTGCTAGCGTCGCGCTGAATCTGGGCCAAACGACGTCCCGGCAAACAAACTGAAGACAGGTTCACATGTTTCTAATGTACATTCACCTTGTTGAAATTTTAAAGGATATTATCTAATGTCACGAAAGTTGAAGTCTAAAATATTTTTATATGTACAGTTTGTTTTAAAGTCTAAATGTTTTATTTTACTTATTAAATTGTGACAATCTGGTTTAAATTTTGGAGATGTGATATATTTAGCCTTAAGACGCGTACTGTGGGTGACACAGCTGAATGTGAATTTTGCACACGCCGTAAAGGAGAATTAAGTTTATTTTTACTACATAACCTTTTCTCACAACTTTCACAAAAGTAAATTCGGAACACAAACTTAAGTTGCTCAACTTCCATCGCCATGAGCACCTTCAGTCGGAAACGTGTAGGTGTATCTGTCAGTGTTTTTAACTCTGCTTCAGCCTCTCTCGTTTGTCAATGTGAGGTTTGACCCAACCGACTGAAAAAAGACGATTTTCTGAACACGTGCAATATCAGCATGTACTCATGGAACATCAACTCCATTTACATAGTTTACTATAGATTACGTGACCATTGAATCCTACAGCTTCTACTGCTATAAAAGTGGGTCACCTGCACTGTCACGTCTGTGTTTGTGATGGAGTCGCTCGTTTAACAAGGGATTCGTGAGGAGCATCCACTTCCAGAAAGTGACCTGTTCGTGCCTGATATTTTTTACTATGTGTCAGTATTTAAATGATTAAGAAATGCTTGTAACAACTGGTGCCTATTTATTATCGCCTCGTCCTTTGTAGGATAATTATGCCGGTGTCTGTCACCGGGTCCGATCGCTTTCAACAGCGTGCTTATGTGATGCAGGGCGACATCAAGGTGCATTTTGAAAACACGGTTGAGTGACTCCTCCATTAATATGATATTCCCTTTTACAAATGATCAATTTATAGTATTTATTGTACAACGTTGAGGGACTAGGATGAAATTGAGACGTGTGTAAACTCCAAGTACTGTTGGTTGCTATCGTTGTCTCACCATCTGCTCCTGTACAGTTTGTGCTTAGTGCTGAGTGCAGCTCGTTAGTCATGTTGTGCACTGAAAATCCACTGATTGTGTTACAGACCGAGTCGTTGTGTGTTGCTTCTTCTGCAGCATGATTTTTTTTATTTGAGTATATTTAATAAAAGTGAAATGGAGGTTTTAATGTGTCATAATGCATCAGTTCATTTAAAGTTACCATATATTTAATGAGCTACAGTAGAGACAGACCCATTTAAAAATACCGTTATTAACACAAAGCAAATGAAGTAATTACTCAGGCTGAATATTTTTTCCTCTATCAAACATTTCGACACAGAATGACACATTACCTACACTTTGACAATGAACAGGAAGGATATTGTGGTTGTCCTCTTCTCATGGAAAGTAACCTTGATATCTTCCATCACTTTCCATAATTATCACTCTGACAGCTGTCAAGACGTCAGCCGCGGTAAAGCGTGATTGACACACATTTGATGAGGCTGATGGACAATTACGAACCAGCAGCCTATTAGGCAGATATTGACCCCCGAGAGGCATCTATTTCTGAGAGAGGAGGCGTGAGAAGGACAGTGAAAAGACGTGCGAGAGCTAAGAATATCAGGAAGCTCGTCGGCAGCATTTTGATTCTAGTTCAGCGTGTGTTAAATATTCAGCTGTCAGACTTTTGAAAACTTGTATTTTTTATGTCTTGCAGAAGTTTAAGAGGTTTTAGTTTGCTCGCCTTGTTCCGCAGTTGCAAAATTTCATCTTTCTCTTCCACCCACCCACGCACCCACACACACGCAAGCGCCGTCTCACATTGCGTGATGACATTTGTCCAAATAAAGTTTTTGAAATGCAGTTCACATGTGTTTTACTTTTTAAGACAAAACGCACGAACGCCTCATCGGCACCTGAATGAAGCCGTCAGTGGAAAGTTTACCACCAGCACTGACAAACAGGAAGGTGGTGTGTGTCTGCGTCTGAGTGTGTAAGAGTTGCATCCCCATTGGTAGTACAGAGCCCGATGAGGTCACAGCTTGGTGCAGGCAGCAGGAGTGGCCGTTATAACCCAGAGACCTGTGTTTCTTCTGCATCCTCATGTCGCCAGCGCTGCTCCATGCTGCTCTAACCTCTGCCTGCGTGCCCTTGTTGGTCTCGACTTCACATGAAGGAAGGCGCCTCCACATGTTGGGTCAGGAGCTCTGCTCTGGGTAAGGAGACGTTCATGTAGCAGCATTTCATCATTGCCCTGAGGAAACAGGAAAATGTTTTGATGACCTTTGATGTTATAGTTTTATTGCTGTTTGATTGGCTAATGTGCGCTGACTGTATGTGGACTGTGAATGATGGTGAGTAGAAGCACGGTGCTCAGTATCTGAGGATGAATTATTCAGCGGGTGAAGTATTTGTGAATCATGTGAGGAGGGTTTGGATCATTCTGCTGTTGTCTGTTCTTCCTTCTTTCTGTCTGCGTGCATGTGTGTGTTCTCTGTCTGCAGAATGTGTAATGAGAATTCACCTCATAAGCTCTTGTATAACATGCACTCATTGCGTTTCCTTCGCTCTGGCTGAACTTCGGGTTCACTGAGGAACTCGAGTCAAATGTGCTGTAGAGTTTTATGAATGAGAAAATATGACATGTTTGATATGATATGTTTCATTTTATCGTGTGTGTGTGAAGATTGTATTGATATATTACGGAACCCAGCTTTAAGCCTTGTATAGATTTTTGTAAAAGAAAGAAGAAGAAATACTCACTAAAACATAGTAGCTGTTATTTTATGAAAGACATTTTTTCATAATTGGCATTGTTTTCAATTTAACTTGAGCGGATTTATTTTTTTCTGATCCTGGCGCCAAAATCCGACCATCTCCATGCCGCAACCATTCAAAATGACCTCAGCACTCCTGAATCATTTTAAGGTAAACTAACGTCCTAACATGTGAAAAAAGATTCAGAATTATAATAATAAAAGCAACAAACAATCATTTGTTGCCACAAATTATAGTTTTTTATCGTTTCACTAGTCATTAGTCAACAGTATTGCTTTATTAACTATATTTCTTCCACGTGGCCATAAAATAGACTCAGTTTACTGAGATTTCTTATTTTGCTCTGGAATTTGCCTCGTTGATCTCAGGACGGACGTGTTTTTATCTGTTCTTCAACCTCACGCTGAGTTTGGACGCTGCAGCCGAGGCCCGAGCGAACGTCCAGTCATGTCGTACCTCTGGAGTAGTTCTTTCTAGGACTGTCCATCCTGAGAATGGTGGTGTCCGGCTCAATCTCAGGTTCGTCAGCCCATGAAACGCTAACTCGCTTCAGCAGAGTGTGAGCCTCCAAAGCCTCGGACTGTGGTGGAGCACATCCAATGAAACCACTGCGCTTTTTTAGATGAATACTTTGTGGTTTGGCTTTATGAGCTAAATGCACATTTCCATTTTCTTTCTACTACAAAAGCTTAGTATTGCATGTGTAGCACTGCATAAAAAATATATATCATTTTCCTAAATGGCAATATTAAACACCTTACACAGATTTGTGCCTTTCAAATGGTTTCCTTCATCATAACTTTGCATAATTACCAGTAGAGGGAGCAGTGCACACACCAACCACAGAACACGCGAAAGCTACTTGTCAGAGTCACTTTGGATTTTAATGTCATCCATTCACTAATTGTGTTTTCAATGTGTCGCTTGTTTTTCTGCAGAAAATAGAACCTAGATTTATGGAATAATAATATTTTTTTTCTGTTTTGTTTTCACAAGTCAGTTCTTGCTCAATGTGCTGACGCAGATGATTGGCTGATACTAATATCGGATGCAGATAAAGTTTTGAATTCCTTTTAATGATTGCAATCATTAAATTGCTTTTGAATTTAACAAACGTTTTTCATTTTTATGAGTAAATCACATAAAACATGCTTCTTTAAAAATATCGCTTATAAATCTTGTAATATTTTTAAATATCTGAATAGAAATTGTTCTTTTGAACTGATCAATTATGCTAGTAAATTTTGCTAGTAAAATGTAATATTATTATTTAATATAAATTTTATTCTTTACCACTAAACTGTCTTAAAATAATTCAGGGACATTCAACCTTGGGATGCACCAAAGCATTTGCAGCTTCTCAAGCAGATGTTTCCCATCTCTAAGAGACAGTCGGTAGAGTCTTCTGGTCACTCAGCCTGGAAGATTTATCGCTCATCTTTCTTCCATTGTTCTCTGAACTGTTTAATAAATCATACATTCAATAAAATTCATTTTACATGGAAATTGAGCTGTGGCCATTCGGCTCCAGGAAGGACATTCTTCAAAATTTGCTTTGTAAAAGTCATTTCTGTTGAAATCTGTATCTGTGGCATATGCATAATCCTTTTTAAGAGAGAACGTGCAATATCTTTTTACATTCTGACCTCTCACTGAGATTAATATGTTATTCAATCGGAAACGCACAGCTGTAAAATGAAGTTTAAAATGAGGTCTAAAATGAAATGGAAGAAGCGCCAGAAATCCAATCAGATACAAGCTTTAAAATATAGTCTCCATTTTTATCCTAATTATCCCAGCAACTAAATAACAAGCTACAGTGTTCGATAGCATGCGCGGCCACAGTATCAGGTTTTACACAAAGAGCGCATCAGACGCAGGAGGCCATGACTTCTACCAGTAGCTGCAAACGCTGAACCCTTAAGGCCTCAGGTCTTATTTTTATTTTGGGATCAACTAACGAAGCAAGAGCTGCAAACGTTTACGCCTCTAAGAAAATAGAACAGAAAATGAATCCAGGTTAGATTACGTTTGTGTCTTCACCACAACACCGATTTTTTGTTGCCGTTTTCACATCTAGGAACCATATAAAGACAACTCTGTTACAATAATACATTGAATTCACTAGTCCGTTACCCGTGGAAACTGATTTTCCAAACCTCCATTCAGAGGAAAATAGGCGTGCAAAATTTGGGCCGGAGAAGTGTGTGACCCCTGTGACCTTTCCTTCATCGGGGGTCAAAGGTCGGGATGGGCTCCAGCTCTCTGTGGAGCGATTAAACCTGGTCACCAAGATAGCATTTTGTCCAGAGAGGATGAGCAGGGTCACATCCACGCTGACGCCGTTATTATATCGCACTGAGAACTGGAGGAAGAAACGTGCTTGTTTTTGTGAAGTGTCTTCATCTTAGTGTTAATCTCCGTCACTGCAGTAATTTCAAAGGAAACGTTCTCAGCGCCGCACGGTTCGACGGCATCCAGTACAGCAGCACGCGTACAGGGTCTGGGCGTCAGCTGGTGAGAGGTTTGGGATCATTCGGCCTGGAATGAATTCAGTGAACGACAACGTGAGCGGCTGCTTAAAGCGTGCGAAGGTTCGAGCAGCGACGCTCCACTTCACGCACACGCGGCCGCAACTGAAGCTGAGTTTAAAAATAAAACAACTCCTCATTTGTTGTCGCTGATTCCAAAACATCTTTAATTTTGTTTAAATGGATTTTTATAAAATAAAAATGTATAGATTGGATTTTTAATTTGTCTTGTGTTTTTTCTACATTACACAGCTTTGATTTCTCCTCCTGTTTTACACAGTTTCAGTTTACACAGCAGAAGGTACAATTAAAACATTGAATAAATCCATGATAATAAAAGTATTATAATCAAGTATTATGAGGATTTTGGGTTACAACATAGAATTCTCTGTGTTGATGCTTTTACACACTGCTGCTCAGTTATAAATCTGAGCAGCTGCCAGGTTTTAATGCAAGAAACAACCACATATTGTCATTTCCATAAAATCTTCTAGTTTTCATTTAGTATCATGTTGTTTTTTTAGGAGTCGACCAGTCACCACTTTATCGTCTCTGTTCTAAACTCCACGATGAGTTTAACAACAAGTAGCAGCATCTTGATTTATTACAACAGATACTGTAGCAGGTTTGTAGCCACAGAGCTAAGACGTGCTGCATCCTCAGTGCAGTCGGTCGTAATGTAATGAGCAGAAGACAGTGAGAGCAGTTCGTCTGATTCAGTGATGTGCAGTCAGAGCGTTTACAGCAGACGGAGGTTTAATGGCCGGTTTTCAACAGGCCAATAACTGTTTACGTGCACAGCGGCCGTGCATCACGCGTGTGCGTGCGGGTTGAAGGTGTGGCGCTGAGCTGAGGTCAGTTAGTTCCAGCCCTGAGGAGAGCGCTGCCATGGCCTTGGAACAGTGTGGGGGTGGTTCACTTCCCCTTTCCCTGCCTCACGGCTTCCTGTGAGCGCTGCGACCGTTAACCACACCCTCCTCCTCCCCGGCTCACTCCCCCTCACGCCAGCGCCACAATAAACCCCAGAAAACACCGCTGCTGCGCCAGCTCGGCCTCGCTTTCCTTTATTCCCCGGCCAATGAACACACACACACACACACACACACACACACACACACACACACACACACACACACACACACACACACACACACACACACTGTCCAACAATAGCCCTCTTCCTCTGTACAGCAGCAGTCACACCTCTGGCTCGGAGCAGCGTCTCCAGCGTGATCACGACCTGTTCCTCGGCTGCTTCGCACCCGGTGCCGCGTCAGCGCAGACGTCCAGCATTCAGCATGCGTCTGCGCAGGTGGTTCAAGGCGTTTCCCCCCCCGGCTGCTGTCTCACCCAGCGATCAACCACGTGCGTCTCGCTGAAAGACAAGCTGTCTGCGCTTAGCAACAGCTGAGTCACCACAAGATGTCGATGAGCAGATACTCATCAACATCTCCCGTCAAAGGGAGACGCACTAATCGATTTATTACGGATTAATTGGCAAGAATGAAACAATAAACCCACGAAAGCAGAGACATAAATGTCAGGAACAAGCGTGCTCTGATCTGATTATTGGCAGCGTCTCACCGCGCCGCTTATCGCACACAATAGCCGTGTTTCTACGATATTCCCATCAGACATTATGCTGCAGAAGAGGAGAATTCTGAACGAGATCTTCTGTGTCAGTGTGTATGAGTGGGCGTATATAAGCCTGTGGTCTGTGGAGGGACAGTGGAGATGTGTTGAATAGTCTGCGTGTGGGGAGGTGTGTGAATGTGTGTGTGAGCAGAGTGGTAGTGGTGTTTTTTGGTGTGTGTGTGTGTGTGTGTGTGTGTGTGTGTGTGTGTGTGTGTGTTGGGGGGGGGGGGGTATATTCCTCTAAAGGGAGTGCTGTTCCTGTAGGGGAGAGGAGGAGGAGGAGTGGGGTGGAGTGCATGGAGTGAGTGTATGTGGGGGAGTGAGTGTGGGGGCAGCTAGGCCATCTGG
Organism: Betta splendens; assembly: GCF_900634795.4. Taxonomy (NCBI): domain Eukaryota; kingdom Metazoa; phylum Chordata; class Actinopteri; order Anabantiformes; family Osphronemidae; genus Betta; species Betta splendens. Next base: position 2,611,698 of record NC_040887.2, on the reverse strand, counting down.
ACTGTGAGGAGGCTGAAGAAAGGGAGAGTGTGTGAGAGAGAGAGAAAACAAGACGGAGGGAGTAGAGAAGAGAGGAGGGGGGGGGGGGAGGGAGGGTGTGGGAGAGAAGATGGAGGTACGTGGAGCGCTCGTGGTCATTACGCTCACAGCACACACTGCTGCTGTGCTACTCAACATCCTGCGATACCTATTGATTTTACATGATAGAGACGCAATAAGTGGGTGAACGTGCATGTGAGCGAAGCCTCCACAGTCACGAAGGGAGGAAGCTAAAGAACGCTCTGTATACATAATATGAGGCTGCCAGAGCATCCCACAACTTCTACTGTTGTGTTACTGTCACACAGAACCAAAGACGTGTTCTATTGTTCTACAGACGCATTAAAGAAGTCAGATGTGAACTCAGTTTATGGAGCTGTATTAATTACTACATATTACAACACCTTCATTTTATTTATATGCCACCGGTTCTCATCTCAAGGGACGGAATTAAAGATGAACATGGCCTCTATGAGGGAACAGAACAACAACACACATCATTAATAACCATCACTGACTTTACATCACGTTATATCATAGGTTTGTAACATGTAATATGCCAATAACATAAGTCAACTAAAACCGAGCCCTAAATGAGATTCATCCATTGTTAGAGAATCGCCGTCACCGTCTTCAGAAGGAGACGCTCGGCAGCAGGATCGCTTCCCGGCAGGAAACGCTGCTCGACTTAAAGGTAAGTCACGGAGTCACAGCCTGGAGCCGCGGGCAGTTTCCTGCGTTTCCTACTTGTTAATCCAGCTTTAACTGTGATTGTTGGCACTTGATTAATGACTACTAATCTGCTAATTACTGAATACATATTATGTGGCATCATGGGATTATTTCACTCTCGCTGCACAATCAGACACGACTGGTAAATGGCAGGCGATTACGCCGAGCGGGAAACGGTTTCTCATCAATCGCTTTGGTTTAAAGTGCTCTCGCTGGAGAAACAGCAGCGACTGTAATGATTCGCAGCCAAACGTGCGAACGAGCACCGAGACGCCGCGCGGGGAGGCGTCGGAGGGGGGAGGCAGACGTGAGGGTGACGTCTGATGCTTCACGGTGATCAGTGCGGATCAGCTGATCTCAGAGCTGGAGGGTCCTCACCCTCCTCACCCTCCTCACCCTCCTCACCCTCCTCACCCTCCTCAACACCTGACCCCCGTCTGCCCCCCGCTCCTCACCTGCTCCCCTGCTATCGCTGCTCAGGGGTCACCGGGGGTCACCGGGGTCAGCAGCTCGCGCTCCTCCCCTCCGTCTCTCTCCCCCCTTTGCCTCACCCTGCTCTTGTTTGAACTGAGGCTCCGACCGCCTCTCTCTCTCTCTCCCTCCGTCTCTGCAAACACTCATCCTTCCGTCTCCTTAGTTGACCCACTTTTCCTCTCGTCTCGTTCCCTCTTCCAGTTTTGCTGCTCCTTCTCTGTCTCAAGCTGCTCCTGGACAACGTATTGATCAGGGTTTCTGTTCACCTTCCCTCACATCCTCCTTCTCTCTCCCTGCGTTCCTATTGTTCCACAGTCAAACCTCTGTGATCTGTGTCTGTCCATCGACTGCGTTCCTGAATGTCTCAATTTACTGTAACATAGACGCACAGAAAGAAATGGTGGTACAACACACACACACACACACACACACACACACACACACACACACACACACACACACACACACACACACACACACACACAGAATCAGCCTGATGCCTTAGATGTAAGACAAAGTAATACAACACAGCTCGTACTGTTTGAGTGTTTTTTCTGTTTGTGTATTTTTGTGTTTGTGTGAGTTCGTGTTCTGAACAGATGCATATTAACACATAGTTGTATGTGGCGCTTGTGTTCCCAAGGGCCTTCGCTGTCAAATCATCATTTTGAAAGAAGGACTATGCAGCTAGAAAACCTTGGGTAGTTTAGGGGATTTACATACAAGTGGAGTACACACACACACACACACACACACACACACACACACACACACACACACACACACACACACACACACACACACACACACACACAGGAGGAGGGGCTGTACTTCACCCCCGTGTCGTTAAGGGGAGAGGAGATGAGGTACAGGAAAAAAAATTAGAAACCAAATTAGAGGAACTGGTCAGGCGAGGAGGAGAGGAGTGGGGGGGGCAGGATCGGGCTGAAGGAAGGAGGGCTGGGACAAACACAGCCAGTGACCTGAGGAGGGAGTGTCTGAGAAGCAACAAGAAGCTGCTGAGAGGACAGAAACGCCAGCTCCGACCGTGGAGGCAGTTCACGGAACAGAGGATCAACAGGCGCCGGTGGAGCGAGGCCTCGTGACCTTTGACCCGCCCCCTTTTTAAACCTCGGGCCTCGGGCCCGTCGGCCGCTCCTACGCCTGAAGTCTGGGAACTTTCCCTCAGCTGCACTGATACTGCCTGAGAACATGACATGTTCATGATTGTCATAGTCAGATATGTGACAGACACTCAGACTGAACATGCATAATGAGTGATGAATATCCCCCACGTAACACAAGCCTTCCTCCATGTGAAGACAGTCAAACTTGAATACTTACACATTACAGCCTCCCACCACCATGACCTCCGCCCCCTCCTCTTCTTACTCTCTCCCATTCTGCCTCTCTCATCTTTTCTGCAGCTCCTTCTCCTTTTCTGTCTCCCTGTCTTCTATTGCCTCATCTCTTTCTCTTCTCGGTGTAAGTAAGCAGCTTAAACACCTACAGGGTGTGACATCGGGGCCCCACGCGCCTCCGAAAGCAGTCAGTGCGGGTGGGAGAAGGCAGCGCTGAAAGGGAGAGCGTTTCATCCGTCTATTCTCTCCTCCCTGCTCTGCTTGGCATCGATGGCGCGAGTGTGGTTAAGGCAAAGCCAAGGCTGTCCCCTCACATTAGCCGGGGCTGAGCCAGACAAGCCGTCATCCCCCCGCAAGACTGTCCTCCGCTGCTCATCTCAACACCGCCTCCCCCCTGTTCTCGCTCTCGCTCTCTCTCTCTCCGTTTTTTTAAACTCCTCTCCTCCGCTCAGCTCAGCTCTGCCATGGGCACCGGTCCCCAATCTCCAAGGTGATTATGACAAAAACGAACGACCCCCAAGAGACGGGGCCAACAGAGATAAGAGAGAAAGAAGAGGATGGCAGAGAGGGAGGGAGGGAGGAGGAGGGGGAAGGGATTAAACAGGAATGATGTAACAGGGAATTTTGGCTGTTCGTTAAGATTTGGGTTGAGACTTCAGAACCAGCATCACATATTAACCTATATCTATCAATATCCCCGCCTCTGAGTCCTGTTCACATTGGTGCTCATAGAAAGCAGCAGGACGTGCTTATTGACTTTATGATTGTAATAAACTATATTAAAAAATCATTTTGAGGTTTTACTTGTTTTATTTTAGGTAATTTGGCAGATTAACATTTCCTAGAAAAAAATTACACATAGATAGCGAGATTATTACAAACAAGGATGATGAGTGATACAAATAACATTCTAGTCTCTGTGCGAGGGTCAAACGCAATTTGTTGTGGCGTGGAATGGGGTCGCGACCCCGCACGGTCAGCGAGGTCATATCAAGCAGCAGCGCTGAGCCCAGGAAGGTCATTAAAGAGGCACGGAGGCCCGACGCGAGTGGGGGGAGGCTGAGCAGGGGAGGCTGCTAACCCCTTCCCCTGCCTCCCTGCAGAAATTAGAAGACGCAATGAGAAAGGAAATGTAGTGAAGGAGAAGCGATGAGAGGTCATATTATTGTAGCATAGCAACCCAGGTTTCAGTGTGGGTTGAGGCGAGCCATAATATATAATATTGCTGAGAGGTTAGACAGCTTAGAAGAACCTTTCAAGATGGATGTGGAAGAGAGGTGCACTTTCTGAGCATAACATGGGGAGGGAAGGTGGGAGAGGGGGCGGGGGTGAGCAGAGTCAGTAGAAAAAATAGCCCGATCCCTCCATCTCACCCCTCCACCCGCCGCTGTCTTCTTCTCTCTTACTCTCCCTCTCTCTCTCTCTCTGTCTCTCTCTCCCTCCCTCGCCCTCCGCTCTGTGCATCATTAAAACAAGCAGAGTAGTGTTCAGAGCGTGGGGCTGCACTGAGACGGTGACCTCCACAATAAGAAGATGTTCTTGCTTCGGGGAAGAGAAGGTCGTTTTGTACTCCTCTCTCTCTGACTCTCTCCTTTTTTTCCCTCTCTTACTACTTCCAGTAGAGTAAATGAGATTTGGAGGGGGTCGGATAGTGGAGGAAGGGATCAAAAGGGTAGACGTGCAGAAAGAGAGATGGAGATAGCGAGATGCGGAGGGAGAGAGGCCAGTGTGATGTGGGACTCGCACACAGAGCGGAGATAAACAGGGAAGATCTGAGTTCCCCTGAAGTAAAGTGACCGGGGGGTGGGGGTGGGGGGGCAGACGGGGGCTGGAACCCCCCCCGGCTGGACGTCCAGGGCTGAAGGAGCGCCCGGCCTTCGCTCCGGAGCAGGAACAGGCGCCGCTCCCATCACAGAGGAGGTGATGAGCGCAGCCGTCCCCTCGCATGCAGACGGTGGAGCGGGGGGGGGGGGGTCCCACAAGGGGTGACACAAGGACAGCACCTCCGCTTCACAGCAACACAACGTGTGGGCAGCGAGCACAACAACCTTCCCAGTTCCATCCAGATGATTATACATCCCTTAAATCCAATCACCTTGATTCATTCTGCTTCTCCGGTGACATTCTTCATTGTTACTCATTCATATACGATTTGTTTGAGGAACCTGCTCGTTCCTGGCCGGCTCTGCTCCTTTATTAATGCCGTCTTCTTGCCCCTTAATCCTTTCCGGCCTCTTCTCCTTCCCACCATCAATGGACCCGGTTCCCGTACTCTTAATTTGCTCTTTCTCTCCGAGGGAGGACTCTTTTTAAATGCCTTGTCGCTTCCCAATTCTGATTTGAGTATCACTAAGCTGCACCTTCACACATATTGTTGTCTCACACCTTGTGCCAAATATTCCTTTGTAAAGCCTTCCCCCATCCCCTGCCTGCACCTGGTAGAGATAGTGTTCTTTCAGCCGCGGGCTGTGCTTTCTATACAAGCAGGGCTAGGATGGCACCAGCACCACACAGCTGTTCCCCTTGGTAAATTGATAGTGAAGGGTAGTGGATGGGGCTTTGAAAGCGCCTCGTGCTATTTTTACGACAGTTGTAGATTTTTTTCGCTGTTTAAATCGATGCGGCCAATTACGGCGGCGTTGCTCAGCGGGGGGCCGCGCCGGCACGGAAAATTAATGCTCCACTTCAAAAAGTTTTCCTAAAGTGCGTTTTGTGCTCTTCGTCCCTTTGTCGCGGCGCAAACGCGCGGCGTCACAAAAAGGACCCGGTCTCACTTCCTGTGTTGTGCAAAGACGTGTGCTTTGCTCCACTTTTAATGGCTCGTCTCCGGCCTCTTCAGGGGAAAAAACAACCGGGTACTTCCGTTTTGTAAAAGTCAGAGCTGGGTGCGAAAAGCGGCGTCCCTTCGGGTGAGCAGCATCTCAGACTCTGCAACGACCTCCTCCTCAATGCCAGTCTGCTACACACCCATCACCTTGTGTTTCAAGGACTTGGTCTGAATGTAAGTACACACACACACACTGACACAAAACCCCTCACCGTGCAGACCCCCCCCACACACACACACACACACTCCACTGCTCTCCTTCCTGAGTGGATTGCTGGGATGAGTGTTCCTAGTACTGAATACATGTGTAAGTGGCCTAATGATGCCTAAACCCATCCATGAGGGGACAGGGGGGGAGCGGAGCGGGGGAGAGGGGGGAGGGTGGGGTCGGGGAGGCGCTGGAGAGGGCGGCCGGGGCCGGGCCTGTCGTGTCAGACAAGCTGGAAGGCCAAGCTGGCGTGAGGAAGCGCGGCTTTGAGTAAAGCAGCTTGTTTCGGGCAGGGATTGTGTTTGTGGACCTTACTTGGAAAGAGTGAGAGACAGTGAGAGAGAGAGAGATAAAGCGAGTGAGCAAATGAGCGAAAGGGGGAGAGAGAGAGAGAGCGAGCGAGCGAGCCTGGGCATTACAGACCTCCAGCCTTAATCCACGTGGCCTGACATTCTCCGTTATCCGGTTCTCAGCAGCCAACTGCCCAGATCCATGGAGGCACGACTCTACACCCTGCTGTGTCATGCCACACATCACTATATCTAGAGCCCCTCACGCAAACACGCACCCCCACACACACACACACTGCATGTTTGACTGTGCCACCTCTTTCTTCCCTTTAACTTCTCCCACTTCCTCAAACCTACAACGATTCCTGGTCACAATGTGAGTACGACTATTTCCTAAGAAACAAGTTCACACACTTCCTCTTTACTGCAGACATTCACACACGAGGATGCCCTAAACACCCACTCCCACTCCTGGCACACACACACACGCACACACACACGCACACGCACACACACCATAGTTTTATTAATATTAAACCGGTTTGACCTTTGACCTCAGAATGTGTTCAGCTGAAGCCTGTTGTCAGTGTTTCTGTCACATTCAGATACCTGTTCATTATGAACCACTGTTTGAAGCTGTATTTAGATAGAAGCTACTGCAGCACCTCAGCCCACTGCTGCCGTTAAAGGCTGCTTACACAATGTTCCATCCATATGAACGTCCTAATAACTAAGATATTTCTGAGTCACACTTGGCTGCAGAAGAAAAAGTAAAATGTCACTTTAACGCTTTACTTTTACTTAGAACCGCTTGTTTTTCACATTCACATTTTTATTTAGGCTTCGGTGAGTCCAGGAAGCATTGGAAAGAGGTTTGTCCAACCACTGACCTCATTTAACTGACTCTTCTAAAGCTGCAGGTGAATCAGCTGCACATTCAACATCTGTAAACGTAAATACCATAATGCAATGCAACTACTTCCCACGTCTGTCTCCCTCACTTGTATGTGAATGTGTTCAAATGTGCCACATCGTAATTTCCCCAACGCTTAAAACAAACAAAAAAATCCACCGTGTGAAAGGGAGGCATCAGGCTCAAGTGGAAATACCCCAGACTTTTTGCCAAAAAACTGGCCCGCGTGCAGCACATCACAAGGCTCTGAAAGGTTTTTTTAACCAGATGAAGAGTGTCAAAGTGTAAACGCCAGGCGTCTTTCCTGCGACTGGCCGTGTTTTCTTCTTGTTGCCACAAGAGGGGGTCAGTCGGAGTAAGTCCCTGGTCATCAGGAAGCCTATGACAGCAGCCGCACAAGCCAGAGGACCCCACCGACACACGGATGCGACACCACCACTGCTTACATCACACCCTAGTAGTAGTATTATTCAGTTATTATCATTATCATCATATAAAATTTTATTTTGTATTTTTTTTCCATTGGTACGTCTGTATATAAAGCTTAGACTTCTCTAGATCAAAGGGATAATAAAGCAGAGTGCGTTCACGTTGTTTCATTTCCTGACTCTGCCCAGAGAGAGAGAGAGAGAGAGAGAGAGAGAGAGAGAGAGCGAGCGAGCGTGTGCGTGTGGGGGAGAGTGAGATAGAGAGAGACGGAGAGAGAGACATAGACATGCACAGAGGAGGAGGAGGGGGAGGCTCCTGATACCAAGACACGGAAAAGCAGGGGAGGGAAAGAGAGAAAGAAAAAGGGGCTGGTGGACGTAGAAGCCTGGGGAGTGGGAGAAAACGGGGGATAACACTTTAAAGAAGCCACGCAGGGGAGAGGGAGGACAGTATCTCGCGCCGTGGACATCCTCTGCTTTCTTCTGTCACGCTGTCACGTCAGATTGGACGCCGAAGCACCGCCGCCGCGTCCACCCAGACCCCATGGGGTAACAGGTACGTCTGACTTCCTTATATCAGCGGCAGCCCGTTCTTTCTCCGGCGACCCTCGTTCACATTCACCCTCGGCGACTATCGCGGCATTTCTGCGCCTTCGTATCGGGTCAATAATTAGTTTTGTGCCTCGCGGAGCCGTCGCGTTCACAAGTGATAGTTGGTTTGCGCGCAGGTTGGAGACGTGACACAATGCAACTCTTCGCAATCGCGGCACTTGGTCATCGGGAGCTCCCGAGCCGCGGCCTGCGCTTTATTGTTATTATTTCTTACCGTCGTTCCAGTCCGCTTGCGGCGCGTTCGCCACAGCACGCGTGGATTCTGACAGCTAAATAGCCGAGCGACCGTCTGAAAGTACGCCTACCTGTTCCATACGTGACAGCCAGCTGTCGATAGCGCGTGCCGATATGTGGAAAAGCTGTCACTCGTCGCGCGCATTTACACACGACGCGGACGACCACGCAGGACGCGCGTGTAATTAATATCTACTTTATGATGTGCGCGCGTGTCCGCGCTGCTCTGAAACGCCAGTCATTTGACACAGCGGAGGAGACGGACAGCACTTATTACGCGTCTAGTGTGCACAATGTTTCGATGCGTCTTTTACTTTAAGACGTTTCTCAACACACGCCGGGTTTATTGTCCCAATTGTCCACTGGGCTCGGTTCCAGCTGATCGACTCTGGCGAAACCGGGCGATATTTACAAAGTTTGAACAACGTGACAGCCTATTGCCACATCGGCTGCTGCTGCTGCTGTGGGAGGAAATCGCCATGCACGCACATCGTGGCACAGAACGGGGGTGATGCTGCGAGCCGCCGTCTGGAGGGGATTCATTATTAAAGGCGCTCAGAGCCTGGAGGACGAGGGCTCAGCCCCCCTCGATCAGCCTCCGAACGGGGGATTTCTCCAGCTGGAAATTTCTGCTGCGTCAACACCCAACCCCAGAGACGCGGACCAGACAGGGGGGATTTTGTTTGCAGATGGTGCTTTTGGGTAATTCTTGTAACGGCCGAGGTGCCGCTGATCGTCATCTGATCAGAATGAGTTGAAAAGTGTGGCGTCAAGTGTTTTTTTTTCTCTGTTTATTTGGCGAGTGAAGCGCCTCTGCCCTCCGCTTCTGTGTGTGTGTGTGTGTGTGTGTGTGTGTGTGTGTGTGTGTGTGTGTGTGTGTGTCTGCTGTCTGCCCTCAAACCGGCCAGTTCCGTCCTCCTCCATTTTCTGCCATTCTTAACCGTGTGAGAGGGGAACAGCCCCACGCCGGGCGCGCGCCTCGCGCCTCCGCCAGGTGCGTCCTCCGCGAACCGAGACCTCACCGGCGCCGCTCCCCCTCGAACCTTTCGCTTGGTACCGATGGCTCCAAACTTTTTTCTAATAAGGCGAGTCCAAGTGATTCTCGGGAGGGTTCGGTTGTTAGGACGTTAAGCCTGGTTGTTGCTGATTAGATGACAGCAGAGGGACACCAGCTGTCAGCTGAGAGGACACGCGCTCCTCTAACGTTCTACTCACTTTAAGTAAATCAAACCATTAAACTGACTCTCAGTTCTGGCAGCCGCTGTATGAAAGTAATCTAGTTTGTAGTTATTTGGTTGTGTAGTTTAGAGTAAATAACTTAACATCACAGCCTGTCTTGACTTTGAGTTAAAAGCTACCTGCTGAGCTCACGCAGCCACTTAGATCTAAAACTAGATCCTCAGTTTGTCATCCGCTAACTGGATCTCTGGGATTAAGAGACCGGGTCTTAGAAGCTGTCTTAGTCGTCATTGGATTTATCCGGTTCGTCCTTTCAAACTGACTCGATATGATCATGTGTTCTATACAGTCAATCAGTTTGTTTAAGGTTGAGTGCGTGCACGATCAGCCCTGATCAGGAGAACGCTCCTCCGGCCGTCACAGCATTGAAGCAGTCTCCCAGAATGCTTTGCGTGTGTGGGGTTCGACACCTGCCGTCCAGCTGAGGTTTCACGAGCGAAGGCTGTGCAGCTTCACTGGAACCCGAGCGGTGGACGTCGTGTCTGTGCATGTGTGTGTGTCTGCGCCTTCTCCATCTGTGTTCCGCGGGGAAACGGAATAATACAGAGCGAGACAACAGCCACAAGGATGAGTGGAGGAGGCGTGTAGGCGAGATCGGCTCCAAGATGGGAAAAAAAAATCTGCGTGTGCGTCGAACGAGCGCGGAGACGGTTGGAAAGCGTTTTCCGCTCGTGTTGAATGAAGCCTCTAAAGTTGATTAAACAAGAAGTGGGTGAAATTTGTCTTTGGGCTTCTCCCGGGTCAAAGTTGACGGAGGTGTTTGTTGAAGGTGGCGGTGCCGTTTGCGCTAAATGTTATCCACACACGGGGGGAACGGCGAAGCGAGGAGCCGGGTTCCGATCTGAGGGCCGTGTGCGTGGGCCCGCGGCCGCGTGGGCGGCGCTGCAGGCCGTGGGCCGGGCCGCGTGCTAGCGGGTCGGTCGGCGCCGCAGACCCGGTCGACAAACAGCCCCTTCACGCCCGGCGTGCGTGACCCGGAGCAGAGACGAGCCCCGGCCCCCGGCCCGGACCCCCGACCCAAAGCCCCCGGCCCGGCCCAAGGCCCCCGGCCCAAGGCCCCCGGCCCAAAGCCCGGGCCGGGCCCAGCACACAGAAGCCCCCGGCCCAGCAACGGCAGCCGCTCCCGCTCATTCATCCCCCGCCGCTCGTCTCCATGCGCCCTCGGCGCTCGCTCGTTAATGGGAACACCTGTTTGACTAACGCGCTGCAAAATGAACCGTTTACTTTCGCGCGTACGCGTCGTACGTCTCTCCGGAGCTTTTCCGACAACTCTGTCTTCTCTCTGTCACCTCCTGAATATTGTTATTCTCACGTTTGGTTCTTGTGTGGAGACAGTTTGGAGCCCATTAACCCCCACATCCCCAGCAGCTCCCTCCCCCAGCTCCTAATAACTCCCAAGGCTTTTTTAGCTTAACTGCTCCTACAGCTCATTGTGCAGCGCTGAATACAGGTGTTCCTAATCCCCTCGGGGTTACGCGGATGCTGTGGGGGATGTGTGTGTGTGTGTGTGTGTGTGTGTAACAGCTGTCTTCTACATCTCCTTATCTGACCCCCCCCCAGCAGAACGAACAGGTGAATTCAACCCCACCACTGCACAAATACTCATGTCTTTTCACATGCGTGTTAATATTTCATACGTGCGTATTCATGAACGCACCTAAACATACGACACCATAAATAACACAGCTGCTCTGTGCTGTCCTTTGTCCAACTTATTTTTTTTTTCCAAGGTAATTTGTCGTACGTGTTACGATCTACGCGTGACAATTAAAAGCCCAAACGCCACAAAACCGTTCGATTGTTGCTATAAATAAACACAAAGGGCTGTTTAGCGCAGGGAAAATGGCAACATGTCAGAATGTTTCTCAGAAGTAGTTGAAATTGCAAAACACCTTTTGGATCCCGCGTTCTTGAGAAAACAGATGAGGACTTCCAGTTTGTGCACTCGCACCAGGGCGTTTTTCTTTTATGGTGGAACGTGACGATCGATGCGGCAAAACACAATGCTGGAATTTATGACATTTTGTAACAGCACTTATAAAGTGCATCAACGTCCCAAGTCTTTGAGGCCTTGAAATTGAATCGCTCCTTCTCTGCTTAATTCCCTCCTAATTGTGGGTTTCGCTTTAGTCACTGTTCGATGTTTCCACTTGTTCAGACGTCGTCAAAAACAAATATCGCAACGAGCAAAGTGACGATTGCCGTTGTTTCACGCGGTGGGAACTGAAGCGTGCGCGTTCTGTATCATCCGTTCAATTAGCTCCGTGTCAGTAACCAAACAACGAAGGACGAGATAGAAACTGGACCCATTTCCTTCCTCCTTTTAGTCCATTAGATCATTTTAGGTTTATTTATATTCTGACTGATGCTTTTATAGGAATTATGATTGGATTGAGGTTTAACATTCATCATACTGTCTGTGAATGAGCTGTACAACACATGATTTTGTTCCCTTATCAGAAACAGACCAAATGTTTCATCATTCCAATCTACTGTAACTATTAGATCGACTCCCAAATGTTTCACTTGTTCCTAAACCTCCCACAAATTGTTTTGTTTTCCTTTGAATGGTTCCAGTTGTCACTTTGTTTGGCTCAGGTTGGGGATCCTTAAAGCACAGTAATTAATTCCGGTAAACCAGTTGGAAAGTGCTGTCAACACAAAACACTCACGCTTCGTGAAAGTGCTCCACGGACAAGATAGTGGGGTCCTCAGCCTGCCTCGCCGCAGAAAGGTCATCGTCACTTTAGTCAAATTTATATAAGCTATTAAGACCTTGATGGTTTGGGGTTGAAAAGCCTCTTTGTTGAAGTCGGGGGGTGCAGGCCGCTGAAAGCTGTGTATGGGTACGTGGTCGCTAGTTGTTATTTTCCCAGTGAAAGAGTTTTCTTTTATACACACAGTGTGAGCATTTGATGAGAAATTGAGCAGCTTTGAGCAAATACATCTTTAGAAACAGTCAACTAGCCTCCGGCTCTGGCTGGTGAGAGATTTCCATATCAAAGCCCAGGTGAGAGAGGGAGACAGGGGAGGCAGAGAGAGGAATGAAAAGAGGGAACGTGAAGAAGAGAGAATGGGGAAAGTAGGAGGTAGGGGGGTTGGGGGGGGGGGGGGGGGGTGGGGGGGGGGGGGGGGGGGGGGGGTTGATGAAACAGACATCCACTCCAAAAGAGTTCTAGCCCTTGTTATTCTGTCAGTTTCTTTTGTGCGGCACAGTTTAGTCTGTGTGTGTCAGTGCTGTCTGTCTCAATCTAAACTCCTGCATAAAATAACACACACACACACACACACACACACACACACACACACACACACACACACACACACACACACACACAGACACACACACACACAGCGGAGCGAAGGTTGGAGAGACTCAAATAAAAACCAACACCTTTCTCCGCTTAGCGCCACACAAATCCTGCCTCTACAACCTTGTGTTGACTCGCGCTGACCGCAGAGACACTGTGTGGAGCAGAAAATGGTTTTCTCCCACTAATACTGCACAACGTCTGACCTGTGAGCTCCTGCCAATATCTGGATCCCTGTTTAATATTATTACTGAAGCATAAAACCATCATTTTCCCTGGAAATATTTTTCTTCTTCAGCTATAAGTATCAGACCTGACCCCATGGAATTGATGGTGACACTATAATTAATGGATGGGGTTTTCGTTTGGTGCTTTTCAAAGTGTGTGTGCCTCCGTGTGTGTGTGTGTGTTCCTGATGAACATTATCCTGCTTTGTAGAGTTTTGTAATCCAGCCATGGACTCAGGCTAGAGTGCTAAAGTGCTGCTAACAAGGCCTGTTTAACATTCTCTCCCCTGCTCAACATACAATTATTCCACTTCGCTGCCATTAACATGTACAGTAGGACTGGGCTTTTAATTGGCCTGATATGACTAATGCCAGATCAACTTGGATTTGCTAATTAGTTTTTGCTTTAAAAGTGCCATCAGGACATGAAATATTCATTGATGTGAGGTGGAGCGAGGACTGTGGGTGGTATTAGTGGGATATTAGTGGTAAAGGCAGGCTGCTCAAATGTGCTGGGAGAAGAGATTGAACCTACATTGGCCTGTTGTGATCGGTTATTCATACTTTGGGTGAGGTGTTAGCTTCTCGTCATAATTTTAGACTCCCACACGCACACATGTGCAGGGACACGCATTCAACTCGTGCACCACCTCCATTCTCCGCATCACAAGGCCACCTCTCTTCCTCCTCCTCCCCCCTCCTCCCCCGTTGCCCTTCTACCTCTGCCTATTATTTCATCTAATCTTTCTCGCCTCCCGTCTCACATCCATCCCTCCCTTTTTCCCTCTTCCTTCCTTTTCCCAAGCCGCCGTCCTCCCCGCGCCCTCTGCTCAATCCCTGCTGCATCTCCCTGCCTTTCTTTCCCACCAGGTCCTCGTCCTCTTCCTCCTCCTCCTCCACCTTCTCCTTGTCTTTTTCCCTCCCACTCCTTAATCTTCCACCTCTCCTCCTCCTCCACCCCCTCCCTGTGCTGTAAGTGGGCCAGGTGCCTCCTGTGGCCTCCCCTACTCCATTTCTCATTTTTACCCTTCCTCTACTCCCTTTCTCATTTTTACCCTCTCCCTGTTCCCTTTCTCATTTTATCCTTCCCCCTGACCCCAGCTCATATTTAGACATCCTGTTAACTCAACAGCGAGTAACCATGGATGCAGGGTTCCTTTTCTTTCAGCTGGAGCACAGTTTTTGGGCCTGGTGTAGTTTTACCTGCCAAGTTGTGCCATCCAAGTAAGAATAACTCCTCTTTAGGTTAAGGGGTGAGGTCCCGGGAGGGGAGGGGGGGGTATTTTGATGCATAAGGGCTTTTTCAGCACTGTGAAAAAGATCCTCAGAGTATTAGTTTGTGAACTTTATAGATCAGCCGTGGAAGTGCACCTCTGTCATTGTTTCTGGACATTTTATGAGCTCTCCTGTCTCAGTAGTTCCCTTTACGAACAAAGGAGGCGAAGCCGGTCTGAATGTGAACAGAAGTGAGTAGGTTCACATCTCTTTTTCAGTGGCGAGGGGCAAATTCCCCAAACACGAGCACAAACGTCAAAACACGCAGAAGCGCCGCTGCCTTTGTGTTGAACGCACTGGGCTCTCGTCACCTCTGTTGTTGCTCCTTTCTCCCCTCTCCTTCTCTTTCTGCTCATTGTCCTCCTCTCTGCCTTTGTCTCCACCTGGGTATGTCCCTTTGCCCCCCCTCTGTTTTATTTGACTCTCTCTTTCTCACCCCCGCACTCCCGTCCCCTCCCTCCCTTCCTCCCTCCCGTCTTGTATCGCACCACCTCCCACCGGTTGTTTTGGTGTGTGCACTGGTGTGTCACGAAGGGGGTGGTGGTTGATTGGTGCTTGGTGGTTTGGACGGACACCTGATACTGGCGCTGCCTCACAATGTGGGAATGTGCGACTTCTTCAAAATTAGGTTTCCAAGGTGGGTGTTGTCCTTAGCAATGGTGAGCACGATGATGAGAGTTTACACAGTGGCGCTTTTGTCTCTGCCTTGGTCTTTGTGTCTCTGACGTCTGGCCACGCCACTTCTTTTTAAGAATTTGCTGTACTTTCCACGGCTGCCTGGTGGGTGGGGGATCTGTGCTGCGAGCCATGGCAGCCATTCATGTTAGTCAACAGGTGACAGTCAGGCGTCAAACTGCATTCGGGTAAACACGCTCTGAGTGAAGCGGCAGACAGACAGATAGATGGGGGAGACTGACAGGAGGGGGGAGGCTGACAGGAGGGGGGAGGCTGACAGGAGGGGGGAGAGCCGGGACCCCGCGGAGGATCCAGGTGAGGCATTTGTCTGGTTCAACATCGGCCTTCGTCAATCACGCCGGGACGCGGTCGCCTGGAGCCAAAAGTCGGGCAGCGACTTGAAACTGCCTCACGAGTGTTCGGTCGGCGTCAGACGGCGAAGCGTGGAACGGCGGCGACGCGGAGCCAGGCATCGCCGGCGACTCCGCTCCTCTGTCCTCCTCGGACAGAGTCGTCAGCGATGCCCTGCTCCTCTGTGAGACGCGCTGATGCAGTGTCCTCCACTTACTCATGTTCTGTTTCCCCCACACACTGGTGCCATCTCTTTTGTTATACATACCCCCCCCCACCATCTTTTCCGACGCCAGAACGCGAGTGTCTCCATATTTAGATGCTCCTCTCCTCTCCCCTTGATTCCTCTCCCTTTATCTCACCTCCTTTATTTCTGTAGTTGAAGGACAGGTTCGCAAAAGCTCTCTGAGATTCATCAGCGCTGAATAGTAGTTACTTTTTGATCAGCTTGATGAGTGACAACGCAGCCTCGGGCCATTATATACAAATGTTTTTTAATAAACACTTCTCTATCTGTATGTAAATGCTGCTGCTTGGTGTACGCTCGGCTGCAGGAATGTTGGTTATAAGTAAATGGTGCATGTTGAGGGCTGAGTTTATACAGTGAAATTATGTGTTTTTCTTCTTTGTGTGTGCTCTGGAGTGTTTGTGAATTAGATTAGCGCGGAGTGAAGTCTCTCTTAATATTTGCTCAGGGGGGATGGAGGGTGTGCCTGTTGAAGTTGCGAGTACACACTTAAGCCGCAGCTTTTTTTATTTCCTTTCTTGCTCCCCTCGTTTCGTGAGCTCATCGTAAGCCGCGGCCTAGTGTGGATTTGAGAAAGATGCCTCTGTTTGCTGTCTGACAGAGCGACAGTCACACCAAGTTACCCTTACACACATGCACAGACTCTCTCTGGACACCCGCCTCGGCACCAGATAGCGACCGGCCATCAGCAGTGAGTCACCATCATTCAGTCATTCACTCGCACATCAACCAAAACCACACATTTTAACAAATAACAATTAGCTTTCAGTCCTTCAGGCATTTGTTCCTTTAGGACTGGGATTGTTCATTGTTCCATATGCTCATTTTTTGCATTTTCTCTCCCTTGATAGCTTGTAGTTTCATTTCCTCCATACTGTTTTCTTGCTCTTTGTGTGTGTGTGTGTGTGTGTGTGTGTGTGTGTCTTCTTGTCTGAGACCTTTGGAGCTGGTGGCTACAGTCACTGTTTTAACAGCTTGGGTACAGGCTGCTTGTGTTCTGCGTGCTACAGTCATGTACAGTCGTGTCTAGCTGAGTCGTGACAGGTTGCTTTTTGCTGTGACAGGTTTTGTGTTAAGAGCGATGAAAGAGTCTGGACACCCGTGCACATGCACGCAGACACAGATCAGGGTGGGTGTTCTGTGAGAGTCTTGAGCCCATCCGTAGCCGCGTATTGTCATTGTCACTGTTGCTACAAAGCCATTTGGTGCTTTATGAAACGCTACCAGGATCTGCCAAGCACCAAAAGTCTACTGAGAGTGAAGCAGAATCGATGAAAGTGAAATCCTCCTTTGTATAACCCTGGATGTAATACACACTGTGTCCAACTCAGCTCACGGAGGTCTAGAGATCAGCTGTTGTCCAATAAGTTATAATCCCCCACTGCACAGATGAAAAACTATGAGGGCAATCGTGTCCGTGCACCTCTGTGATCACTTACGTACTTCCTCCTTCAGTTTCTGTACGTCTTCTGTGATTGTCTGACTCTTTTCCCTAATAACACTATTTTGAGAGCAAGTGTAGTGTAAATAGCTCAAATTAACTGTATGCTACATCTTTGGAAATCAGAAGGGACAAACCATGATGCAACTGTGACCAGAAAAAAAACCCTTACACAATACATCGAGTTCCCAGAATCCCACACCTTAAAACTCCACCTTCCCGTGATAGCAGTAATTCGTACATCACCAGATGAGTCTCTGAGCTGTTGGAGTGATGAAATTGGGTTTTTACACCCAGAGACCAGTGCAAAGTGATGCGATGATTGTCACATGAGACAAGCAGCACTCGCCTCCCACCTGTAACCCCCAACGCAGACACTTCCTGAAGGTGATTTCACTTCCCTGTACCACGCAGAGACTTAAACTTGAGTAATTGTGAGAAAGTAGCGCCTCGCATGTTTGGACCGACAGCGCTTGGTAAGAAGTGAAACTCGCCAACAGCCACCGTGGAAATGACAGAACTATCAGACAGTGCGCATGCATACGTTGGCCTCGTAATTATTCCACGGCAGTGGAACAGGAACGACACCTCCCACAGCGACTCCCAGCGTTACTCCTCCCCTGTTTGCATAGGTGGCCGGTCCTGGTGGCTCTCTCTGTGAACAGCAACACATCTCAAACAAAGGCCTCTCTGTGCGACTATCTGTTTCCGTGCCTTCACCTCTCTTCTCCTCCCTTCTCCCCCTGCCTTTCACTGCCTCCCTTCCCCTTTTCTTCTCCTCCTCCCGCTCCACTCCCTTATTTCCGTTTCTCCCTGTGCTCTCACCTTCCCTCCCCTCTTGTAAAGCCCTCTTTCATTGTCTTACGGTCCTCTCATTCGCCCCTCTCCGCTCTTTTCATTCTGGGTTCTCCGACAGTGGTAATGAGATGTTTCATTATTTGCATTTCACAGCTTTTAATAGAGAGAGAATTTAGGCTAAGCCCCGGGTCGTCAGTCAGGGAGTTACCATGGGAGACATAGCAGGCTTAGGGGCCTAGAGAGAAAGATAGCCCAGAAAGTGCACACATACTGTAGACACATGCAGGACTTTAAAGACGAGGGCGACGTTAAAGACAAACAGAGGGATTGCTGTGATGTGCTGCAGCATTTTCACACCTTTCTTCGAGCTCTTGTTTAATAATATCACTGACACCATTGAGGTCATTTGGAGGAGGTAGAGGTGATGTTGTGCCATTAGTCTTGAGGTTATCACCAGGGCAGAGCCAGTTTCCTGGTCACTCCAGGATAATCCCAATCCATCCTTACTACGGCTGGATTTCCATAAGATCACTCCAGGCTTAACACCTGTGTGGTTAAAAGGGACAGGACAAGGTGCAGAACCATATGCTTTGGTTGCGCGAGAGGAGGCTCGCAGAGGCAGATAATTTGGCAGGTGCACGGAACGCGAACATGTGCGAAAAGCACGATGAGCCACGGGGAGGTCCTCAGGTGTCGACGGGGAGGGTCCAGGTATTGTTTCCTGGCAAAGCGTGCAGGATGCAAGCGAAGGAGGGAGAGTGAGGGATGAAGGGAGTAGCGCTAATTCTCCCTAAGCCTCCTGGATCGTCTTTGGTGCTTCGCCACACGACATGGCTATCCTTCTTTGAGTCAATCTCTTCCTCCACCTTGGCTCCTTGGATACCGGCCAAGGCAACAGAGAGCAAGCAGAGAAAGGCAGAGCAAGGTAGCGGCGCAAAATGTGTCATGATTAGAGCTGGTGGGGAAGGGGGACAGAATAAAGGTGAACAGATGGAGGGTGTGTGATAAAAGAAACACGCGAAGAAGTCACCGATAAAAAATGAACAAGTGTTTATTTTTAACGAATAAATAAAGGATGAGGAATCTACGAGCGAGCCACTGACAGTTAATAGCTGTGTCGTGTTATTTTGTCTAATTGCAGCTTGTTTGCCTGCCTGTGTGTGTGTGTCCCGTGCGTGTGTGTGTGTGTGTGTGTGTGTGTGTGTGTGTGTGTTATTTTTGTCCGTGCTTGCCTTGTTGATGGGCTGCCACCCTGGCTTGTCCCGGGAGGCTGCCAGCTCCGTCGGATTGGGGATTAACCCCGGGATAATGGCCTTGATGCCCAGTTGAGTGGAAGCAAAGCTGTTTAAAAAATATTGGCTGCCTGACTCACTCACTCACTCCCTCACTCAGTCACTCACTCACTCTCCCCACTCTTCCTGTCGCCCCCTCTTTCTATCTTCTGTCTCTCTGGCCTCGCTGTCTCTACCACCACTCGCTCTGTTTTCTCTACTTTGCATTGTTCTTCATCTCTTCCTTTATTCGAGTCTACCTTTGCATTTATCTTCGTTTCTCTTCCCTCGGCTCAACTTGTTTGCTCATGCTCATTTCCAAACAAACCAAGTCTCTCATCTTGCACCACTTAATTTTTAAAACATATTACCATATCATTTCTAAGATTGTCTTAATAGATTTTTCTTGAGGCTAAGACTAACATCATTTATTTCACTTTGTTTTGAAAGCTTTAAGCTATATAATGCATAATTCATTTAGTGCAGCCCTGCCAACAATTTGCCCTGTCCACAGAAACTGCTTTGATATGATAGTGTACTGGTGCAAGTCACTACTAGAAAACATACAAAAAGGAATGCGTTGCCTTTTTAGCCTAACTGATAAAAATGTTGTAGCTGATACATGAAGCTGGGATTGATGACAATATAAATGCCAGCTCTTGGCTACTGAATCCAAACTCGACGTTCCCTCCTCTCTCCACCGCAAATTCATTCACTTCTTCAATCTCTGGCCAGTTTTTACTGCATCCTCCCTGCTGATTTACAACTACAGCGCCAAGATAAAAGTGGGGATGTGAAAAGGAGGGATCTCATCGCTAACAAAGAACCCTTTCAAGTAGAAACGAGAAACTGATCATAGATTGGTACATAAAGATGTGGGTGCGTCTTAAGTTACTATTTTCATTGCTGCTCCTAAAAACTCTATTTCAGAACAAAATTACCTTTAAAGCTTCTTATTTCACTATAAACAGCATATTATGATCTATTTTAGGTTGTTAAGCCATGCGTTTGCATACAGTTGCTTTACACATCTACAGTACATATGGCATAAGCCCAGAGTTCCCACAAAATAATCAGCACTGACTAGAACAAAAATGACTGTGTGTCAAATGTCCATAGAGCTGAGAAAACCTAATAATTAAATTCATTTGCTTTGTTTTCTTTCATGCTACATTCAGTTTATTGTCACATGATGACTTTGGTTATTTTCTAAATGAACTGCATTTTCAGTAATCCCTCCTGAAGCCAACGATAAATGCGAATTAGTGTGCGCTATTTTTTTAGTTTACCCGTGTGTGCCAGAGAATTTAACGACAATTAAAGACACATCAGCCGGACGTAATGCTCCGCTGGGTGCAGTACATTATCATGTGCAAAATGCACGGTCAAGACATTTTCAACAAATGCTCGACAAATTACCAGACTTAGTGCAATAATCTGAAGTTAAACTGAGTCGATTGCGTCCACAAAATCTCCAGTGGAAAATTGCATTTAAATATTACAAAATATTGTTTAAAATATCGACAAAGCTTTTTGAATGAATAAGCGTGTTGCTGTATATTTCATCACTTTTGAATGAGAAGTGAAAAACATAGCTAATCTCGGTCGTAGAGTGATGAACATTACCTGGGAATAGAGGCTGGTTATTCTGGGTGTTTTCGTCTCTATTGCTACAAATATGATTAACCAAAGTTATCTATTATTATAAAAATATTATTGCAGAAAAACAATGACATTAAATGTTGTAGTAAATATTCATCAGACACTGTTTCAGATTGCATATTATATTGCAATTAATTGAATGAGAAATCGTCTGGCATGTTATTTATGTATTTATTTCATTTTCCCGCTTACATTCAGTCGCTTTGACATGCTCATCCAGTCAGAGCCATTTTTTATCAAATAATGAGTTGAATTGTTAGTTTTCTAAACCAGACGGCCACAGTCTGAACGTTAGAGTGATTAGCTGAGAATGGCCGTTTTGAAAGCAGCACAGTGGCCACTAAATGATAATTTGCCTCTTCCTTAATTCAAATGCCGCTAATATAACTGGAAGTGCATGAGTGTGCCTGAATAGCGATAGCACACACACATGAACCATGCAAGAATAACAGGGAGTTAATCAACAGACAGGTTTCACCAGGAGCTTCGAGTATTATTTGCTAGAATACGTTGTGCAATCATGTATTATCACAACGTGTGAATACGTTTTATGCGTTGAGCATCTTAATCTAGTGTGATGTCTGGATACCTTGTAGCATCACAGCATGGGCCCATTGTGGGAGCCGTGTGCGCTAAACCCAGCACAAACAAAGTGTCCGTCTTCCTTTCATCCACAAGGACCTTGCGCTTCGTCTCCCCTCGGTCCTGCGTGGTCAAGGAGGCAGAGAAGTGGCTCGGAGGGACAGGCCGCATTAGGAGGAACACAAGGAGGAGGAAGCCCCATTCTCTCACTCCATCACATGTCTCATCTCTTTAGCTGTCTGGCTGAGGCCTAAAGTGACTTTTCTGTGACGGGACCAGGACAAACCGAGTGTGATGCCATGACGACTCTGCTAAGCGTGTGAATGCATGTGTTTGTGTATTTAGAGGGGAGGGACAGCCTGTGTGTAGTATTGAGGGGAAAGGGGCTGTTGATTGTGCGTGGATGGGGGGGAGGGAGGGGGGTTAAGGAGGGCAGTCACTTCTGATTTGGCCTCAGAAGGGTGACAGGGACTGGGAGCTCTACTGGCATGCTTTACTGAAAACAATCGTCTCTGACCACGAATCAGCCCTCGCAGACTGTCAGCCTGTCTTCTGATGACTTTTTCCTTGCTTTTCTGTGGTGAAATTTCATAAAGGCATGAAAAGCTTTTCTTTCTCGGCTCTGTGACATCCTGAAAGCAGGCTTTAGTTTCTGTAGCCTTGGTGAGACTGCTAATGCTTTGAATGAGACACAGACATCTGTGCCTTTCTTACTTTAGTTGCCTGTCTGACAAGTTCATTTTACTTTACTTTCCCTTCATGCGTTGAGTGTATATTTGGAAAGAAATGTGCTACAAATCAAGGCTGTAGTCACATAATGGAGGGAGTGGGTTTTGGTCCGTTTGATGGTCTAAGCTCGTGGGGTGAGATGGAGTAGATCTTTGAGGCAATGAAAAGAGAGGATGAACACTGGAGAGAGTCTTGTGGGCGTTTATGTGCTGAACAGAGGCAGCGTGGGGACCGGCTCCTCTGGAAAACAGCTCTTTGACTGGAGGAAGCGCGACATGACTGAAATTAAAGGAGCCAATTAGACAAACAAAGAGTTTAGAGGGCAGAGCACAGCGCTTTGAATACCCCACCCACCCCCACCTGCCTAGGAACCAACCCAGTGTGTGTCCAAGTCTGTTGGAGCAACATGGTGTTGGATCTCTGCCTCTCTTTCTAGGAATCCTTTGCCTCAGGTGATGTCATATTACGATACTAACCACATGTTTATGTTGAAAACCAAACTGAGAAACATGACTTCCTGTGTAGCAGCACAGCAACCTACTGATGGGTAGAGACAGGTACCTCCAGGAAACTTTAGTCTGAGCAATAAACAATAAATTGTATTTAACTAAATGCACCTAAATATTTCTAAATGAAACAGTACTTTAAGTTTGTATCTACAGTAGCAGATGGTTTATTTATCTCTTTTATTTGTCAGTTTCCACTTCTTAAATTAAAAGGTCAATAGTTTTTGTTTTGGAACCACACAGAGATTAATAAGTTTATTTATTATAGTTTGAAAAGTTGGAACCATGGCACGTTTCCCAGTTATGCTTAGAGTTACTAAAAGTTCACAACTGACTAATCCGCTCAGCACAGTTCAACAATAGTCCCTGAAACTTTTTAAAATCTAACTCACTTATTTTGGTGGAAAAGCCAGAACCATTCCAGAACTAAAAACTTGACAAGACCTTAAAGCACAGAAACAAAAAGTTACACATTTGTGTGATATTTTTAAGATGTACTTGCTGAATTATTCATTGTTCCATATCGATACAATGAGTTTGAAAACGCCAACAGACACAAATGGAGAGTTGGAGGATCCTGAACGCAGCACTCGAGCGATGCCAGGCATGATTTCAGCTTCTCATTTGATGAAGCTGGCTCCGTTTCACTGCCTACTCTGTGCTACCAATACATGCTGTGCATCTCGAATGGGAGCTGCTGACCAACATGTGCTGTGACCCTTTATCTCACCGTTCACATTGACTGTAAAAAATGTGGAATAGCGAGGTATTGAGGTATTTCTCACTGAATAAATGACTTCTTCTGTGTTATGCCCCTTAGAGGGAGTCTGGCTTATAGATCGGACTATACAGCTGAATGTGCCCGTGGCCATGAGAGAAGAACAGCAGAGAGATGAGGAAGGGAGTTACTGTGTCTTTAAAGCCGCTCGGTTTGTTTCCAAAGGTGAGAGGTGAAGACTCAATACCTCCATCAGGGCAACACAGAAAGGAAACTATCTCAAGGTTAGACTGCCAGTACATTTTTTCTAAGAAATGTGTGAGCTGGAGGATAGAAATGCTTGCATGAAAACTTGCCTTTTGTGACTCCGAGGGACACTTTAATTCCGCATTCACATCCAACTTTTATCCTCCTCACAAGTTTTATGTGTAGCCCGTCCATCATGTCCTAGACGGGGCCCCGAGTTCTTAATTTCTAATCAATCTACACAGCTTTACTTTAAATATTGAATTTCATATTTTCTAATCTTGGGTAACTTCAGCAGTACTTGATCATCTCTTAAATTCTTAATATAAATGGTTATTCACCACATAACTGTAAGCAAAATAAAGTGGATATTAGCAACTTAAACATCCAATCTTTAGCCAATTATATATTTATATAAAACACTTCTCAAACCAGTTTTACAAAAGTAGACACTTATTATTTGTCCTTAGTATCAATGTCCACTCAAAATGAAACCAAAACAACGAATCGTTGCTGGATTAATGATAGTTTCTCTCGCGTCCGAGCAGTAAATAAAATGATTCAAATGTGATACCTGGGTTCCTCCTCCTCCCTGATGCCACGACGCATGCTCCGGCTGCGTTAGCTAGCTGCTGCCGTCCTGCGCTGCTAACTCCCGTTACCGCTCAAACTTTCGCCTCCGCCGCCACACAGTCCTCTGCTCTTCCAGACCGACAGTCTGTCGCTCCCAGCAGCTAAGCTATGGGTGCGCAGCGTCTGGGTTTGTCTTCGTGCGCACTCCTAGCGTTAGCCTCCACCTGCTCCTGCTCCCTCTTCTTCTTCGTTCCCTAAAAAAAATACGCGGTTACCAAAATAAAACCCCGCATCATTTTCTTAGCAAATTAATACTCACCCGTAACAGTTTGGATTTTAACGACATAAACAAACATATTCACCGTTTCACATTTACACCATGAACTTAACATTTAACAACACACATCTGCAAATAAACCCATTATCAATCTGTTTATCTAAATTTCCTATCTGCCTCATCTCATGCATCTTGCCAATCACCTAATGATGCATGTTTATAATTCTATTATTATTAATATTGTTATTATATTTCCTCTGGGCTACTAACTTATAGAAACTCCCCTAAAAGTGAAAGCTGTATTGATCAGGTGTGGGACAGAAGTTTCCTTCTTTTTCAGCCATCCTCTTATTCGCCGCCGTTCATGGGAGGTGTGTTTGTCCAAGCGGACGTGGGAGACACTGTGGATTTATCTGATCTTACAAGCCATCAGGTTGAGCAGAGCTTTGCTAAACATGACCTGAAGTGTGCCGGCCCCCGAGCAAACGCTGCTGTCACCTTGGCCAACGCGAGCTGTCGTGTCCCGCGACGGCCCATGAGGGTTGACAGCTGTGGCGTTCCCAAAACAAATCACTGCTGCGTTTGGTAACACTCCGCGTCCCCGCGATTTAGCCCCGCGCGAGACGAGAGCGGGAGCGGCGGCTGCTAATGCTCCGGCTAATGGACTGGCTGAGCGTGTGCGTTCGCCTCCTGCTTCTTGTGGGTGTGCGAGCTTGTGTTTGCTTATGCTGAACGCGTTGACATAGCGATACTGTACTTTTCTCCTACTGTGGCCTTCACCTGCAGCACAAAAGACGCAGGAAGTAATGCTTTATATCCGCTTAAACATAAGATCACATTTAGTAAATTCATTTTATGGGCTAATGGAAAGTAAATACTAAAAATATTGAATTTTTCCAGCAATGGGCCTTCATTCACTAATGGTGAGCAGCTCCACAAATTGCCATTAGAGGTTCTTTGTCTCTGTAGTTGTCAGAAAAACTTTGTGTTCTCAACCTAGACTGAACTCTGTGAGATCAGAAATACTGGGGTGAAGGGTCAAGAGTGAATTTCTGCCTTAACTAGACGACTGATTGAATATGCACAGTTGAAACGAAATGAAAAACTAACAAGGAAATGAAACTGTTTATTGATAAATGTAATGGCGAAGTCGTCCTGCACTAAATGAGGTGTTTTTCTTCCTCTGAACTGTTTGGTAAAAGTCGTACGTTCTTCAACTGCCATTTTTAATGAGCTCTAACACACACACACACACACACACACACACACACACACACACACACACACACACACACACACACACACACACACACACACACACACACACCAGTGAACCTGTCAGACACGGTTGAAACACAGAGATTTTTTGACTATTTGTTATTGAGCTGTTTTTAGACATCAAACTACAGCCGTTGAGATGTGGTTTCTATTGATGTCGTTTTTTTTATGTCACACTCATTACTGAGATACCGTTGCCCTGGCTTGTCTTTAAATGAGAGGTTCAGCTAAATTTGCTTATTTTTCCCGTTACATTGAACAGAAACCAGCTATATAACTACAACCATCAACCAGATTTTACTAGTCTTGTACTAGTTAGCATCTTCCTGCTGCTGCTTTTCCACCATGTTGATTTCTCTCATGTCGTTTCATTTCTCAGCAGACATTTGTAGGAGAGGTTTTGTTCAGCTACACAGATGAACAACAGGAAGGAGGACATGGAGATCTCCTCTCACTACCGTCAGCTCCTCAGAGAGCTCAATGAACAGCGGCAGCACGGCATCCTCTGCGACGCCTGTGTCATTGTGGACGGAAAGATCTTCAAGGCCCATAAGAACGTCCTCCTGGGCTCCTCACGCTACTTCAAGACTCTTTACTGCCAGGTAAGTGAGTTCTTTGAAACAATGCGCTGGGCAAACAAAGGCCACGTTGCTGTGAACGCTCCCTCTCCTCTCACTTCAGGTTAAAAAAGGGGCAGAGCCTCACCACCAGACGACAGTCACTCACCTGGATATCGTCACGGCGACCGGCTTCAAAGCCATCCTGGACTTCATGTACTCAGCGCACCTGGCCCTCACCAGTAAGAACGTGATCGAGGTCATGTCGGCCGCCAGCTACCTGCAAATGACGGACATTGTCCAGGCCTGCCACAGCTTCATCAAGGCAGCTCTGGACATCAGCATCCGCTCGGAGATGGCAGACGAGCTGGCCGACTTTGAAATGGGAGCCGTTGCTGCCGCCGGCATAGGTGGAGGCGGCGGCGGCGGTGTTGGAGGGGTGGGTCTAGTGGGAGCAGGGGGTGTTGCAGGAGCAGGTTTAGGAGCAGGAGGAATAGTAGGCATGGCTTCTGAAGCTCTGGCCTCCATCATGTCTGGTCGTAGCACCTCCCCCTGGCTGGCACGACGCACCAGCCCGGCCAACTCTTCTGGGGACTCAGCCATCGCCAGCTGCCACGAGGGAGGCAGCACGTATGGCAAAGAGGACCAAGAACCCCCCAAGAGCCACGAGAGCCAGGAGGAAGCCTGCCACGACTCCCAGCCCGCCTGGCCACACGACTACAGGCCTGTCACTGTCAAAGAGGAACAGGTGTCTCCCGCCTCCTCCTCTCATCCCCGGGACACTCCGCGGGGGGCGGCCCAAGGTCAGGGGGAGCAAGGGACTGGAGGTGGTGCCATGGGAGGCGGGGAAGGGCACTGGCCACCGCTGTCAGGGTCAGGGCGAAGGAAGAACAGGAAGAACAAGGACACAGTGAGACACATTACCCAGCAGGCTGAGAGGAACTGGGACAGAGAGCGGGACAGGGAGAGGGACAGAGACAGTAGGCCGGGATCTCCTCTGCCCTCCATGCTGGCTGTGGCTGGATGGAACTACAATGGACAGGACATCCCAGGTAAGGCTGACAAACGCATACTTCTATTTCCCAAAAAACAAAAGAGGGCCCAAAACTTGCACAAAGTGGCATCTAGATCCGCAAAAATATAGACCAGCTTTTCAGTGTGTGTATAGTTGATTTAAGACTTTGTCCAAGTTGCTGCAGTAGTAATGTTGCTCCTACTTAGTTATCCAGTCATGTAATTAGTCAATGACAAGTGAGATAATCTGATTAGGTTAGATAATTGGGTGGGAGCTGTTGCCGCTGCCGAACCAACAGCAGAATCTAATTTATCTATGCTTCCTTTTGAGAACGCTGACGTCTCACCAGCAGAGCAGCAGCCGTGCACGGCGGCTCAAACACACAGTGCTCGCTGCCTTTCGGCACATGTGGACGCTTCGGTGCGTGTCCACCATCCACACAGTTTACCGGCAGAAAATGACCTCTTTTCCTCCTCTGGGGCTGAGATTAGTGAGCTTCTGCTACAGCGTGTTAGGCCTAAGATGATTATCTCAAATCTTGAAGGTGTGAGGTGATGGGTAAATGCAGGTGGTTAGTACAATCTCCTTCTTACTGTTGTTTATATAACACAGCCTCCTACATACACAAACAAATGGACACCTGACACACTCATGAGCGTGCAGTTATTTAAGGAAGGCCTCCCCCGATTGTGAGCCTTGCAGAATGTATTTAATGAGTTATTTTAGACTAAAGCTAAGACATGAAAACACACCTGTATGCGTGTGTGTCTGTCTGTTTGTGTGTCTATCTGTGTGTGTGCCGTGGGGCCCAAGGCGTCGATAGGTAGATCATTAAAAGTAAGAGAAGCTAATCCTGGGCGCATTAAGGGAGTTGGCTGTGAAATGGGCACACGCGTCGCACAGCGAAAGAAAACAGGATAATTGAATTGACCTGGGTCACTGCACGGATTACCAGCGCGTCCTCGCCATCCCGGGCTCCTCCCCTTCTCTCTGGGGTTTAGGGAAGGACCTTCTAGAAAGGGCGAAAGGAGGAAAAAGGGAACGAGAGTGATGGATGAGAGAGGTGGTGTGAGAGAGAGAGGAAAAAGAGAGGAAAGAGCATCCGTACGGGCTACGGGGGTTCATCTGTTTACCTCAAGGTCCTCGGTTTTGTGACCTGCTGTCAGATCTTATTATGATGCTCAAGTACTTCTTGTGCTGAGCTTCAGATACACACACACGCAAAACCACATGCACTCAGTTGTACAGATCTGAACTATGGTAGAAGGTAGAGTTTAACTCTGGCTGTGGTGAAGCAGCCATTACGGAGAGGTGTTTTCTCACCTAAAGGTTAGAGGAAGTGTAGTGTTGCTGGTGGTGTAGTCTCACCGGGTTCAAGCCAAAGAACCAGCATTTATCCCCACGTTCAGGTGAGTTCCAGGAACGGGCTCAGAAGGATGAAGAGTAAGAAGTATGGAGGAAAAGGGACTCTTTGCATCATGACATTAGCAACTGTTTAGGGCTGATTGTGCCATTTAGAAGTAGGAGATCAAGTAACACCTGAGCTAATATTTTGTTTCAGATGGTGGCGCGTGAAACGCAGGAAACGGTTTTACTGTTGGGTGTTTGGTTCTGATTGCAGGAGGTGGGTGTGTTGCGCAAAGGGCTGGGAGGACAGATGAACAGGTTCAGCCCACAAGTTCTTACAATTTTACTTGGACCAAGGGAGGGTCAGAAATACACATGATCCCTTTGGGCTTAAAAGAGTTTGCCTGCTTAAGTCGTAAGTCCCCTTAAGTCCAGGATTTTGTCACCTTCATGAGAAGATCCAAATCAGATGTAAAGCCACATGGCAGGAAAACAAATTAGAAAGTGACTCTATTTCAAGTTTCTAACGACAAAATGTAGAAGTCGACAGCAGGAGTTTCTGAGTGGCTAAGATTCAGATCAGCCTCATTTAAAAACATCATGAAATAATGTTGACTTGAAACTTCATTATAATTAATCTAATGACCAAATATAAATTGTGATAATTTGATGGTTCATGAAATGTTAGGATTAATATTTTCTAATGTCACTCATTACACCTGCGCGTCTCCTGCTGCTGTTCATGACACTGTGAACCAATCAATGAATCATTCCAGTCCTCGTATAACGAGCCGTTGTTGTCTGGGCTTTGGGTTATTAGTTCCTTTAAGTGTGTGGCGGAGCTGCTGTTCCATGAAGTCTAGTGGTTGGTTTCCATGAAGGGATATGCTACTGTAGAAAGGAGAGAGGGCACCTTCAGTCTGAGATTAGCTTAATTGCTTCATTCCTTATTGATGAGAAGTGCCTGGACACATATTCACCTCCTGGCTCTCATTCATCTGCGTTCTACGTCCACGCTGTGCTCTTAGACATCGTATGTGCCATGTCGGCCCCAGGATTGTGCTGGATTATTCTGTGGCCGTGTAAAGGATCAGTGAATTAGCACAAAGCCGTGTCCGAGCATTTGTATGAAAATGCCGTGTGCCCGTGTTGGCACACGCGGCTTCCGGAATTAGGATTTGTTGTCTTAAGATCCCTTTCCCCTGCAAACATCTGCTGTGTTCACTTGAGGTCACTAAGCGCTGGACTTCATTTCCTCTCCCCGTCGCTAATGCT
Organism: Betta splendens; assembly: GCF_900634795.4. NCBI lineage: Eukaryota > Metazoa > Chordata > Actinopteri > Anabantiformes > Osphronemidae > Betta > Betta splendens. Next base: position 2,581,980 of record NC_040887.2, on the reverse strand, counting down.
TGATCTCGTCCCACCCTGCGCTCACCTCGTCTGCCGACACAAAAGTCTGACTTCATGTTACATGTGAATTAGGAAGCGGCGCTGTTTGCATCCCTGTGATGCGCGTGTTGTTCGGCACGTCCTATATTAGAAGTGACAATTTTGAGGAGGAGAGTTTTAAATAGTCTCTACAGCTGCTGTCTGCTTATGTCGTACACCTTTTAATAATTACCCGAACTTATTTTTAGTTTGGCCCTCGCTGCTTCTTCCAGACCTGCATTAAAAAGCTCCTGCAAATCAAAGACGCTGTGGTAAAAACCTGCCAGTTGTTAAAAAAAAAGTATATTAATCTTGATGCCTATTGTCAGATTTTCCAGACTAGTTATAAGATCGTCAGAACATTCTACAATATTTACTATTAGTTGATTTTTTTAAAAATATGCGCTTGACAAAAGCGTCCTCACTAAAATAGATTTCTGTTTCCTGACTCGATCTTTGAGGATTTACCCACACACACACACACACACACACACACACACACACACACACACACACACACACACACACACACACACACACACACACACACACACACAGTTTCCGTGTACTATACATAAAGAAATCGTTTCATATTTTTCTTTTCGTCCTGCATCTTTGAAATAATCATCTTTACTTTCTATGCCTTCATTCATTTCACAGGTGTCACCTCTGTTGCGGACGCAGTGTTCATTCACTGTGTGACACCTTCACTCTCAGATGTTGAAAACACGAGCTAATGATTGATTTCTCTTTCGGTGCCTTTATACTTGGGGCAAACACCAACTTGATCTTTATCCCACATAATAACAGCACTGGAAATACTTTTTGTTTGTTTTTCTCGCTGGTATTAAAAACAAACAAGCGCACACACACACACACACACACACACACACACACACACACACACACACACACACACACACACACACACACACACACACACACAGTGACCTTTAGTGGCAGCTTGGGGGATTTTGGCAATCCGGTACATGGCCGGTGTGATGCACACACACACACACACACACACACACACACACACACACACACACACACACACACACACACACACACACACACACACACACACACACACACACAAAGCTTAGAGCATCTGATTATGTAGACACGAACAGTTCAATCACACGTGGGCTGTTCTTTCCATTTCCCTCTAGCTGTTGCACATTGATTACATCGAGAATCTTTTTTGAAATCCAACATCTTTATCTGACTGTCTTCCTCTCTGCTGTGTGTTTCCCCTCGTCCGCCGCGAACACGCACATGCCCACGGACGCACACGCTCTCGCTCGCAGGACCGAGCTGCTGCTGTGCGAGCGGGCGAGCGTTTTGGCGGCTCTGGGTTCAGGCCTTCATCTTCACAGACCCCCCCCCCCCCCCCCCCTCCCCTCACCTGGGGCCCGCGGGCCGCCGTTTTGAAGGCTGCCCTCTAGTTTGCACTCCCACGTAAACTTTCTCACTTTTCTCTTCTCCGGCTCTCTCTCTCCCGGCGCTCCTCTCCCCAAGTCTCTGCAGTGTAAAGGTGAACACTTGAAATAATGAATCGGATCCCCCTTTCGCCCCCTACCGCTCTGTATTCCAGTTAAGACTCTCCCCGTAGTATTTGCACTTCATTAAACTTGAAATAGGTTTAATATTTAAAACACCGTGAACAGATTTCAACCCCCTCACCCGTCGCACACCTCTCCACTTTTTCTCTCCCTCTTCATTTAATAATCTACTCTCATATTTCCTCCCTAATTCACTCCTCCTTCATTAAAAACCAAAATAGATTTAATATTTAAGACTGTGTGGACTTGCGTTTTAACCCCTCTCTCCGCTCTGTGCCTGACATGCTGTGGCTTAGACACTGTGACTACATCGTGTTGAGGAGTCTCCCTCTACATTTTCTTCATGACTCTCGTTTATCTTACTCACTTTTTCCACAGTCAGTCTATTATCAGTTGTCTCTCAGTGTCTTTGTACTCCAGGACTCTCTCTCTCTCCGCGTCTTGATCGCCCACACCCCCTATGTTCTCTGCATCTTTGTCCTCTGCTTGCACAGATGATTTCAGTCCTTTCCTCTCACCCTATTGACTTTTGTGGCCTACTCACCCCACCTCCCTCAGTTTCCCCTCCATCCTCTCCTCCCCCTTTTTGTCCCCTGCCACCACAAACACTCATTTCTCCCCCTCCTGAGTTGTACGTTAGAAAAAAAGGGGTTGAATGCTCTGTTTGCTCGTATGGGACAAACGACAACGTACTACTTCTCTTCCCCCTTTATCTTGCATCAGCCTCGTCATTGGTCCACATCAAATGGAAATAAAAGTTAGTTATCGCCGTGGTAACCAACTATTTCTCACCGCCCACTAGCCATCTTTGTCATATGACCTCACATCCTGCTGGACATGATGGGCAGTCCACCAGCTAAAAGCCCCTTCTACTGCTCCATCATGCCATGCCACACACACACACACACACACACACACACACAGACACACACAGACACACACACACACACACACACACACACACACACACACACACACACACACACACACACACACACACACACACACACACGTTCACACAATTTTTCACACTCTTGCTGTCTGTCTTTTTCTCTCACAGCACTCCCTCTCTCTCTCTTCCACTTCTCAATACTGACACCTGCTCTATTTATAATTCTCTGGCTTTAAAAGAGCCATTTTGGACAGGAAGCTGCCCCCTCCCCACCACCGACCATGGCTTTTTTCCAAAACGTCAGCACCCCCCACCACTCCACCTCCTGCCCCTGGAACAGGACGGAGGAGGGTTGCTGGGTGGGGATAAGAAGGAGAAGGAGTGTGTGTGTGTGTGTGTGTGTGTGTGTGTGTGTGTGTGTGTGTGTGTGTGAGAGAGAGAGAGAGAGCGCGAGTGAGTGTGTGGGGGGTTAAAGATTAGCCATCCCACCCTGAGTGTACCTGGGTTGGGCCCATGTGTGACTTAGCCACAGCCCACACATGCTGCACACGCTCACCCACCGACTTACATGCGAGAATATAAACACACGCATGACGCCTGCAGAGGTCCTATAAAATATTTGCACAGGACAATCCACATTGCATTCAAATACACATGTGGTCAAACTATGTCTGCACCGTCTGGCATTGATCGCACAGGTTGAAGAATTAAATTACCCAGAATGCACCCTGGCAGGATGTCCTGTTGGCACGGTGCATCGGTGGGTGGGTCAGGAGGTTTCTGTGGCTGAACATTCACGGCAGGATCCTCGCAGCTACAACCCCACCCCCACACTTTACACTGCATCCACCACCCCAGATGACTATACACAGATATATTAAGGCTTGTGGTCGACTGCGTTTATCAGTTGAATCAAAGTAGGCGTCTCTGTTATTAGCTTTAAAGCTCAAGGCCACCTAAAATAAGACGAGGGGCTTTTTGGTTATGCGTCATGAAATACTGTTAATTTAGTAATTTTTATTATTATAATGGTTTGGCGGCTGCAAACAGGAAGTTTAATGATGAGCGCTGCTTGTTTGTTTCGTATCTATTTTGTTTGAACTCATTTGTGATATGTTGATCTATTGGCAACTTTAAAACTCAACCTGAACGACCAAACACATAAAACTACAGTAGCAGGATTTTGGGAGAGTTCTCTGTTCAGCAACATGTTTCTCACACGTAATGTGGTGCGTTCGACCCCCTGGATCTGAGCAGGACCTGTTCCTGCTTCTTTTCCAGATTTAGACAGGGCTTCTCCTGGACACTGGATGTGCGCTGTGATGCTGCTCCCTCTCCTCCACTGATCTGATAGGCAGTAATGGGCCCTGTGGCCGTGAGCCTGGCAGCACCGCGCGCTGGGGCTTATGTGTCACACTGTACCCGGCGTTCGCCGCTCGCTAGCCGGCGCGGGGGCCGAGCGTAGTGTGAGATATGCATGAACACCGGCGGAGCGACGGACGGAGAGGGAGGGGAGTTCTTTACAGTAAACCTCCTCTCTTCTCACTTCCAGTCGACCTGAAGTTCCTCTTTTCCAGTGTGTTTATTTTAGAAAGGTGCCTTTGTTCTGTTTACCGTGCAGCCTCTACCCCCATCAGACCCGTTGGGGGGGGGGGGGGGGGTGTTTGGACAAACGGACAACCCGAACAGGATGTGGAGGTCGGCAGCCTGTGGGTGTGTCCGTTTGGCTGAGGTGCAGCTTGCATACAAACGCACACATATGTGTACATACAATCATGGGAGTGTTCCCGCTGCAGGGCAAAGTCTCCCTTCCTCCACCAGACTCATTCTCTCCCTTCCCTCCTTCCCTCCTTCCCTCCTCTCCCCCACACCTCCTTCCTTTCTCTCTCTCTCCTTCATCCCTCATTCCTTCTCTTGTGACAAATCGCCCCTCCGCCTTTTGAAAAGAGGAAAAAAAAGGAAGTGTTAAAGATACAGAAGAGTTGGCCAACAGCAATGAGAAACTAGGAGGGAGAGGCCAAAATCACCACAGGGGACAATTATGGCTTGTGCTGTGTACATCCACAAGAGCTTGTGTGTGTATTTTTGTGTGGTTCCTTTTGGGTTTGATAGTTATAGAGGCGTTGAAGACAGTCCTGGAAGCCACAGTCTGTCCTTCACAACTATTTGTCCCCTCCTCCTCTCCTCTATCCCTCCTTCCCTCTGTCTGTTTGGACCTTCCTTTCCATTTCGTCAGTTCACGCTGTCACTTCTGTTTTGGCTCATCTCGTTCGTCGGGGCTCCGGCCTTTTCTTCTGCGTGCGTCTTTGTGTGGTTTCGCGTCGAGGGTATGGGCTTCAAATAAAAACAAAGCTGCGGGTTCGACTTCTTCCTCATTAGCGGTCGACTGTGTCTATTTGTTGTGTAAAACCAGAACTTCCAGGTTCTGTTCCAAATGTGCAGTGTCAATCACTGACTGGAGTTTTTATTTCCAAGCTTTTGTCATTAATTCCCACAAAACCATTAAAGGTTGAAGGTTTGACGGACAGAGAGGAGCCAAACGTTAACTGGCTTCAATGTTGAGCAAAGTATGTATATTTAATTTTCCAACACTGAGTCTAATGGTGTTAATAAAGTGGATGTTCCACACTGGTCTGGATTTGTTCAATGTGCTCCTTTAGAATAATAGCTTTGCTGATTTGCAAAAAACGTTCAGGTCTTAATTTATATACAAATTAAGAGATTGAGAGAGACATACTTCAAACAACCTTGACTGTAATGTCTTAAAAATTCATTTATTTCACTTCTCCTTGTTAGAACATTTCCTTTAATCTGTGACCTTAAAAGCTCATGTTAGTGATTAAAAACCACAAAAAATTCATTTGGATTTAATTTCACATTTTAGTTGATTATGTTTTTAAGGGGGACATCAATGTTTTTAGTAATTAATACATTCAAATAGGTGACAAGAGGAAAAAGATGATATTTATTATTTTATGTCTGCAAAACTACTGAGATGTCAGCTGATCTTAGTGGAGCAGAAACGGAGGTCAGACCATAAACTCACTGAACAGCTGAACTTGAGAGCGTCTGAACGGTGCAGTGGATTCTGTGACTGTACTCGCTGTGGTGACGGCCTAAACGCCAGCTCGCCCTCTGAACGGCCCTGAACACATCATGTGGTGGGATTCACAGTCGGTCAATAGTTTAGTTTAGTTTTGTTTGTTGAACCCACGTGCTGCTGTTTGGTTCATTAAAGGAGGCCACAGCTCCATTGTTCCCACTGTCTGACCCAGAACCCCCCCCCCCCCCCCCATTACACCGCATGGAGAACGTACCAAAGCTGAAGCAGTGCATCTCCTGGCTGTGGTTTCTCTCCTCAGCCCCGTCTGTCTGCACCATCAACCACTGTGTGTACAGTAAACATCAACCGGCTGCTTCAACGAGCACCGTACCTGTAGCTTCATTATTGATGCTATTGACTGGCGTCCTGAGTGAGACGCGCTTCCTTCCTGCCTCGGCCTGAACGCGGAGGCTCAGACTCTGACTGAAGGCCTGAGCGATAGCGAGGCAGACAGTCTGTGTTTGCATGTGCTCATGTTGTAATTGTCAGTGACCCTGGCAGCGCTCTCCTTTTGTGGTCGGACTGTTTGGCCTTCCCACCGCGCCTCTGGCCCGACACACGCTGGCTCTCAAGGTTTGCGCTCCGTGCCGCGTGTTTTGGGAGCGACGGGAGCCAGAGGTGGGTTTGATAGTGCGGGGACACCCAGACCCCCCCCCCACCCAGACCCCCCCCCCCCCCCCCCCCCCCGCCCCCCCCTCGCTTCAGGCCTTGATAAGCGGAGCCGGAGTCTGTGGGGGTTAGAGATTTCTGTCTGGCACAAACACACACACACACACACACACACACACACACACACACACACACTGGGATCCGCCCGCTCCACATTCCTGTGTCCGACTAAGGAAGCAGCCCAGCCGTCTTCCCCTCCACTCCCAAATTATCCCCTTCTCCTGAAGTCGCTGCTACTTATCGCACGCCTCTCCACCTCTCGCTTCACTTCTGACTCATGCATACCTCCTCTCTCCAGCAGGTCTCATCCTCTCTCCCCGTCCGCCGAGCGCACAAACAGCTCTAATCATCCAATCTGAGTCGTTAAATGTTTTACAAAAGCAGAGACGAGGAGCTGCCGGTGCTGTGGGATATTATCACCTTTTTGCAGCGCGAATCATCGCGCTGCAAAAAACGTGTATGTGTTGTATCGTTTCTCATGGTGGTTGTGATGTGATCTGTCATTCGCTAAGAAATACCAGAGTCTGTACTGGAAACATGGAATAAATTCATATTATAGGCAGATAAAACTGACTCCTCGGTGCCTCCCACCTTTTGCCTTTACCAGTCGCTCCCTTTTACCCTCTTATCTCTGCCCCTCATCCTCCCTTCCCTGTGCCTTGGACTCTGCTTGCATCGCTCGCCCCCCTCTTCCTCCCTTTCTCTTGCTCCATCTATGCCTCTCTGCCTTTCAGGGGTGTGTTGCAGGGAGGGGTCATGTGGTCTCACTCTGCCCTTCTCTCTAATGGCTTCTTAATGAGAGAGTGAGAGAGAAACAGGGAGACGAGCAGTTTGGAGAAGTGGGGTGAGATATCAGCAGTTCTGCTCAGGGCACTCACTCTTACTGCGCGTGTGTGTGTGTGTGTGTGTGTGTGTGTGTGTGTGTGTGTGTGTGTGTGTGTGTGTGTGTGTGTGTTTGCACCATTTGGCTGACCCCTTGCTCCATTTCGAGCCCTTTCAGAGCTCTGTGCTTCTCTCTGGGGAAAGAGGAAATGACACGTTTGTAGCCTTGAATAAGCTCCCGGGCTCATCACATGCAGTGTCCACTGGATCTGGCTGCAGGGAGGGGGGGTGTTAGCGAGGTGAAGGGGGGGGGGGGCTCTGGGAGGGGGAGCGCTCTTTAATTTGCACAGCTTCTGCTGATTTGATCATAAGCAATTAATCTCAATGGCTCAGCTCGGCTGCGCTGGGGGGGGGGTCCTCTGGGGGAGAGGGGCTGCGGCCGGTCTGGGGGGGGTTCCCTCCGTCCACGCAGTCATTTTCTACCTTCTCACCTCTTACACTTGTTCCTTAATGACAGTTGTTCCACGTGCAGAACAGCATGGGTCCGTAGCAAAGGTCTCTCCAGAATCCTGGGATCATAAAGCTTGTGACTCACATTTTTTATTTATAATGTTTTTCCATAATCATCTGGAAGCGGCTCTGATCCATGTCGCCGGAGCACGGCTCCTGTGTCCGTGCTCGCGGTCCGTGCTGCCGAGAGGCTTGTGGAGTGAGATCCAGGGTCCGGATCCGTCCAGCGCCGGCCGGCTCCACAGTGACACACACCTCCACTGATCCACTTACACTGAGCTTTGTCTCCCTCACCTTCGCCTCATCTGTCTGCACCGCTTCCTCTCGTTAACCCTGCGCTCTCTCCCTCTCCCCTCATTGGGATCTGCATGTTCGCCCGTCTCCCCCGTCTCCCCCGTCTCCCGCTTCCTCCCGTGCCCTCGCTTTCTCCTCTCCACGGCGCCGTAGTCCTCCCATGCTGAGGCCAGAGCTCTCTCCATTGTTGGAGGCAGGTTGCCAAGGATACAAGCACAGAGAGGCACAGTCTTAATGTTATGAGATGGGAGAGAGATGAGCAGAGAGGGGAGAGGGGCCGCAGCCTGAGCTCAGTGGGCTCAGCAGAACCCACGGAACCGCCCCCGGCAGAACCCACGGAACAGCCCCCTGCAGAACCCACGGAACCGTCCCCAGGAGAACCCACGGAACCGCCCTCAGTAGAACCCATGGAACCGCCCTCAGCAGAACCCACAGGACCGCCCTCAGCAGAACCCATGGAACCGTCCTCAGCAGAACCCACGGAACCGCCCTCAGCAGAACCCACAGGACCGCCCTCAGCAGAACCCATGGAACAGCCCTCAGCAGAACCCGCGGAACCGCCCTCAGCAGAACCCATGGAACAGCCCTCAGCAGAACCCACAGGACCGCCCTCGGCAGAACCCATGGAACCGCCCTCAGCAGAACTTGCGGAACCGCCCTCTGCAGAACCCACAGGACCGCCCTCAGCAAAACCCATGGAACCGCCCCCGGCAGAACCCACGGAACCGTCCCCAGCAGAACCCACGGAACAGCCCTCGGCAGAACCCGCGGAACCGCCTTCGGCAGAACCCATGGAACAGCCCTCAGCAGAACCCACAGGACCGCCCTCGGCAGAACCCATGGAACCGCCCTCAGCAGAACCCACAGGACCGCCCTCAGCAGAACCCATGGAACAGCCCTCAGCAGAACCCGCGGAACCGCCCTTAGCAGAACCCATGGAACCGCCCTCAGCAGAACCCATGGAACCGCCCTCAGCAAAACCCATGGAACCGTCCCTCAGCAGAACCCACGGAACCGCCCTCAGCAGAACCCACAGGACCGCCCTCAGCAGAACCCATGGAACAGCCCTCAGCAGAACCCACAGGACCGCCCTCGGCAGAACCCATGGAACCGCCCTCAGCAGAACTTGCGGAACCGCCCTCTGCAGAACCCACAGGACCGCCCTCAGCAAAACCCATGGAACCGCCCCCGGCAGAACCCACGGAACCGCCCTCAGCAGAACCCATGGAACCGCCCTCAGCAAAACCCATGGAACCGTCCTCAGCAGAACCCATGGAACAGCCCTCAGCAGAACCCACAGGACCGCCCTCGGCAGAACCCATGGAACCGCCCTCAGCAGAACTTGCGGAACCGCCCTCTGCAGAACCCATGGAACAGCCCTCAGCAGAACCCACAGGACCGCCCTCAGCAAAACCCATGGAACCGCCCCCGGCAGAACCCACGGAACCGTCCCCAGCAGAACCCACGGAACAGCCCTCGGCAGAACCCGCGGAACCGCCCTCGGCAGAACCCACGGAACCGCCCTCGGCAGAACCCACGGAACAGCCCTCGGCAGAACCCACGGAACCGCCCTGTTCCGTCACCGGCGTCTGTCTCTGCCTCCACCTCCGCTCCGCTCACCTGTTCCCCCTGATCGCAGCACGTCTTCTCGGGCTTTTTAGCTTCACCAAATCCAAAGAGGTCCTCTATTGGGACGTTTGCTGCTGATGGCGGCCTGACGGACCTGTAGGACATCACCTCACTGGTGTGTCGCTGCTGAGGCGTGAGGAGCAGAGGCTCTGCATACTTATGCACGAGCACAAAAAAAGAAGCCAGACTTTATTATGGTCATAAGATCAAAGCAGCCAGATTAGAATTTAAATCGCTGGAGGTAATTTGGGGAGGTTTAATAAAAAAGACAATTATTTGTGGAAATATCTGATACATTTAAATGAACGCACGGAGCAGGTGCACACACGGACCTGAAGCCTCATAGTTTATAGCAGGTGTTGTGTGTGTGTTGTGTGGGGTTAAATACCTGACAATCAGCGTGCAGCTGATTCATACTTCATTCTGTTGGTTGGTTTCCTCAGACGTGTTTGGTGTGAGTCCGTGTTGTGGGTCCATTATGTGAGTTTGTGTTGTGAGTCAGTGGTGTGGGTCCATGTTGTGGGTCTGTGTTGAGAGTCGGTTTTGAGTTTGTATCGTGAGTTTGTGTTGTGGTTCTGTGTTGTGAGTTTGTGTTGTGGGTCTGTGTTGTGAGTTTTTGTTGTGGGTCCGTGTTGTGAGTCTGTGTTGTGAGTCCGTTTTGTGAGTCCGTGTTGAGTTTGTGTCGTGAGTTTGTGTTGTGGGTCCGTGTTGTGAGTTTGTGTTGTGGGTCCGTGTTGTGAGTCTGTGTTGTGAGTCCGTTTTGTGAGTCCGTGTTGAGTTTGTGTCGTGAGTTTGTGTTGTGGGTCCGTGTTGTGAGTCTGTGTTGTGAGTCCGTTTTGTGAGTCCGTGTTGAGTTTGTGTCGTGAGTTTGTGTTGTGGGTCCGTGTTGTGAGTTTGTGTTGTGAGTCCATGTGGAGTGTGTTAACCCACAGGCTGCTTCCCCACCCAGAGCCTTTGTCGTCCTCCTCCTCCACTTTCCATTATCCCTGCTTTTAACCACTCTCTCCCCCACCTCACCCTCCACCTCACCCTCCAAACGTGACCCTGGCCCGGCTGGACGGGGCTGTTGGGCTCCTGCCCGTTCACCAGTTCCTCCCTTGTGGATAAAGCCAAGACATAACTGCACTCTCTCTCTCTCTCTCTCTCTCTCTCTCTCTCTCTCTCTCTAACCCTCAATCTCTCCATCTCTCCCTCTTTGCTTTTAGCACAAAGCCCTGCGTGTCTGCCTTCCTTCCCCACCCAGCATTCTTTCCCCATGCAGACCTCTCCCCCGCTCTCTCTCTCTCTCCCTCTTTCTCTCTCTCTCTCTCTCTCTCTCTCTCTCTCCCTCTTTCTCTCTCCCTCTCTCTCTCTCTCTCTCTCTCTCTCTCGCTCTCTCTCGACTTCCCTCCTATCCACCAACTCGCTCAGCCTCACCCTACCTTTCATTAGCCCACTCTTTATCTCACACACTCTCTTAACTCGCCCCCCTCCACTCTCCCATCTTTCCAGCCCTTACACTCCTGTTCTCTCTCTCTCTCTCTCTCTCTCTCTCTATCTCTCTCTCTCTCTCTCTCTCTCTCTGTCTCCCCCTTAGTTGCCTCAGCTTTTGTTTCTGATACATCTTCATTTATTTCTCTTTCACTCTTTCCCTGCTGACCCTATTATTTTTATATTCTCTTTCTCTTTGCCTTTACTCCCTCTCTCTCTCTCTCTCTCCCCCTCTCTCTCTACCTCCCTCCCACTCCTCTCAGTCCCTCTAAGCTGCATTAACTCCCCAGATTACCTTGAGCCCTGCAATTCTCCCTCCCCCACGCACTCACCCGCTCCCTCTTTACCTCCCATCTCTCCCTCTTTAGCATGGCAGCTAATTTCAAAAACAAAATACATTTGAACGTGTATTTTTGAGGATCTCAATGGACAGAGAGGCGCTTAACAATAGCAGAAGAGACTTAGCTCTACCTGATAACAGGTGAATGCACCTTTAACTGGCCCTGATGCAACAAGGAAGCACAGGCTCTTACGTCATCGCCTCTGAGGACATTTAGGATACGCTTTATCATCAGCGCATCCTGGGTCTTCACACATCTGACACAGATCTTAATGATGCGTCTCTCGTGTCTAAAGACTGGAGCCTGAGGAGGTCGTGGACCTTCATGGACTCTAATTTGTGGAGCTCCCAGTTACAACGTCTCACCTGAGTTCATCATGTACTGGATACTGAATGCGTTGCTAACGCGCTGAGCCGCCCTTTTTCGTCCCACCTCGGTCCAGTATGGGCTACTGGGAGCGATGGGAGCTGCGCTGCCGCTCTCTGAGCCACGCGAGCGGCCGCATCTTGTGCGGCGGCGGCGGCGTCTCGACGCGCAGAAAGAATTTTCTCATTTCGTTGGCTCACTGTAGACGTGCTCGCACACTCACTCGCTCATCCCCACCATCAGTATCCACCCTCCCTCCCACAGCCTCTGTAACCTCCCCCTCACCTCTCCTCACCCACCCACCCACCCACACTCCATCACCCCACTGTCCACCTCTCACCCCACCACTCTTGCAATCGCTGTGCTCCTCTCCTCTCCTCTCTTCTCCTCCCTCCACCCACTCTCTCTCTCTCTCTCTCTCTCTCTCTCTCTCTCTCTCTCTCTCTTTCTCTGAGCCCCCAGCAGCACCACCATCACCACCACCACCAGCAGCACCATCATCTCTCTCTGTCTCTCTCTTCCCTGTCCTTTACCACTCTCTTCCCTCTGTCCCTCCCTCCTCTAAAGCCTTCAGGCTCTGCTTGATTTATGCCTGCCCTCCCCATCCAATAGACACACACACCCCACCAACTCCACCCACTCTTCCCTATCTCTCCTGGAGGTTGTGGCCCGGCTAGTCCCTAAAAACAACAGAGAGAGAGAGCAAGTAAGGGAGAGAGAGAGAGAATAACAACCTCTTTTACTTTCCATCCTCCCTCCTTTTAACCCAGCATTTTTTTCATTCCCCTCTCCCACACTGCTTTTTAAATTGCCTCTGAATTCTTGAGCTGTTTTAATGCCTCACTCCCCCTTCTCAGCTGAAATTACTTTTTTACCCTCTCAAACTCTGGCATGCTGAGGAGGCAAGTTCCACCTTCCCTCCCCTCTTTGTCCACTCGAGGACAAATGCGCGCTAATCACGCTTTCTTACAAGTGTTCGGAGCTGTTTGTGGAGAGAAAGGTGAAGGAGGAACTTTGATTTTGTGGCCGTTGTGTCATTGGGACGACGCGGTGGCAGCGGAGTCTGTGACAACGCGCCTCTTGTGACGCCTCGTCCTTTTGGACCTCAGGCGGCCGAGCCATTAAGCAGGCGGGCTTGGGGCAAGGCTTCTCTGTCTCAGACACACACACAGACACACACTGAGGCTTTCTCCTTTGTTTGTACTCCCATACTCAAACATGCACACAGGCCCTACTTTCTTCTCTGACAGCTCTCTTGTGGTCGACAAGCCTCAGTAACTCGTTGCTTAACCACCCTGGACTTTTTCTCTCCATTGTGTTTGGCTACTGTCTCTGTTGATTTGAAGGCGTGGTGTCTTGTGTGCGCGCGCGCGTGTGAGCGTGCGTGTAGGTGATAAAGGAGTGTGACCATCAACAGCCAGGCCGTGACTTGAAGTGCGCGTGTATCGGTTTGTGTTTATTCATTTTATCTGTGAGAAAACTGTATTTTTGGAAAATGAAAACTCCCTCGCTGAGCGTTTAGCTTCATCTTGAGAGTGAAGAGGCATATTTTGTGACACGCACACACACACACACACTCACGGACACGCTTCTGGAGTACAATCAGAACACAAGGTCAGAGGTCAAACTGGGTCAGCTGACCCTTACCTCCCTTTTCAGGCCTTCTTTCGCCTCCTCTTTACTGCGTCAAAGTGCACTCCCTAATAACACGACTCCCCTAGTGAAGCACACACGCGGGCGCTCAGATATACAGCACAGCCTCCAACCACAGCGCATAAAACTGTATCTTCTGTCCATTAGCTGTAACTCTCTCAATGGATGATAAATGCAGTATCCCTCTCAACACATTTGAAGTATAGTTCAACACACACATCCTTTATTCCAAGGCAAGTCTTATTCCGCCTTTGCTTTTTCCCACTCAAGCCCCCACATAGCTTGCAGCATGGCTCACACACACACACACACACACACACACACACACACACACACACACACACACACACACACACACACACACACACACACACACACACACACACACGAACAAAGAGAACCACCATTTCCACATATTTGTCTCTCCTTTTAAAAGGGGGTTTTATTTAGCATAAATGTTGAAGCCAAGGGTGCCCGGCTACCATGGCAACCAAATTAAACGGAGGATCTCTTCAGAAAGCAGAAATCTAAATTATTCGGACTCTTTTATGAAGGGGAAAATGAAAATTCCCTCCACTGTACGGAGACCACTGTGCTGTACAGGTGGAATAAAGGAGCAGGAGACGATGAGGAGCACGCCATTGTTTTCGCATCTGACCGTGCGGTTCAAAGGCGCATCCCACAGCAGCCACATTCACGGAGTTGTCTCGTGACAAGCGTCACGTTAACTCCCGGCGTTCACGCACAAAGGAGTGATGTAACCAGCGCCGCTCCAAAACTCCGGATAAACCTATTGCATTCAAAGACGCCACAATATGTGTACGTGCAAATCCTCCAACCCTGCGCACGTATGATGAAATCCATAAGCTGCGTGCATGGGATTAGGTGCGACTGTTTCCAGGGTGGTAAATGATTTTATCTGTCAGAACAGGATGAGGTTTAAGTACCACACCATCTATGCATGTCTGATAGCGCTTACATAAGTAAAGGAGGATTATGTGTATATTCGGATTATTCCATGCGGAAGCCTGTTTATGGTCAATTTCTAATACCTCACACTTGTTGGGGAGCGTGGATGAAGCCGCAGATGCAGCACGGTTCAATGTGCTGAATGCAGGAGCATCGCAGGCGCTTTAGTACCAGAAAGGAGATTTACAGGAAACCACGAAGCGCTCACGTTTCCATAACTCCCACTGAGTGTGTGTGTGTGTGTGTGTGTGTGTGTGTGCGTGCGTGCGTGCGCGCGCGTGTGTGCGTGTGTGTGTGTGTGTGTGTGCATTGTTACTGTACGGCCGTGAGGAGTGTGGACATGTTCCATCTGTAGACGCACGTGTCCAGGGGATGTGGGGAAAAAGTGGTCAGGGGTCGTTCGCTAGTCCAATGAACAGATGAGTGGCGGGAGATGGGGGTCAGAGGTGACCCTCTTCTCTCTCTCGCTCCCTCACTTCCTCTTCTTTCCATTTCTCTGCCTCTCCTTTCTCCCTGTGTGTGTGTGTGTGTGTGTTGGTGCGTGTTTGTTGTTGGCCCACAGCAGATCTATGTTATTGATTGACTCCTGTGGCTGCTGGGCTGCCCACTGAAGGAGGGGGCAGCGCTCTAATGAATTCCTGCACCTCGTGCCCCCTTGCGCCAACCCCTACACCCCCTCCTTAATTAACTTTGTGTGTTTGTGTGTGCGCGGGCGGGTTGGGGGGGGGTGTTTTGTGTGCATCTTCCACAGCCTCCTCCACAGCTCCACACCCCCGCGTTGCACTCCCCTGCCTTTTCTCCTTCTTCCTCTGCCTTTCTCTTCTCCACCCTCTTCATGTCTCCTCTCTCCTTTCTTCTTCTTTATCTCTTCTCTGTATCTGCTACTCGCTGATTACTTCAGATGTGTGTCTCGCTCATCTGTCACGCCCCGCATCCTTCCCTGCATCATCACTTATATCCATACGCTTTTTCTGATGCCTCCTGTATATGTATGTGCGTGGATCCATCCATCCCATCCGCGATCATTTATCTGTAGTGAGCATGAAAAATGACTGACAGCATGTGTGGTGGGTGTGTGTGGGGGTGGGGGGGGTGGGGGGGGTCAGCGCTGACCCAGTAAGCTGTGAAGAGGCTCTGTACCCATCGGTATTCCAGACGTGGAGGCAAACCACTGTCTCTGTCACCTTGACTCCCGCTGCAGCACACGAGCGCCGGCTGCACAGGAAACACTGCGCTCGGCCTGACTGTGCTCAAAATGGGCATCAGGCATCGCTTTGGTGCTTTTCCTTTGCGCCCATTATATTTTTTCGCCCGCTTCTGTCCTCACTTTGTTTATTTCCCATCAGCTCCGAGCGTGATTCCAGCTGTCGCAGCGGGGCCTTTGTGGAGCGCTAGACTTATGTATTAGGACGTCAGAAGGTTTCTGTCCGGAACAATCAAACATAATTACACTCACACACCCTCCTTAAAGCAGCGCGTGCATCGGCTCAGGAGTGTGTGCAGACGCTTGTTTTAGGTGTAGACAGGCCGTTCTTCTCTGAGTTAGTGATGCACATGCGGGTATTTTTGTCTTAGTCTTTGTTAGCGAGAGCTACCTGTCATCAGTTAAATGTCAATTAATTGCATCTGCTTGTCAGTGTGTGTGTGTGTGTGTGTGTGTGTGTGTGTGTGTTGAGCGAAGCCGTCGTCGGCGCTGTGGTCTGACAGTCTTGTAGATCTGCAGTGGAACCTCCAGCGACACGTCTGCCGCTGACAGCTTCTCTGCACACTTTGCTTTCAATGACAGTGACGGCTAAACACACACTCACGCGCCGCGTCTGACTTCTTCTCCTTCTCGCGCTGTCTCTTTATGATCTCCCTGTATTTTTGTAGACTGCTGATGATGAGGTACGTTAGGGAGTTGAGGAGAGAACGGGATGAATCAGAGCGGTGACGTGTTGGAAGTCGCTGCTGGAAACACGGAGTGTAAACTATGACTCGGCTCAGAGCTCTGAAAGAATGGCTTTAATACGTGGGGTCTGTTCTGCTCAGACTCTTATCGCCGCCGGGTGAAACATTCAAATCGACCAAAGTGTGTGAGTACAGTGTTGGGGGTTTTGTCGTTTGACCAGCGTCCTGTTTTATCTCCTTTAAATGGTTTCACTAATCCAAGCGTGTCAGGATTTTCAGCCTTGAGAAGCATGTAATCCCTCAAATGAAGTTAAAGGAGCGCTGTGTGAAATGCTTTGAAGCATTGTCCTCCACCACCTACACTTCACTTAGTGTGCTTTTCACAGCCATTTCCGCGTCAGTCACTGACGGCTGACGGAGCGCTCTCACCCTTCTTCTGTTACTTCGTCTCTTCCAGGGGCGGACGTGACCGAACCCAACAGCTCCGACAGCCGCGGCGAGCGCCTCGACTTCTTCCTGAAGCAGGAGGAGGCGCTGTCGGCCGAGCCCGGCTTCATGGGCCCCGGCGAGTCGGAGGAGGCGGGCGGCGGCGCCGGCGGAGGCGCCATGTCGTCGGTGGCCAATCTGAAGGCGGCGCTGATGAGTAAGAACAGCCTGCTGTCGCTGCGGGCGGAGATGATGGGAGACGACAACCCGCTGCTGTACGAGTACCTGCCCAAAGGAGGACACTCCCTGTCCTGTAAGTGGCTGCTTGGTCCCACACACTCATTATGACCCCAACTGAAGTACACGCGAAGCTGGCGAGCACCTGCTCGTCACCTGCCAGACGTGTGTGTGTGTGTGTGTGTGTGTGTGTGTGTGTGTGTGTGTGTGTGTGTGTGTGTGTGTGTGTGTGTGTGTGTGTGTGTGTGTGTGTGTGTGTGTGTGTGTGACTCAGCGGCAGCGCGTTCTGCTGGCATCGCTCTCGCTGTCGCCACAAAATGTGTTTGTTTTTCTGCGACAGTTCCTTTGTGTGTGTGTGTGTGTGTGTGTGTGTGTGTGTGTGTGTGTGTGTGTGCGTGTGTGTGTGTGTGTGTGTGTGTATGTCGCTACCTTTGTATCTCACCACACAGCGACAGCAACACCAACAAACCAACTCATTTCTCCCAACGTGACCGTGACTCTGCTGGTTTCAACTGCTTTTGGTTTAATTCATGTGTAAGTTACTTGTGACAAGCAACAACTTCACTTCACTTCACTCTTGGAATTTCTCGATTTCTCGGCACATCGACGGCAGGACAAATTCCTACAGCAACTAAAACGATGAACCCATTGTCACAAACAGTAAAGTACTGAACTCTGTTTGTCGACATTAACAAGTGTTTTACTGTCAGTGAGGACGTGTGTGTGCGTGCGTGCGTGCGTGCGTGTGTGCGCGTGTAATTGGTGTGTTTGTGTTTCTCTGCTTTTACTGGCCGGTAATTGGATCTTTTGTCCCGACTTCTGCACGTCTTTGTGAGCGGAAGAAAAGCAAAGGAAGGGTACAACTCGGAGCCTAGTCGGTGCCTTTTGAGCTGAGCCCCACTCACCTTCAAAATAAAAGACAGGGCCAGGACTGAATAGAGCGGAACACGCGTTCGCAGGGGCGCGCGCGTGCACGGGCCCACGTGCACGTCGCACGGCATCACCCCTTTTGTGCGAGTGTTAAGTGTGTGGGATTGAGATGTTTCTGTTGGCTTAAAGAGGAGAATCAGACGGCTGCACACACACACACACACACACACACACACACACACACACACACACACACACACACACACACGCCTCACGAGCGCCAGAGAGAATAAGGCTTTTTGATACACACTCACTTCACACACACACTCAGCCTTGACTATATGAATAGGCTATTTAGAGAATTCAAAGAATGTTAATCATTTGCTCCCTGCATGGAAAAAAACATGTTGAATGGGTCTTACAGCTGTATTTCAGTTGTCACCAGAGAAACCTCGGGGGGGCGTTCGGTTAGCCAAACCCGGTTTTGAATTCCCCAGACGCTGAGGGTTGGGGAAATGGGCAGCAGCCTCCCGTCCCTCCCGCTCGCTCCCCGTCTAAATGAGGACAGAAGATAAACAAACACTGTACCTCAGATTACTGGGCGGAGGATCAGTCTGCCTGCTTTGACAGATCACCGCTCGCTGCCTCCGTCCTCCTCCTCCTCTCCTCCTCCCTGCTTCTCCTTCACCCTTCCTGCCCCCCCCCCCCCCCGTACTCCCTCTCCGGCCGTCCCTCCCTCTCTTTCCTCCATCCACTTCTCCTTCACCCTTCCTTAACACCCATTCCTCAAACTCCCCATCGCTCCCTCCCCTCTGTCCTGTGCTCCTGTCTCTTCCCCCTGTTTTATTTCAGCTTAAAGCCTGTGAAAGTATTGATTTAGGTGCATGGGGGGGGGGGGGGGGGGGGGGGGGGGGGGGGATTCAAGGGAGGAAAAGCAAGGCCTTGACATGGAGCTTCTGTCTTCCTTCGCTCTCATCTCTTCCTGTATAATTTGCTGTTTAATAAAACATGTTCCTAACCGGGTACACATGCAGACATCAGACCAAACCGAGAACGAGTGTTCTTCAGTTTAACCGCTAAAAACCTCCCATTTACATTTTGACAATTAGCAATTCAAAGCGCTCTGACCCTGGCTTTGTTGACGGCGCGCTGCTCCTCTCTGCAGGCGTCATGAGCCGCAGCCTCCATCGTGGAATGCCAGAATACAGTGGAGCCTGTCTCCATGTCAATCACCCCCCGTAATCCAATTAAGATGGTTGGGATTTGGCCCCACTCTCCATCTGTGCGTCAGACAATCAATGCCAGACAATGGATTTTCCTGACCATCGTGCGCACCTGTCCACGCTGCCACCGTGTTCCGGCTGTAAAGAACATCCAATTAACTATAGGATGATACTGACTTATTGAACTTTCCTTTCCACTGGTCACTTCCATCACTTCACGTCTACACTGGAAAAGATTTACTCTGTACAATCACTGTTGCGGCTGCAGAGCTCCGGGGATTTGGTATTTGTACAGTATTTATAAGTGTGACACAAGTTTAGTTTTTTTCCATTTGATAAAAAACAAAAGTCTGGAGGCCGAAAATTGAGGTCCCACGTTGCCATTAAGGAAGAACAGCGATGCAGAAACACGCGTCAATACAGATGGAAATAACTTTCATCAAGCGCCATCTGATCCTCACAAACCTTTACGTTTCAATATTCATTCCTACATCTTCTCACATCAGTGTCTCAAATGTGGATTCAAAGTGTTCACTTTCTGACGTTTTGAAGGAGAGTTTACAAAGTGACGTTTTTGCTAAAACAGCGTCATTAAACCTATTTGCTGTGGAGTCATGGAGAAGCCTGGAATCCTATTTGGTTATTTGCCTCTAACTGGCTTACCTAGTTTTAGTTGATTAGCTACTGGCAGTCTGTCTGTTACCCTTGAGGTGCCTCCTAAACCCTCAGCAAACCTGCTCCTGACCCCGTTCTCAGGAAACGCAGGTTTCTCACAGCTGCGTTGTTAAACCCAGCGACACGACTGCAGGAATGACAGCGTGTTGTTGGTCAGAACCCCTCCAGCTCCTGCCGCCTGCGTCTGAGGCGCCTCCCGTCACCTGTAGCTGCTTCCTGCTCCGCCGCCTCCTCCGGTCTGTCTTTGGGGCAGAGACGGGAGACGATGCGTTCGCGTGCTCTCGGTGGGTGGGAGTGGGGAGTGTCGGGCGCGGTGCTTTCACATTCCGGGAATGCGTCCACGGTTGTGCAGCGGCGAAGGCGGTGAATGGAGAACCCACTGCATAACTCTGGGGACGTTCCCCGAGAACTCAGGAACCGCGGGGAACGACCTGCAGCGCGTGAAGAACACGCCGGGAAAAAGGAGGCGATGCTGGCGATTGGCTGCTGATGAACGGAGCCGCTTCAGCAGCGAGGATGGTTACTGCTCACGGCCCTGTAGGAAATGTGAAAGTGTTCACAGAGTGTATCTCAACTTGTTGCTGGTAAACATCTTACATGGTCGATACAGTCGTCCTTTACCCTGCGTGTGCAAAAAGTCTTGAGCTGCAAGATGGCTCCTCTCCAAAACAATCTCCCTCCACACTACAGAGGATATGCCTGCACACACACACACACACACACATGCAGGCACGCACGCACACACACACACACACACACACACACACACACACACACACACACACACACACATGCAGGCACGCACGCACACACACACACACACATGCAGGCAGGCACGCACACACACACACACACACACGGACACACGCACACACACACACACACACACACACACACATGCAGGCACGCACGCACACACACACACACACATGCAGGCAGGCACGCACACACACACACACACACGGACACACGCACGCACACACACACACACACACACACACACACACACACACACACACACACACACACTGCCATCCTCGGTGCACGCATGTGGGTGGAAGGAGAGGGAGAGCAGAGGAGCGAAGGAAGCGAGCGTAGAGAAGCCCTGGCCCTTTCCCCTCGGCTGGTGGAAAGTGAAACTTCAGAGTTTTTCTTCCTCCCCCTCTCCGTAGTGTTTGGTAGAGCAGCACTGGCAGCCTCTGTGTGCCCCCCTGCCCACTCTCTGCCGTTGTGTTCTGGTGGCCAGCTGCTAGCAGAGTTGCAGTTGTACGTGAGTGGGTGGGTGAGACTCGTTTCCTGTGCTCCTCAGGGCTCCGCTCCAACAACTACTGCAGCATGCTCCGGCCAGGGGCCACGGGGGCCACAGCTCATAACAAACAGGGGGCTGGCTCCTCTCCTTCTCCCTCTCCTCTCCCTCTCTCTCCTCATCTCCCATCTTCACCACCATCATCATCGGCATACTGCCCACCTACGCCGCTGCTCCCCTCTGACCCTCGGCCCCTGGAGGCCCCCGGTCTGCGGGCTGGGGCCCCCCCGCTGTTGGACATGGAGGTGGAAGAGGCCCCTGAGGGCCCCGGGCCCTCCACCTGGCCCCAGGTAAGCGCTCCGTGGAGCCGTCCAGCTCCGGCGCGGCGCTGCTCTCTGGGAACGCGTCTCCAGGCGGCGGCGTCCCGCGGGCAGCGCCGCGCCGTCCTCACACACAGGAGGGGGTTGAGAGGTGACGGACGCTGGAGTGAGTGATTGGTGACACGCTAGCGGTTCTGAGGGTCAGTGGGTTGTTTTTCATCATGCTTTATACACAAGCGCGTCATCGCTCAACCTCTCTCCGCATCCAGATCTCTGTGTGGAATTTGGCATATTTCCTGTTTTTTTCTTTTGTTTGTCTTTTTCCTCCTTGTGCTTTGTTTGCTTTCTCTTCACTCCAGATTCACAAATCTTTGCTCCTGCCGCGCTCTCCGTATCCTCTTTAATGTAGCTAGAAGCAGCTTCAGCTCGAAGCCGGCGTTAGCTCGGCGTTAGCTCGGCGTTAGCTCAGCGTTAGCGGCATCGTAGTTTACAGTGGCTGCATTAGAGATGACACATCTACTCACGATGGCAGATAACGGCTGAGGTAGTGAGATGAGACTGAGCAAAATCAATACTAGTAGACAATGAGAGGTTTGCTCTCGCAGCCCGGGAAATTGTTTGTTCTGCTCACCGTGTGTGTGTGTGTGTGTGTGTGTGTGTGTGTGTGTGTGTGTGTGTGTGTGTGTGTGTGTGTGTGTGTGTGTGTGTGTGTTTGTGTGTGTGTGTGTGTGTGTGTGTGTGTGTGTGTGTGGGTTCGGTGCCAGGCTCTGTGTGCGGGTGAGCGTTTAGGAGCAGCGTTTGATTTCAGTGGACCTGCCTCCCATCTCTACGGACAAGCCATCTGTTTGCCCAGTGCATGGTGTTCTGTTCTGGAGAGGAGGAGGAGGTGGAGGAGCGTAGGGGCCAGTGGAAGTGGAGGGGGTGAAGGAAGAGCAGGGAAGGAAGGAAGGATGCAGTTTAGTGAGACGTAGACGGGAGGACGACTGCTCGCTGGCACCCAAGGGTGCGCTGACGATACGAGCCTCACGCAGATAATATTATTAAGGCCGTAGATCAACGTGAGCGCTGTCACCTGTGTTTGTCTAACAGCTTCTCTTTAAATCACTTCTTTTTCCTTTTTCATGTCTTCGTGTCTCTCGAGAGCGGGGGAAAAGTTGTCTCTCAGCTTGTCTCACCTGCCTCCTGTGCTGCTGCATGCCCAGACAGCATCCCTGCCATCTGCAGCAACATGTGTGTGTGTGTGTGTGTGTGTGTGTGTGTGTGTGTGTGGGGCATAATGTGCTGTTTTGTGTTACAGGATGGTGTAAAAGATAAAGAAGACATGAAAGAATGCAGCGCAGGTACGAGTCAGGCTTTGAAGCGGCCGTGTCTCGCTCTCGTCCAGCTTCTGTGTCTCTCACTTTCCCTCTCGCTCTTCTTCTGGAAGGTGAGCCGTCTCCCGTGGAGCCGGATCAGACGGGCGACGGGAGCGCCGGGCCCGAGGCGCCGGCGCCGGCTGAAGAGGCCGGAGCGGACGCCTGGCCCTCGCGGGGCCTCGCCTGCTCCCTGTGCCAGCGGCTGTTCAGCAGCCTGGAGCATCTCAGGGACCACGAGTACCGCCACACGCTGTCCCTGATGGCGCTGTCCCTGGACTGGCCGGGCCCGGCGGCCCAGCAGCACCAGCCGGGCCCGGCGGCCCAGCAGCACCAGCAGCACCAGCAGCACCAGCAGCACCTGCACCCGGCCGCGTACCGCTCCGGCGACGGGCCGCCCGCGCGCTACCTCTGCTCCCAGTGTCCGGCCAGCTTCACCCTCAAGTCCAACGCGGACCGCCACGAGAAGACCATTCACTTCAAGAAGAAGCTGATGCAGTGCATGTACTGCCTGAAGCACTTCAGAGACCGCACGGACCTGCACCGGCACCTGTCGTCCGTGCACTCCAGGGAGCGCGGCCACACCTGCCCCGCCTGCGCCAAGGCCTTCAGCACCCAGAAGAACCTGGCCACGCACGTGAAGCTGTGCTGCCAGGGGGCGGGGCTTGGGCTGGGGGCGGGGCTGGGGCCCACGCTGGGAACCCACCCGGCGCTGGACCCGTCTCAGGGCGGCCTTCTGCATCCGCTGTGGCAGCTCTCGCAGGAGATGAGAGCAGAAAGTCGCAGCCGCGGCATCAACGTGGACGTCTGAGGGTGGATCTGGACCCACTCATGCCAAAAACGAGGACACCAAGACAAACGCACACTTTTTTACAAGCTCCTAAATAGTTTTTTAAGACGACTGCTCCCAACTCGGGCTCAGCTGCTATGCAAACCGCTGACTGACGCCACGCTCACCAGCAGGTGGGCTTCTTTCCACCTCCGTGGTCTCGTCTGACTGTCGCCGGCCTGACTCAGCTCCGCTCCGCTCCGCTTTTGAGCAGAAAGATCTTTATCTTTGCGTGCACCGCTGCATCATGAGCACACAAACGCTCAGCCAGGCGCTGCTGCGGCTCACAGCCCACACAACCACACCACCTGCAGGAGCGTCGGAGCGCTGCAGCCCCGCAAGTCAGACTCCAGACCTGAACCAGCAGCAGGAACGGGCCTGAAAGAAATGAAGGAACTCCAATAAAAGTATCTGAAGGAAACTTCCGTTGACGTGACCACCTCCGGTCAGATGGAGGGGACAAACGAGACAAAGCCAGTAAAAACAAAAGGGCAGCGCGGTGTAGATGGGGGTTGGGTGGTGTCATCTTTCCTCGGCCCGTCTCCGCTGTCCCAGAGCCTCCGCGTCGTCCAGTCGCTGTCTGTGGCTGCAAAGGAACAGTGATGGGTCCTTCACGGCTCCGACCCTTCTTAACCCCGTGACCCCTGAAGTGTGCGCTGAAGGGCGGACCCTCATGACCCTGCTGATGTCCCTGAGTGTGGTTCTGAGGTGGAGGGTGAGGGATGCAGCGGTGGGAACAGTGGAGGGATGAGGACGGAGCTGAGGACCAGGGAGCCGTCAACACGCTAACATTCAACACTCACACGGTTCTGCCAAAATGGCCCTCTGCGCGTGTCCAGAAGGCCGCTCCACCGCTCCACAGCTCCACAGCCCAGCTTCATTAGCTTCCTGCTAATAATCTGGAGCGGCCGCAGCGCTTAATGCATGTAATGTGTGCAGATAACGTGGACCTTGTGCGTCTCTTGGGAACAACCAACCTCCCAAACGCCAAATCCCTGCCTAGCGGAGGTCCCACTCTCAGGTAGCACACGGAGTCAGCTGATACGGACGGAGGCCCAGGGCCCTGCTGTGGAGGCTACTACTGTGTGTAAATACTGACAAATGATCAATGCACTGTTCAGAGACGTGTACTTTTCTAAACGGATGGAGATCATGCTGTAGTTTGTCTTTGCTGTAATTAAATTGTAATGAAAGCGGTGAAAACATCTCTGTCTGTCGTCTCTCTCTTTTCAAGTAGATGCCGCGCTCTCACACACACACACACACACACACACACACACACACACACACACACACACACACACACACACACACACAATGTTTGCATTTTGTTGGATGCTCAGACCTGTTGTGCGTTTTTTTTGTTTGTATCTTTGTGCATGTTTTTTGTTTCTCTCGTGCTGTCGAGCGTTTAAATCAGAGCAGGAGTTGATTTGCAGACCGAGGTAATTATCTTTCATCGCTTTTAGATTCTAAAAATCCATAAGTGTGTGTTTGGGTCCCTCCTTTAGCTGCAGCATGTCCCAGTGTGTTTGCCCTAATCTCTCACGGTCGTGTACTAGTTCATGCTTTGATTCGGCTTCACACACGCACACATATGTTTAGTTGGACGCCCTTCATCTGACTTAATGACCATTTAAGTCTAGACCTTGAGATAATTAGCTTAGTCCAGCTCCACGTAAGACTGGCTCATGGTTGAACACCAGTGTTTTGGCTCTTCCTCTCCTCTCTTTTGTTTTTATTATGCTGAACACTCCCTTTGTGTGTGTGTGTGTGTGTGTGTGTGTGTGTGTGTGTGTGTGTGTGTGTGTGTGTGTGTGTGTGTGTGTGTGTGTGTGTGTGTGTGTGTGTGTGTGTGTCAGCCTTATTGTCATTGTCTGTGTTTGTCCTTTCGTCTGTGTTTTTGCTGTTCCCAGCACAAACCTTCCACAGAAACTGAGGCAGACTGACTGTTGTGTCGTGTGTTTATAGTATCTCTTTGCCTTTATTGCTTTAGTATGGAGGAAGCGCTGTTGCCAGGGTAACTGTAGCTTTGACTGAATATGGGGTGGCCCTGGGAATTGATGGTACATTACTAGACCATGCTGCTAATTAAATGTAATATCTGAGAAGTGACGTCGAGGTTTATGAGGACGAGTTTCATTCAGCGTTAACCCCCCCCCCCCCCCTTCTGTTTCCACAGTGAATGACTTCACGGTGATCCGTAAAAAGTTCAAGTGCCCCTACTGCAGCTTCTCTGCTATGCACCAGTGCATCCTGAAGAGGCACATGCGCTCCCACACCGGGGAGAGGCCCTACCCCTGTGAGATCTGTGGCAAGAAGTTCACCAGGAGGGAGCACATGAAGCGGCACACGCTGGTGAGCGCGCACGCGGCCCCGCCAGCAGGGGGCAGCGCACCTACTTTACTCTGAGCGCACGTCAAACCGCTTTAAATACTTTGTTTCCACGCAACAGGTCCACAGCAAAGACAAGAAGTACGTGTGCAAAGTGTGCAGCCGAGTGTTCATGTCGGCCGCCAGCGTCGGCATCAAGCACGGCTCCCGGCGCCACGGCGTCTGCGCCGACTGCTCCGGCCGAGGAATGGCCGCGCTGCTGGACCACAACGGCGAGGTGGGCGGAGACATCTCCCCGGAGGAGGAGCTGTACCCCGGCGACCGTTTCCACGACGACCAGGCGGAGTGCGACGGCGACGGGGAGGGCGAGGAGGAGATGATGGTGGAGGGGGATGGAGAGATGATGGGTGAGGGGGAGGAGGAGGGGGGCAAGTGGAAGGACTCAGGGATCAGCGCTGAGGCACACGGAGCTCTGGACAATGAGAAGGAGGAGAGCGACTCCTCGGCGCCGGAGGGGGAGCAGCAGAACGGGAGCGAGAGGGACTTCGCCTGGATCTCCTAGAGTTTGGCCCCGGCTCCTGCTCCGTCACCAAGATGTGCTGCGATCTCTCTCTCTCGGGCGCCAAACTCTGCCCTCTTTGCCCGACGGTCCCACCGCGGACGGGCCTTCCTTTGACTGGAAGCGCCGCAGGGTGATGCACGACAATGATCTGGACCCATTAGGAGTCACGCACTCACACGCCCACACACACACTTAGGCTCCTCTCCAGCTCGACTGCCACAGGAGGGCGGCGGTCGCGGCGGCGGTCGCGGCGGCGGTCGCGGCGGCGGTCGCGGCGGCGGCAGCGCCAGCCTTTCCTGCTTACCTCCTTTTTCTTCTGATGCAGTGTTTTACGTGTTTTCTTTTCCTCGACGGGTTCGGGCCCGAGTCCAGTAGTTTTTCTACTCTGTCGCAACGAGAATCAACAAGGACGCTGCCAAGGACACGGGCCACGCTTAGACTGCAACTTTGTGCGTTGGCCGTCACAATCACCATGGAAACCCAGGATCAGCGACGGCGTGAGGGAGGAGCCAGGAGGAGCGCGTTCGGACCTTTCTCACGGAGCCTGAACCCGGCGCAGAGCTGCGTGTCCGGACCGAGCGGCCCGACGGCACATTGTTGACGCAGAGTCCTACTGCCACAGACTTGCACTTTATGACAACTGACTCCTATCGAAGCCCTGAACCCATGGTTTACATTTTTTGATCCGATCTTTACCTGAACAACTCGGTGACCGCACCTACCTTTAAGGATATACTTTATGTCCTCTTGACTGTTATCACAATATAGAAATCACTGAGTCTGTGCAGACCGCTCTTCATATGGCCTTTCCGAGGGCTCCTTAATCCTTTCTTCACTTCAGTTCACCACATGGTTTCTATCGATTCATTCCAACCGATACCGGGGACAAATGTACATACGATGTTTGGTGTTTTAAGGAGGGGAGGTGACGAGTGTTGGTGTGAGACAGAGAGACCGGAAACGGCTTTAACAGTGTGAGTTCCGGGGTTCAGAACCTCCCGGACCCGAGGCCGGCGTCTCCGTTCGGACCGCGAGCACGCGACGCACCCGCGTCCGCACTATTGGCTTTTTCCGTCTCTCTCTGTGTCTCACGCTGGAGTTTGTGAAGTCGGGACCTGAGAGCCGTGTCTCTCGCACCTAAAGGAGGAACTGCCTTTGTTTAGATACGTGTTTTTGCTTTTCTTGCTCACATAATTCCAGTTTCTGAAGTCCAGAATATGCAGACTCTCCACGGTATTATCTTTCTTTTCGTGATCATGTTTTCTCCGGCTTTGGAACTTGTGCTTGAATTTGATATTTGTAGAGAGTGTTAATATTAATTTGTTTTGTTTAACTGCTATTTATTGAAGTCGTCCCCTCCTCTCACTCTCCGTGTGCTGTTTGAAACCCGATGAGCGTTTCAATGCAAGAATGTCTGTGTCCAGTGTCCAAAAGAAGTCTATATTGATTTTTCTCTATTCTTTCACTGTTTTTGGCAAAGTTATTGACAATTCAAGCGAGGCAGAGACGTCTCTTTATTATGATTATCAGAACTATGATTACTGTTGTTGATGTTACTATTATTAATTCTTATTAAGTGCTGGATGCTAAGCTTTATTGTGTGTTCTTTTTTTGATATTTTCTATCTTGTACAAGAAAAAAGAAGCTTTTATACTTTGCCTTGTTGTGGACAGCAAGCCATGGGGCTTTTCTCAACCTTTTATTGTGCCAGTTAACGCTTTTTCTGTCGTACTTGCTTTTTTACCAAGGGGAAAAACAACTTCACGTCAATCTTCTCTGTTAGGTATTGATTGAAACGTATATTCAGCACACGCTTTTTGCATCACTAATGTACACTAATTGATTTATATCAAACCAAAAACGATCTAGTACCTTGTATACATGAAGTGCTTTTGTTTCACAGTCTGTGTGTGCAGGTGCTTTTGGATCTATTGTTGTGATTAACAGTTTTGTTGTTGGGTTGTTTTTATTTTGGAAACCTGTCACTATTCGTCACAGTGTGGAAAGGTGCACATGTTGTGGTATTATTGTGAATATGAAGGGCTGTGTGAAAGGACCAGCCAGCTTGAAGACTGCATCTAGAAATCGCTTCCCTGCATGACACACAATCAGGTAGAAACCCGGCCTGCAGGCGAGCGCGCGCCGACGCTGCTCGCTGGATTTCTACGGGCGCGACTCCTTTATTCACGTGAAGGGAAGGAACTCTGGGAACTGTTCCACCATCAGGCCTCTACGCTACAGGTGCCGTGGACTGCACTTCCCATTAATCCCCCACTGAGCAGCTCAGCGTTTGATTTGTGATGCTGTCTTCAAGTCTGGTAGTCGTCTCTTTTTCCTTTTTGTATTATTTATTGTGTTTGGTTGTTTTTCTTTGACCCATTTATCAAAGAGTTGTAATTTGGGGGGTTAGGATGTTAATGAATGTCAGGGGTGGGTGAGGAAGGAGCCCGTGATCAGCGACTAATCTCTGTCCTGTGGTGCTGTCACGGCCACTGAGAGACGCCTGGATGAATGTGTGACTCCCCGACCCTGCGCTTTTCTCACGATCTGTACTGTACGTCTTCTTCCTCATACTGGGTTGTGCTTCAGGAAAATGTCTGCCATCAACCCCTCAATATGTGCCTCAATGACATTTCACCCGCGTGCTTGCGAGAGCGCTTGTTTCTGAGAGACAGCCGAGTGTCTGTGTCGACGGATAGAGATTATGGGGACGCGACTGATCAGATTAGTGGTGCAAAAAAATATGTTTGAGGATCAAACTTCGATGAGACAAATCATGACGGGCGACTAGATTCTCCTTCCCACCGCGTGTAGACGACCTCCTGTGCCCTGATTCCGTGGTCTTAACTGCATGCCTGTGTTCATTCTGTCATACCAAAGCGACGTCTTCGGCATCTGCACACAACTGTCTCATTCCACATGATGCAAAACTGGAACTGTTTGCTCTATTGCAGATGAATATGGGTATTTCTAGACGTGTACAAATTGCAATCCTCATTTAGCCTGTATAGCTTGATTCACGTGCAAATCATGAAGCCATAGATATGGGTATATCTATATTATACTATATTTCAAATTTGGCGCTTTTTACTTTAGATTTTGTTCTTCTAAGAGTGATGTGTGTATACCTTCATATATATGAATTTATATTACTATTATATATTATTTATTTTCTCTCAAGTTTCAAAAGGTCTTTCATTTGTAAAAGGTCGCACTTGAAGCTTGAGGTTTGTTTATTTTCATTGGGAATATTGTTCAATATGATACTGACTTTATATTGATGATTATCATAAACCTGTGTTTGTAACAAAATGTGTTAAATAATCAAAAAAACTGTCCTGTTTTTACACCTGTTTCGTTCCGGGCAGATTTAAGTGCTCTTGTGCAGATATTTTGGGTTGATAGTACTGATCACAGAACATTTTTACAGTCAACCATGAGCCTCCTGTTTTGATGTTGGGGCTGGCCCAGCAGGTCCACGCCGCTTTCTAACTTCATGTTTAGTGGAAGAACTAGCTTGACTATTATTTGCAAGAACCAATCAGTCTCAATAAATTTTGAAATTGCTGCTGTAAAGAAGTGACAAATGTGTGTTGTGCCTTTTGTTTTGATACTGGCTGCTGGATTTATTACCAGCTGTCGTCCACAAGAGGGCAGTAAAGACAGGAAGGGACAGAAAAATTGATCAAGGCTATTGACCACAATTACCTTTGTTTGATTTTTAATCTCCTGAAGTAATTAATCGACAGAGGCTCTAATTACATCATGTATCAATGTTAAATAAAGAATCTGCCATCACACTTCTTCCATTCATGTTTATTTTCTTTCTGTCACATTACATCACATAGATCACATTATCGACATCATACATGGTCATCCATCTTCTCAAGCACTGATCATAGGCTTGACATTCACACAAATACTCCTTGAGTGCACCACTTATTAGAAACTGCTTCCTCCAGGTGCGTGGGACTGCTGATAAAGACCAGAGGCCGAGCTCACACACACACACACACACACACACACACACACACACACACACACACGAGAAAATCCTGCCTCCCAAGATTCAAGGCTGACGTCACGTTTCCCTCTAAACTCTCTGAGCATCTTTAGAGGTAAACCAAAATCAGCCTCGAGTTATCAGTTACTAAAAAGGGAAAACACATGAAACCCTTCAGTGTTGTATCTCCTAACAATACAAAAAAAACGGAGAAAAGTAAGCGATGCTAAACAAGCGCAACAACCTCAGATTTAACCAGACAACCAATCAATCAAAGAGAGAACAAAAAGAAGCAGAAGTCAGTTTTCACACCAGCCAGTGTGAGGCTCAGTAAAACACATGAGAAACAAGCTCGACACAGGGTGAAAGCCTGGACAAAATAAAGGAGAAGAAGCTGAGAATTGAGTGGAGCTGCCATCGCGATGCATTACATTTAATTTGGAAGGAGATCTATTGGCTTCGCTGCTGCTGGTGTAAACACAAGTGAAAACTGACATTCAGGAAAGTAGCACATACAAAAACTGAAGGCTATTTTTAATGCACATTTCAAGGGTTTAGTTTAGCTTAATACACTGGGTAAAGGCTTGGGTGGCACCACAGTAGAGCTGGAGAGCACAAGAACGGAAAAGCACTAGGTGATCGGAACTAATCACGGTAGTTTGAAGGAAATAGGAGGAATACGTGTGTTAGGAAACAAGTGGAAGACACTAAGAGCGTGCTGTGTGTTGGAATGTGCAGGGCAGGAGGACGATTCCAAAAAGCTGGACATCATCCTGCCTAACGACAACTTAACATCAAAAGCACACAAACCCGGAGGAAAAGACTGCAACGGCGTGCGTGAGTGCAGGCTAGAAACGTTCGCTCTTCGTGCATTATGTGAGCATCTCATTGCACAAAGTAGGTGTATAATAAAGCAACACTGCATGGTTGTGTTATCTGATATGATTTAGCTGTGTGGCGACAGTTGTCTGTGGGTGTTAAAAGACTTGGATGCAAAATTGAGGACGCACTACAGGTTCAGTCCAGGCAGTGAACACAAGCCAGCAATTATAACACACACAAAAAGACTTTTTGTAGGTTTTACATTCAACAAGTTGTTTTTCTCCCCTTTGCTTCTAAGCTACAATATACAATGAATCTTTACGTGTTATGTTCCACTATAGCTTTTCAATTGACTTAAAAAAAAGAAAAAAAAATATTCTGCAACTGTACTATAAAAAACGTTTCCTTTTCATATAACAGAGATACAACAACAAAGAAAACAACACAGTTCTCATGTTGCATATGTACAAGAAAGCCCTGAAACTGCAAATCCATCTGTATCGTCACTGTGTCTCACGTCTGCTTCCCGTCTCCTGCAGAGCTCTGGTTTCCCCATTAACACACAGCTTCACTCTCCTCTTTTCAGTTTCTGGGTCAAAGCTCTTAAATTGCTAATTTACCAATAAGGTTTTGTTGTCCACGCCTGTGTACAAGCTCAACTTTATACCCAGAATTCTTTGTGGCCGTGAAGCCCAGAGGCGCTCGCGCGCTTCATGATGCTGGGCCAGTTTAGTGCAACTCAAAAAGAGGTGGAATAGCGGCCGCTGTGCCCAGGAACCCGTTAGCTTCACACGCGCTAACGGCCCCAGAGCGCCGGCCTCAAACCCTGCTGGCGGAAACAGAAAGTGCTCACACTAAGGATGGAGAGAGAGCTGAGGGGCTGCGTGCCCCCGGTCTATGGCCAAACCAGAGATGAAGGAGTTAAAAGTGGTATCCAGCACTAATAACAGAATCTACACAGTTACTACCTCAGCTCAGCAAAATATAAAAGAGTCATGATCTTGTTTTTTTTCTTCTTTTTTAAGTAAAGGAAGCACAAAGATGAACTTTATGGAAAAAAACAAAAAAACCCTCCAGGCAATAAAAGACTGTAAAGCATCTAATATAAAGATGATGAGGTGTAGCTACTGAGGGAGGCTGGTGCGTCTCGTTATTGAGACAAGGCAGGCGCCGTTTCCGGGCCTTGGATCTCTCCAAGGGAAGGCGGAGTGACTGACTGAGTACACAGCTGTACGTTCCTGTACCACACGGACCGAAGAGCACGGCCCAGACGCTCAACACCGCATGACCCAGAGGTCCCGAGCCTCGACCCCACCGGGCAGTGACCACGCCCCTCCCCTCCCATCGTTTGAATCATTCAAATTTGTGTATAAAAAATGTCATGTATAAAAACATGTCTATACGCAGTGCAACGTAGTGCAATTTCATCAGGTCAGTTTAGCTTTTTCCGTTTTCTGTTCTAGTCATTGGCACTTGGTGAAGTTTCAGACAGGAAGAGGCCGACCTCCGCCGGCCCTGGCTGAGAGGGAGACCTAGCTTATCTGCGATACTAGTGGAGTAAACAACTGGCAGGATAATTAATTTTCAGATCAATGTGGTGGCGTGAATCAGAAACGAATGGCTTCCTCGCTGATGCTTTTTCACCCGCTGACTTCAAGCCCCCGATTAACAGCCATGCATCGGTTTCCCTGCTTTCTGCGACGAAGCTCAGCGCAGGTGTTTCTATGGCGACAGAGGCCTGATGTCGCACTGTACCTCGGTCCAGAAGTGTCTGCTGAAGATAGCCTGCTCCCCGGAGGAGTACAGGCACTGCGTTTGTTGCTATGACGATCAGGTCAGGTCACTATCAGGAGTGCTTGAGGAGCCCAGGACACGAAACAGAATCTACGTTCGAAAAGCTGCTCACAAGCAGCACACAGGTCAAAATAATAAAATCGTGACTCACATCAGCACATTTTGTTTGTGAGGCATCTAATCTGAAGCGAGGACACACAGAGTCCACACTTTGAAGCCCATTAAGGCAAATTAATGATTTAAATAAATTGTTAAAGCCTCGATGGGGAAAGGTGGTTCCTGAATCCATCAGAAGTGTTATTTATAGCTAATGTTGGAGTCGACTTAGAGCAGCAGGTTCATGCTACTAATGAGGGGGGAAATAAAGAAGCTCATCTCTGTGACTGCAGGAGTTACTGAACACTAGGCCTAAAGCCACTAATGCACAGCTCTGTCTGCTTCTTTGATTGTTAACATTAGCAAAACGCATTTCTGTCCTTTGCTTTATATCTTGGGAAGTAATAAGAATTCATAGTTTAAATTAAAGGCTGTTAGATTGGCCAACATTTGTAAAGAATAGTGCTTTTGTTGAACAAATATGATTAAAAGAAGGTTTATCAGTAACAAATTTACTTTCTAAAATGCCACCATCTATATTTTATCTAAAGCTTGGGAACCTGGACTGTCATTTACTTTTACAGGCCTTGTAAAATAACACCACTTTGCAAATCTAAAGGGAATTTGCGATACTTTGTTCTATAAGTCAGTATAAAGTTGACCACATACACCTCTGATCTGCACTGACTTCATTTATTTTGACTGGACTAGATGACTGATTATTATAAAATGTTAAACACCGCATCTAATAACGATCTGGGGGAAACTTACTGATTCCTAGAAAAGAGTTTATATCTACAAATATTCAATATTAATTTGTCCAGAGACCAAAGCTTGGCCCCACTCGGTTTCTAAACATTGGACATGAATCAGTTTGACTCACTGACTGTCAGAAGTGATTGTTGAGTAACAAACTGTGTGTTTTTACCCACACTGATGTGTTACATTTAAAGGTATAGACTCTAAGGGCAGTTCAGCTCTTTCAGAACATATGGCCATCAAAGGTAAGAAACACAGTCAGCTCACCTCATTTACAAAAAACCCACAAAGTAAGAAAGACAATATTTAAATGCTGTTCTGCTGATTGCACAGTGCAACTACTATTTGCTTTAGCAAGTAACTGCTGACAAGAATCTCTGCATAAGACATAGAGACCTATTCTCTCCGGCAGATACTGTGTCTACATTTTTTTCAAGGTGCATATTTCTAGGTCACAAGTATAAAATGGAAGAGAGGGAATATATCTCATATATTGTGTATCTCTCAAAAGTATTTTTGGACAAGGCAAATGTTTGAAGCTCCTGGTGGGAGGGTTTGTGCATTAAAAGTATGGCTGGCTGTACTCAATCAGACTCATAACCCGGTCCTTAGAAATAAAATAACACTTGTTTATGCATTTGATATCCAGGACACTGTTAGACTCTCTACTGACCTCACATAAATTGCTGTGGCAACTAAAAACGGATATGCTACAAAGACCTAACCAGGCGAATCTGGTGTTAATCCTTGAACCTCCACAAAGAGCCGTGACCTCCCCCCATATGCAGTAGCTTACAGGATGCTCCTATAACAAAGACAGAGTATACTATAAAAGCGTATCATTAGTCTTTAAATGGTGCTTTGCATTGAGGCTGTGAAAATGGCGAAAGAAAAATCAAATCAGAACCTTCAGAATTCAATTCAATCGTTTCCTTTTTTTCCATCAAGAGAGTGAAAATGTCTTAGTCTTGGAAAAAGTCTCCTGCATTCGGAGAGTTTTTTTTGTTTGTTTATTTTTACCCACCGGTTTGGAAATAGAAAAGAGAAGGCGAAGCCTCTGCCGGGCTGAAGCAGCGCAGAGGGCTCCATCAGGAGGAAACTCCCCTCGTCTCCTCAGTGGAAGAGTCCCCCTCACTTTCACTGAGTGTAGAAGCGCTCATCTCACGAAGCGGGAAGGGGCCGGATTAGTCGGTGAATCTCTGACAAGCTTTTTTCCAGCGACAGGCTGTGCACCACATGTCTCTCTTCTCCATACCGTACACCTTTCGGCACTTCTTTGCCTCCCCACGGGGTTTCCTTAGTAACAGCAGATGTGACAGCATAAGGACACGCACACAGACATCCTGACACCCACGTAGGCAAAACACATGCATATATGTACATCACAGTGAGCTGGAAGTCGTGTGAATGTGTCACAAACACACGTGTCAATATAAATGCAGAGGCCAGACCGGACATGAGCAGAACCACTGCTACGTACCTGGTTCCTGGTGCTGACTTAGCTGCTGGAGTTATTAAAGCATGGTTCTTGTTAACAGTGGCGTGTGTGTTGGATGCTGGCTGCCGCTTTTCACCGATGCTGACTGTCCGGACGTGAGTCACGGGGCCCTGCACAAGTGGAGAGGCACAGTTGCATTGCTCTGTATCACAGCCTTCAGTCAAAGCGCCTTGAGTCGACAGTTATTATCATGTGTAGCTTAAATACAATAACAGCACTATAGAGAAAACACCTCTGTGATAAACAATGATCATTTTTACTTCCAGTTTTTATGCATTCTAGTTATCATGGATGCGACTGAGGCAAACACAAAGGGTAAACGGCACAGAGACAGCTTTAGTGACAGCTGTGAACGTGTTAAGGATCAGCGTTGTTTGTCTTCCCTTCCGGCATTAAATACTGTTGACTTTTTCTTCTTCGAGACAGAAGTAAAGCAGCCTCAGTTAGTGTTTTCATTCCTACAATATCTTACTGGCAGAAAACTATTTATTTCCTATGATTTAGAAGAGCTCCAATGTCACATGGTGGAGCTCTGCACTACGATGCTTCCTCGTCCCGAGAATTAACAACAATGTTTGGAATTTACACTATTTCAGTCCTCAAATATCTATCTATCTATCTATCTATCTATCTATCTATCTATCTATCTATCTATCTATCTAAGTTTTGCTATAATTAATAGGATATGTAGCATGTAGCATGTTAGAATGTTGTAAACACATGCACGGCACAGTTTTCTGTTATGAACCTTGAAAAGCATTTTTTGTTGAATTGTGCTCTACAAAGAGAGAATGATGCCTCATGCCTGAAACATTATGAGGCATGAGGAAACAGAGAAAGCGAGGGAACAAAGCAACAAAAAGCTCAAATTGCTACAAGTGAAGAAACAGCAGGAGGGTTGCTCAGATTTTTCTTAAAAAGGCGTGAGACAAAGCCTCACTCACCGGGGCGCCTTTGAAAATGACATGAGGGGACTGCCACGACACACTGATGGCATTCCCGGGCCCAGGCCCAGTTCCAGGCCCAGTTCCATTACCATTGCCTAAGCCAGCCAGCTCAGGACCCACTGGGATACTCACTGGAGCAGTGGCCTGGAACATGGACAACCACCCCACAATAGCCAGAAGAGGACACAACAGAAAGAAGGAGGAAGAGGAAGGAAAACAACAGAAGATACAGAGGAAAAAAGATCATATGATTAGTAGCAAAGACATTTAAACCTCAACTGTGCCTTCACACGCACACGCACACACACACGCACACACGCGCACACACACACACACACACAGACACACACACACACACACACACACACACACACACACACACACACACACACACACACACACACACACACACACACACACACACACACACAGATGATGACTCAAGGTCTAAACAGTGCAGAGAAACTAAAGTTCAGTAATAGATGCTTGTGGCTACGATGCAAAGGTTCTGAAATGGCAAAACGTATTAGACAATACAAAGTGTTATAAGCACAATACACCTCTACGTTTATGTGCATTTGATTTTGTCATGGCAACTGAAAACTCAACACTACCTTGAACCACTGCAAAGAACTGAATCCAGCTTGGAATCGTTGAACGACCAGTTAAACCAAAACGGTTTAGTTTTTACCTTTGAGGGCGCTGAAGTGAACAGCGCTCACATACAGTTGAGAGACACAGGAAAACAAGAAAAGGTCGAGGAGAAAAGGAGCGAAGGAGCATGTACAAAAAACCCTATGAAGCAGTTTAAATGAAATGCTGCGAGCAGGAAGTCAAGCATGATTAACTCTGTAATATATTGCTTACTTGCTTTATAATACTCTAACCTCATTCTGTTAATATTTGCAAGGAAAGAAAGAAAATCTCCCAGTTACATACTCCCACACTGGTGTAGGAGTAATTCACCCTGACCTCACAACTTTTTTTACACTGTTCTCTTTGCAGTTTCCATAAGAGACAACTGCAACTTCTCTGTGTCTGAGTAAGATCCACAAAGCTTCATTCTTATTGTTGGCGCTGCGGCAGAACATGTAAAACGCGTGGACCGCGTGTGTGTGTGCTGCTGCGTGCGTGCGTGAGTCACCTGGTACGCGTGGTCAGTGCGGATGTGGCAGAGTGTGGAGGGAGCGGACTGACTCAGCAGAGTCGGGGCGTGGCTCTGCGAGGCGCTCACGCTAATGTGCTCGGAGTGAGGGACGTCGGCGAGCGGCGGAGGGAAGACGGGCGGGGGGGCAGCCGTGGTGGGGGAGGTGGGCGTGAGGCTGGACAGGCCCTCGCTCAGGCTGTCCATGTTCACCTCGATCTCTGAGTAGTAGAAGTCCTCCTCTCCGTCGCTGTAGTCTGAATCACTGTTTCTCCTGAGGGAGAAAAGCAGAAAAACGATCCTTTCAGCATCGCTTTCGTTGTCTGTTACGCTCAAGTTGATATTTTTTTAAAGCAGAGAATGACTTCCTTCCATTTGAATTATATAAACAAGGAGTCAAACATGTGAATTGGCTCATGTATGTGATGTAAGAGACTGACATTTATCTGTTCATGGTTTTAACCGTACTTTTATGAAAAAGCACTAATTACATCAAGACTCTCTGCACCTGATGCTATAAAGATCCTCTGACTAACAAATAAGCAGAGCTTTAGAAATCACTGACAGCAGCTCGACTGAACAGCAGGGGGCAGTGAAAGACAGTTCACTGCAGAAGCCTTCAGACAAAAAGTTGGTGATAAAACCTTGATCCTTGAATAAGGTTTGAGGTTAAATTTAGTGTTTTGGTGCAACAATATTTCTTATCTTACTACTAACAGATGCAACATAAACATCACAGTATCATATTTAATATCCCTTAAATTATCCTTAACAAAACCATCTATGCTCTGTGCTTTTTATTTCACAGGATTCAAATGTATAATTTTAGATTGACTGCAGAATCAGTGAATACAAGCCTTGTGTTCATAATATGAATCATTTGCTATGAACCACATGTAATGCTTCATATATTTATAGCATGTTTACATCATAAACCCGCGTTGCACAGATTGAAGCACCAGGCATGATGCACGGTGACGTGTGAAGCAGCAGAAGCTCAGCTGATCCAGTGTGAAGACAGGCGGTTGGACAGTGTCCAGGCTGCGCTGGGTCACTTTCCTGCCACACCAAACTATTTACATCACAGAGTTTGACATGGTCACTCTGAAGCCGCTGAAAGGATTACTAAAGGTGACGACTCACCCCAGGTGGACGGTGCGGACGTGTCTTTGGATCCCTGAGGAGGTGCTGAGGACCTTTTCACAGTTCTTCCACAAGCACTTGAACATCACCTTCATGGAGTTCTGAAAGAGATGTTAGGTTGTAAATGTTGGGAGGGCAGACTTTAACATACACTACAGTGCGATCTGTACCACCGATTAAGTACTTTAGGTACTGAATGGTTGCATCCCTTTTGCCCTTTTGCAAACTCTATAACGCTACATAAAAATCTCTTTCTGGAGTATCGAAAATAGAAATGTGATATGCAGCACGTTTAGACACAGTAAAAGGGAAGGAGAGACAGAGAGGATACAATGAAACTGTACCTTTCCCCCCTTTAAGTGAAAAAAATAGCAAAGCAAATACAGCATTCTGATCTCTACTTGATATCCGCACACTGTGGGCAGATCAACCATACCGGATATCGTTTGGTGCCATGGTGCAGGCTGGGGCTCCCCCTAATGTTTGATAACACATGTGCATCAACTTCCCCTCCATAAACAAAGACAAGAGCATGCTACCTTTGACCTCCTTCTAACCTCTGATCACCTCATTTAAACCCTGTATGGTAAATATTTGATACTTTTAATCTGATAAAAGCCAGAAAACCCTGTTGGTTAACATGCAGCGGGATGAGCAGAGTGGATGCTGAATGTGTTTTCTCTTTCACATATCAGGGGGCAGGCAGCTGTCTGCGAGCAGGGGCCTGCATCGCTGCTAATGAAAGGCTGTGGGTGTGCGCTCGCGTTGCCTTTCAACGGCTTTCACCTACGGAA
Organism: Betta splendens; assembly: GCF_900634795.4. NCBI lineage: Eukaryota > Metazoa > Chordata > Actinopteri > Anabantiformes > Osphronemidae > Betta > Betta splendens. Next base: position 2,542,715 of record NC_040887.2, on the reverse strand, counting down.
AAAAGGGGCAAGAAGAGGAGAGGCGGAGCTGGATGGACAGAAAGTGCAGCACCAAGCGAGGTGGGTGAGATCAGAACAGCACAATCCTACAAGTACAACTTCTCGGAACTATTTTCCCCCCACAATCACTCATTTTAAGTTCATTCATATTAATCCTATGTGCATTAAAAACACCCTCCTCGTAAAGACTACACAGAAAAGCTGGTCTTTAATCTCACAAACAATCACAAATCACTTAATTCTTCAATCATTTTTCTTGCAACTTAATGCTGTCACAGTAAGACGGGTGATTGCCATGTTTAATAACACAACCTCAGACAGCCTACAACCCAAGGGGCCGCTGCTCACAGAAGGTTTAGACCTCTGGGCTGGTGTCAGCCCTATTACAACACTGATCTAGTCGGCAAGTTAGCTCACGCTTCAGCCGCTCTCCACGTAATGCACGTCTACATTCCTCCAAACATCATCCTATTTCATTTCCTTTCTGCTTAGCTATGAATGGCATAGGTCTCTGACAGCATCACCCTTGGTGTCCTTTCATGTATGCAGCAGCTCAATAAGTTTAACTGTTGCCCTGCTCCTGAAAGGTAAGGACTCCCACATACTGGATGGTATAGGTGTCACTGTGTGGCTAAAGGAAACATTGTGATTCAATTCTCCTGTCTCTACCTTGAGCATCAATTCTCCTCTCCTCCACTACAGCATCTGACTGTCCTCATTTTAATTCATCCTTTGAACCTTTTGTAAACTCTTGCTGTTCATCTCTTCTCACAGTCTGCCTCCTCCCTTCACTAAACCTTCCAACCTCTCCCCCTTGTAAAGGCTGAAAAGGGCATGAAAAGCTTCTTGACAGTGAAAAGACTTCCGTATGTTCTGGGCTGTTTCTGCAGCGAACAGAAAATGAGAGCCAGAGTCATGAAAGAGAGAAAATAATCCATCATCCACACGAGCACGAAGTGAAAGGCCGTTAAACTGAAGGGTGTTTACATTTTCTGAATGTTTCTAGTTCATTTGCCAAGGTCTCTCCCTGCCACTAATTTATAGTATTAATAAGTGCATTAGAGCTGTTTTTCTTCTTTTCTTTGTTTACAACTATGGCTCCAATGTGTTACTTGTGCTTTTTGTTCATTTAAATTAAAAGTGGAGAGGCCATCATCTGGGAACACTTCGATACCCATGGCTGTGTGTAGTCAGGACAGTGTCATGATCAGATTCTGAAGGAACATGTTGATAGATAAAAAGTAAAACAGTATCAGGTGGTTATAACGTCTGGTTATAATGGTTTTAATGTTGACATTAAAAATATATATTTTGAGGGTTCTACCTTTCGCTTTCTAGGTATGGGGTCCTCAAACATGAAGTGAGGGCTTTCTGTCACATCCTCGTTGACATCGTCGCCCTGTGATGAAAGCAGGAAGTTCTTGTTGGTGTCATTGGAGAGTGGAGGGGAAGGTGTGGAGGGCACCGACTGGTCACTGGCATCCCAGCTCCAGTTGCCACTGGTGGAACTGCTGTAGCTAGCCGACAGCACCTCTTTCCAACCCCTGCTGGCCGGCTCTGGAACTGCAATTCACAGAATACAACTAGTATTAGATGTATGGACCAGCAGAGTTATTATTCATATCTAATTCATACTCATTTCAGTGCAGATGTATTCTCCAAAGCAAACAAAGAAATCACAGTCATGTCTGTTTAACTTTTAATGTTGACAGAAACAAATTACAATTAGCACAAAACTGTTATTGCATACATACATAATGTAACTCATACCCAGCCAGACATCTTTATGAGGCTTGATAAAGCACTCACATCAACCAGTATCTCCTCTGTGTAACAGTTTTTGTTATGCAAGGCTTTTATCAAGCTTAGCTCCCCCAAACCCACAGCATCCTCTGACAAGATATAGTGAGTGACACCGTGCTGTGTTTTGCTGTATTTATTAGGCCTCCTAGGATAATAACAGGAAGTGATACCTAGAGCAAAACTAGTGTTGCTTTAATGCTAGGGTAAAAAACAAATGCCAAAAAGCTAACAGGACTTTGACCGTCTGATAGCAAACACAGCAATACTGGAAACGGCAGAATGAGCTGTGGCGATATGGTCAAGGCTCAACAGTCGGCAATAAATGCTGAGCTTGGGTAAACAAGCACACATGCAAAGGATAACTGTGTAGCACTAATAGTCCTGTGTTGTGAATTGCAGAGCAGGTGACGACTCGGCGTCAGAGCGTGAGGGTGAACTGAGCTCACGAGGCGGTGATTTCACCTGTGGGTGCAGAAGAAGGGTAGAGCACCAACGGGGACGTGGACAGTGAGGTCAGCACAGTAGCAGCCATCACCTCCTTATCAGCATGTCCTGAGGGGTTCCTGCAAAACACACAAACAAACTGCTCATCCACCACGCACAAAGGATTCTGATGTACATTCTGCCGGGTGCACTTGTCCCCGATTCACCTCGAACGCAGCAGAAACCAAGAAACTTCAGTCATTTCCTGTAAAACTAATGGTCGACTATTTAAAGCAATGGAAACTTATTTTTTAAAAAAGCCTCATCAAGTATGTCCCTGGAGAAAAATCTGAATCTCTATTGGCCCCCGAAATATTAGGAGCAATTTTAGAAAACATTCGGATGATGGATAAAAGAAATCCAACACAATAAGTAGCTGGAGCACATGGACTCCTGACATAATATAAGCTGAATATTGGGCAACGTGCTGTTTGTGTGCGTTTGAGTATTTGCATCTGTGTACACGAGGATGTAATGGAAGGCGCTAGACTGAAAGGGGTTTGTGGTGTTTCTGCACAGCTTGTGCAACCTTGCTTAAGAGAGCGGGAGAGTGATGCTCGTTCCTCCCTTCCTGTTCACTCTACCTCATGCTGAGCAGTCCACTCTCGTCTCGAGCCTTATTTATACTGCCGACATGAACTGGCACTGTACAAAACACGCACAGAACGCACTCACAAGCACATTCACATCCAAAGTGAGCTTTGGCATCCGGTGTTCTAATAAAAATGTGACCAAACAGCACATAATGTGTCACCCTGCAATGAAGCAGTCTCTGCCTCACCACACTTCTCTCAGTCTAATCTATTTTGCACTCCTCACCTCTGTTGTTGCCGTCCTTGAAAGCAAAATACAGGGAAAATTGTTCAAGAGCCAAGAACACCCACACAGACACACATACACACTGGAGTGCACTCGATTTCAATTCTCATGTAAAATCCAGCATGTTTTTATTAAAGCCCGTGTACTAAGCTCAGTATCCATCTATTAAATTCTGTAGTTAATGCACAAATCCAGCAGTCGTAAAATGTTGACACTTGGAGACACACACTAGCACAGAGGTACTGACACGAAGCACATACGCTGCTGCATAGACGGAGGCAAAAGCAGGGCTGGTCTGCAGCTTTAAGAGGTCCTCGTCCCGCCCCCAGACTTCACTACACAACCAGAGTAAACTGGTTTGAAGCGTTCTCTCTCAGCCAAGCCCTAAGCCCTGGCAGAGATCCACTGAGTCTCAGTGCACACACACACACACACACACACACACACACACACACACACACACACACACACACACACACACACACACACACACACACACACACACACACACACACACACACACACACACACACACACACACACACACACATATCGTGGAAACCTCACTCCTGAGTCCACAAACATGCACAGAAGTATGCAGTAAATCAGCAAGCATACGTGTATCTGCACACACACACACTCAGACTTGGTCTTAGAAGTGAATAGATTTAAAAGCATTTTATGGACACCGGAAAACTTGAGACGGTATCTCGGCTCCCACGCTGATCAGAATGTGTTGGATGTGGAGCAAACAAATTGCAGAGGAATGCATCAGATACAAGGAAATATTTTGCACCCTCCAGAGTGATGTTCCCACAAAATATGCTAGCAGTTGTACTCTTAAACATCTGAAAGCATGGGCTTCGGATGTTTGTGTGTGTGGGTATGTTTGTGAGCTTTGACTACAATGTGGGTAGTTGGAGAAACTGTTGTTTACAATTATCAAATGCCATCACAGAGTATGCACGGAACGGTTGCCACACCGCTGCCTGGGCAGAAGCTTTTGCAGGTTAGCGTGCAGATTACAAAGATTTGCAGGGTCCTGTTTGTTTGTAGTAAATACGGTCAAGCAGCAGCAGACCTTTGATTTCTGGCTCTGACTTAAAGGAAATTGTATTTCAAAACACCGTATCCTGAGTCCTGTCCACTCTGCTATTAGTAAGACTTTTTTATACATGTAGCTAGTAGACACAGTGCTGACAACTCTGCTTTGTGTTTCGGTTTTCAGAGACAGATTAAAAACCAAACAAAAGCTGGAAGGACAGCTGGCCTATTAGCTGATTTCAGAGCTAATTTAGCCTTTGATATCCCCTGTTCTCCCTCTCACACACACACAAACATTAAACCAGATACCAGCACACAGCAGCCCCCATTAATGACCCCCCGCCCCCCTTCCCGATTTCCTGACATTGAGCTTTTTCCTTTTTCTGGTTCCCGGCAGAACCATGACACTCCACCGCAGCTTCATTACATCTGGTGCTAGTGTTCGTAAGTGTGCATGTGTTAAGCGATAAACAACACTAATGGCATGTTTGGGACCCCGTCTGTCACGGGGCCAATCGCTGACTGACTCTTACTCAGGCTGGCAGTGGCGAGGCTAATCCCCTGTTGTTATCAGCCTTACTTTGATATTAATATTTACAGTTAGAAGCAGATGGCTGCCACATTCAGCTGTCGTAAACCCAGCTAATGGCATCGCAGTCCAATGCCTACACGCAAGAACACATCAAGCCAAATGCAAATGACGCAGCCTCTTCATTGATCTTCTGTCTGTGAAGTTACTGTGGAAACATTAAACATGGACCGAGAGGAGTGACTGCACTGACATCAGGAAATCTGCCCAAATCTTCTTACGACAGGTTTAATTTTTGAACAGGTTTACACTGGGGACGCCTTTTTTAGAGCACAGATAGAGGTGACTGGGAAGCTGAAACCGCTGTCAACAAAGATGGCCTGTGTGTGCGGTGAATGTATGTATACAGGGTTGGTGGGGAAGGGCTGGGGGTGGGCTGGGGTGTCAGGTTTTGGCTTTTGACAGACCAGTGGATGTTAACTAGATCCTTTCAGCCCAACCATGATATATTTACTGCATACAGAAATTTCAGTGATGACAAGATAAACACAACAGTGCTCCCCCACATGTGCAGATAAACATGTGGCACATAAAAACTCCAAACTCCCAAACTGCAGGTAAGAAATTGTGTACTCCCTGAAATTTCAGCTTGCACCATTTACATGTGTTTTACGTAGATGCAAAACTTCAGTAAATCAGTCCCACTGTGTAAAACATCACATACTCCGTCTTGTCAAAGCAAGAGCAGGAATTCTAGGTTTGGTTACTCACCGTTGTATTTTAAGAAGTGTACCATCAGTGTGCAATGCAAATAACTTTTTCCCTACAACCACGAAGGACTGTTAAGAGTTAAGGTGCATACGTACTGTATGCGCATGTGTGCGTGCACACGTGTGTTACAAGTGTTTGTGGATGCCTCTGGTTGGGGCAGCTGGCACACTTAAATACATGCACAAACAAAACCATACACTTACGCTCTCACACCCACCCTCTTACCTCCTTCCTCTCTCGACATGTATTGGCCTTGACTGCGCCAAGAACCCTCCCCTCTGGCAGCAGCGCAACACATGGGCCAGCTTAAGTCAACAAGCCAAGCCCAGGCACATACAACGAGGGAGGGAGGGAGCGAGGGAGGGAGGGAGTCAACCAATTTGAGCCAAGACAAGTAGCGACGACAAGCTCTGAGTTTAGAAAAGGGGAAAGTAACGTTTATCCAAGCATGTGCATCTGTAATATACATAATTAGAGCATAAACTTTGTAGACCTTACTGATCTAAAGTGCATCATCACATAGAATAAACTATTCCACGTCAGTTCCAACACAGTTGGAAAATTGGCCCCAACGGGACATTTGGGCTTGGTTTGATGCTGCTGACGGTGATATGATGCTACCTTGTGGCTGGTCTGGTTCCCGCTACGCCGGCCCCACCCTGCTCTCTGCTGTTGTTGGGGAGATGACAGGGCTGTCCCACTATATTTAACACAGCACCTCTCCTCTACTTACCAGCCTGGCAGACACCCCCTGGCTTAGAGCACATTGTGATATACAGGCCAACTGTCACAAAGCACACACAGAGAGAGCTATAAACCAATCAGTGGCGTATTGACCGTTTCAGGGTCTGTTCTGCAATTTGAAATAATCGTTCTGCATGTGTATGATGGATATAACTAACACACCTGCTTACACTGTCAGTTACAGAGCTACAGTGGGTCATTGTTTGCCTGTCAATGGACAAATCTGTGGTGGATTATCACTCTAAGACCTGGGTAACACATTAGAGGGCCATCTTGTTTTACCAGGGAACAAAAACGGTGTGTTACTCAGACAGCTTGGAAGAAACCAGCTAGTTTTAGAAGGTCAGGAGAAGAGGGGGAGGCTGACTGGAAAAGGCTTGGCAGTATCAGTGGGCTTCATTGTTTTGAGTTGGCTGACCACACACCTTATCCGCTCGATATCAGGAAGAATCAAAGTGGAGCAGAGTTGATGCGGTAGACATAAGCAGAATTGCTTTGGGGGGTTGGTTGAGCAGCCAATCTGGGGCTACAAAGGTGGTCAGGAGAACCTATCCTACACCGAGTGTTTCTATTGTTCTATAGCTTCATGTCTAGACATGTAAGAAAATCTGATGCAAACACAGAATTACTTTTGACAATCTTTTTTGCATGTGCGTGTGCGTGCGTGCCATGGCTTGGCATGAGGACTTGTGTTTGACTAATTAACTGGCAAATACAGAAAAACATCTTTCAAACACCACTGAGTCGTTTATATGTTACACGTTCACATTTGTGACGTTTTGCTTTTTGCTATTTTTCAGCTTCTCTCTTGTACATAAACAAAATAAACAAATGCAAACACACATGTAAAATACAAATAGAAGTAATATGTTGTATGATGGGACAGGCTGTTGCTTAGGCAAAGCTTTTCATTAACTCATCTCTCAAACATTTGTTCACATTACTCATCCACTCAGACACACTCAGGGAGAGAATATGAGGCAGGCTGACAAAAAGAGACAGGAACCACAAACCCACACAACAATTGTTAACCATAGACTTTTCAGTCACATGCTCTCGTGCACCTCTTATCTTATTTTTGCCTTTTAGCTGGCCTCAACCTCTATAAGGACATGGGACTAGCCAGTATGCATTATTGTACAGTATATGCAAATATTTAACTTTTCAGTTCAGGTATCCATTAAAGCAGCACAATGCAGTTAAAATAGTATATTTTGCATATTGATGCTATCAGAACTCAATGTTGGTGAATGTTTGCCCACTTTGCAGCTGAACCATCCATACCTAGTATTAATAGAACACCCACTTAGGCAATTAGGCCATCCCCCATCATCCTGCCTCAAATGCAATGTATTATGTAACATCTCACTCTCTCTGCTACACTTCCTTGTTCACTTTGCAGGCAGATGGTCATGACTGGCAATAAACAGCCTCCCCTACTGACCCTGCACAAGCTTACACCCACCATGTTTACAGATACGATCCCATGCCTCTGTCTTGGTTGCTCCCATTTTCTCTTTCTCCTGTTTTGCATTTCACCCATTTTTTGTAATCTAATGTAAATAAAGTATAAATGTATTGATGTATAACTCAGGTAAGCATCACTGTGTTTTTCATAAGTTACCCACTATTGTGCAGTCTATACATATGTCACCCAACAGGGTTTGGACCCTGTGGAGAGGGCGAGGCTCTTAGCCAGTAGCCGTGTCTCTTTAATGTGGGCTGTGAATGTAATGGCTATTCAGTCCAGGGACAAAAGCCCTCTCTTTCTCTCTCTTGATCCTCAAATGCAATCTGTAGCCTTAGGGACAAGCACAACAACAGCTTTGTTCTGGCAAAATAATACGTGATGGACACAGAGCAAAAGGCATGATTCCCTGTGGTGTTTAACTCCCCATGTCTGCTCTATAAGTTATAAACCACACAGAAAGGATGGTGACAGCAGATCCAACTTGGCAGCAAAAATTCACAGGTCAGATATCCACAAAAAAGGGTTAGCGCATATTGAGTAATGTCAGTTTGACAGCAGGGAAATGTTGATCCAACAAAAGTAATTAACTGACTGATGACTCAGTAGATCGTGCAACACCCCCTGTGCCATGTCTGCATCTACTTATGAGGAAAAAGCTAAATTTTACAAATTAAATTAATGCACTTTATCGAAATTTTTAATTGGCAGATACACTACGCATTCGCTGCTTAGTTTGGCTTAAAGGAAAATCTCTAATATGTCTGGGCGAACTGACCACCAACTACTTTATTACCCCGCTGTCACTTACAGCTGCACAATAAGATTATCTTGTGCTGTAGTCATAGCAACGTCTCCTGCAACGGCTGTCGGTCCCCTTCGATAACAATATTGTTGCTAAGAGGAATATAGGGGGTGGTATCTCCTGAGTAGTGGCCTTGGCTCCAGAGCTTTATGAGAAGTTCAGCTGCTGATTTGTGGCGGAATTAGTAAAGAAAGACAAGTTAATTGCATATGTTATCAAAAAATCCCATTTCCACCTTTAAAAAGAAAAGATAAAGAAGTACAGTAAAGACAGAGCGGATGCCACAAAACACTTTAATATATAATTCAGCAGGTCAGAGCAGAAGAGAAGACATGGACCACAGGAAACAGAAGGAAACATGTCTTGCAACTTATAACAGATTAAAAGGGCTGTGAACAAACGGTCAGTTCTCTTTCTGCGGGACTCATCCTCTTATTTTGTTCCTTATTCTTTATGTCTCGAAATGTGCCCTTGTGCCATTACAAGCCAGCGCAGGCCCTCACTTGGTTTCCTGTGTTTTTGCAAAAGCAAACCAACGCTGTTCCAAACCCTCTCTGCTCTACTCACGCCCATGAATTCAAATATCTGCAGGGTAGCATCAGAAAGACAGAGACTCCAGCCAGAAAAATAAACTGATCACAATCTTTTTCTAGAGAGAGAGAAAGCGAGAGAGGGGGAACTCAGAGGAAAGACTGCTTGAAGCAGAAAAGAGCAGTTAATGAAAGCGGGGCTTAGGACTTCTGAGGGAGTGTGGAGAGGCCTGTGCGGCTGAAACCTCTGGCTCCTCCCAGCCAGACATGCTCTGCCAGGAGGAACTGCAAACCCAAGAAAGCGTGTTTTGTTTACATTTGTTTTTTTGCAAGAGTGTCTGTGACTCTTCAAAGACACCAGTGTGCAACTCTGGTATTGGACACAGAAATAAATAGTGATGAAATCATGTGAAAAAAAAATAAATCAAAAAGAGTGCACCCTTCAAACGCTTCAAACAAATTTGTCAATAATATCTGCAACTCAATAAATACAAAAACATAGAGTAAACTAACAGTGATAATAATGTAACTATTAAAACAAACTATATAGCTGTCTCTCTCTCTCTCTCTCTGTATGTGTACGTGTGTGTGTGTGTGTGCATATATACATATATAATATTTAGGTCTTGTGAATGTTCTGATAATCTGTCAACAATTGCCATTCACCTTTGTCCATGTAATCACTGTTTCAACATTGTGCATGAACAAGTGAGTAGAAATGGCCTCTCTGAAAAGCCTGCAATGTGTGCAGTGGGATAGTTAATAAGACGAATGGAGGCAATAAGACCACATCATGGAACCACCAGAGAGATGATGATGATAAAACATCTACTTACAGACAGACACGAGGATACAGAGAACGGATCCTCCATGAGAATTCAGAGAGGATATTAAAAATCCAGACTCTTAAACAGGGTGTTAGTTTATACTAGAGCCTGCCAAACAAAGCTGGTAGACTTGGCCCAGGGAAACCATGCCGTGTTTTTGTGTTGAACTGTTTCTGCTGCCTCTTCAACTCATACAAACACAAACAGAAAAAGGCAGAGGATGTCATATTAATAAATGTATGGTTCTGGTAAAGCCACGTTAATGGTTGTGTCTGGTAAGTTATGTCTCGATAAGTCTATGAAATGGGCAGTAAATGGATTTTGCAAATAAAGACTGGGTTCTAATACGGTGATGCAACTTTGCTTGTAATAATTCGAAAGAGATGACACACTGTCACAAATTTTAAATTTGCTGGTAACAGGCTTCAGGTTCGCTGTGCTCCTCTTTTCCTCTCTCTTTCTCTGTCTATGTTTGTCTCTGTGTCACTCCTGACATCGCAGTTTTCCACATGGTGTAATTATGGTGAACAAAACACACTGTAAACACAAGTTAGTATATATACTGTGACCATGGTGTTGATTCTTGGTCCAAACCGGATTGGGGCAGTTCAGACAGGGGCGAGAAAAGACTGGAGCTCTTGCAGAAGAGATGTCGAACCAGCCTTGTGTCTATGCATAAAACACCAACAAGACAAACCTCATGCAAAGTGGTTCTAAGGGACTTCACCTCTGAAGTTTGAAAATATAAAAAAGACGAAGAATTTGTGAATATTTGCGTCTTTGTGTAAATGTGTAGGTGGAAATGCGGCTGATAGGAGGAATTACAGGATGATGGGTCTCTGAATATTCCCATGGCCCTGGACCTGTTTAGGTGATCAGGACTCTGCTCTGGCTTAACAGCGTTACGCACTCACTGCTTTGTCCAGTGCCATGTTGGTGCTGTAAGCATGAATGCTTTCTACCTCTCCCCAATGTCCACGTTATCTTGGCAGTGGTCACAGAAGGCCTTGGGTATGTGTCTGCTACTATTTAAAAAAGATTCAAAAGCAAAAAAGTAATTTAAACACATTGAAATTCCTAGCATACAATAGTCAGACTACTTACTACTTATGCAGACCTCACTCAAATCAAATTAAAAATGAAATCTTGAGGGACGCAAATTTTACTCGCACAAGCCTTTATTCTTCTTAAACTACAAATGTTGGGATCTTTATTTTTTGAACATTTACAGTATAGCTAAAGGGTTGGGACCACAGGCCCCATGCAACATACAAACCCTTTGAACATGAAGAAAGATGGTTTTAACATAATCCACCTTCCTGTCCCAGGATCATTCAACTAAAGGTCTCATGATCATCATATGTAGCAGGTCAGGTGTAATTTAAAGTACGCAGTGGTCTGTGTGGCGATACACTTCTGTCACACACAGACACACACACTAAAAACATACTAAAAGACAGGGGGTTTCTTAAAGCTTATAAGGAACTTGGCCTGCTGGTTGTAGCAGCCTGGGTGTGGCTTGCTACCTTAAATAGCTTATTCATGCTGAATCTTATAGAAATAAATTATTAACAGCAATCTGTGCAGGACTTTAGCTTTTTAATACACAGTCCATTGTAGACTCTGGCATTTTGAAAAGGCAATGCCCACATTACTTACAATGTCAACAGAAAATCAATGTGGATGCTAGAAGATCAGTGCAAGTGTCTTCCAATAAGAATCTAAAGGACACGGCTGCCGATAATTCTTTAATTACAAGCCTGGAGATGAAGGTGAAGGAAGCTGTGATGTTTCACAGGTTACGGAATTAAGAGGGAGCAAATAAGGGGCAGGGGAAAGGGACACTCAGACTGTTAATATTAAAGGTTACAAAGATTACATTGACACAAAACTAAAACATGTCAAAATGTACCACAGAAATGCAGTGGCTTTAAAACTAAATGTTAGGGGTTTCTCAGACTTCCCTCTGTTTGCCTGGACTGAATTTCATTGCTTGTCATCAGCAGACTTGGATGACTTATCTTAGACTTGCGCAAGACACTGTGTGTGTGTGTGTGTGTGTGTGTGTGTGTGTGTGTGTGTGTGTGTGTGTGTGTGTGTGTGTGTGTGTGTGTGTGTGTGTGTGTGTGTGTGTGAGAGAGAGAGAGAGAGAGGATATTTATAGGTGCAGTGACTGAAATGCCTGAAACTAGGAGCTTGCAGCAAATTCTGCAAGCAGTTACTTTAGAAAAGTTACTTTTAAAGCCACCATGGAAAGTCTTTGACAGAATTCAATGAGAAAACTTTCTTGTACTGTTCTGGTGAATCTTTGAAAGTGAGATGTAATAAAACAGGCAAAATTTGCATTATTGCTAATTTCATTAGCTAATCAACTTCTGTGACACAGAAAAATTAAACTTTGAACTTGATTAACAGTGAGTAAAATACTGAACATGCATCATTTACTACATTATGAATGGATATGGTCAGTGCCCACTGCTAATTAAACAGTATCACAAACATGCTGAAGATGTGCATCTATGAGTTTTAAAAAAGAAACAGCAAAGCTGATATCTGACAGAATCTAACAAATTATTTTCATCATCCTGTCCACTTAGTTAAACGCAAGCAGTTGTGGATCATTTCACCTGCTTAGGTGCAGCTAAAACTGCCAACAAGTGCAATGGAACGCCAAAAGTAAGTGGCTTGAATAGGATGGATTTTGTGCCAGGTTTTGGCATGTGGTGGCAAGTCAAGGTTTGAGATTGTCATTGTTCTTGTCACTGTTGGCAACATGAGGCAGTATTAGAAGCTAAAGCAGGTTGCACAGGTAGTCCAGTTATTCCAAGATGGCACATACAGTTGTACAGTCGCCAGTTTGTCTGAGTCTGACGAGCAGGTACAGTAGACGATGCCAGGAGAGCGGCTGTTACACTGATAGAGCTTGACAGAGCCTGCAAAGGGCTACAGCCCAACTACAGAACTGGTAACTGCTGCCTTGTGCAAGTAGGAACAGGTGGCATGGCACTGTCTGACTGACATGTCCTCGCCTAAATCCTAATAGGCACCTATGGGACATGGTTTGCCAGTGTATGCCACGCCACCAAGTTCCACCGCAGACTGTCCAAGAGTGACGACCTGATCCAGGTCTCTGTGGACTCATCAGGAGTTGTTGACACTGCATACAGGCACAGTGAATACAGCCCTCGGTGGGTTGGTGGTTCTGGTTCTTATTGACCACGGTTACATCCTTTTGGTCAGAACATATAATGTATGCACATGAACAAGATTATCTGGTCAAACGTAATCAGTGGTTTAAGTTTTTGTTTCCTTTTTTTAAGTACGCTATATAAATAAAAAATGTCTACTGACAAAGCACCACTATTACTGTAAACTGACTTTACTGTAACATAATCTGAAGCCTTTTTATAAGTCAATAACTCACCAAGAACAGCAACGATCTGAAGGGAATGGTACTATCTCTATGAGAGATCAAGAAAGAATTGTAGGAGGAATATGAAGAAGAAGGTGGGAAATATGGGAGAGGCCGGCGAACAAAGGGAAAGGCCACAGCGCAGCTGCTGCTAGTATGAAGAGCGGGTGGTGCAAAGACCGGATAACAAGGAGAAGAGATAGTTAACTGTGGCATCTCCTAATGCTACTGAGGCAGAACTGAAGGCCTTATGTAAGTGTCTATTAGTGTGGGTGAGCAAGCCCAAAAGCATTTTGCAGCAGCAGTGCCAGAGCTCAGCAACAAGAGACAGCTGTAGAGTGTTCCACCAATATGCACAGCGTGAGGTATAAAGGCTCATGAATAATGGAACGTGTATGTTAATGTGAAGTACAATATGATGGAAACACTTCTAACTTGTTCTATGTAACAAAGCTGTCGCAACCGAACAGTTGCTGCTGAAAACATTCCTTAAATCCTCTGCTCTTATGACACTGACTCATTCTGGCTTCTATCTTTGTGAGGACACTCATTCACACAACACATTTCTTAGCCCCTGTGAGTCAAACCAAACCTCATCCCAACCTGAGCGCAAGAACAGACCTGAAACTGAGCTACATTCACTCACGAAAGTATGAAACCAAGTTTGTCAGACTCTCATTCACTCGCACCTCTTATCCAGAGTTTCTTCTAGAGGCCTCATTGGTGCTAAAGAACGAATGATTCAGAGCAAAAGCAGAGCAGAGCAAAATAGTGAAAACCTTTTTTTTCTCTTCTCTATACACCTATCAGTCAGAGATAACACTAGAGTGCAGGGTGATGAACTCCCCTTTTCACTCTGTCATAAATTGTGTGTGCAACACGTAACCCAGATACAGGGCTGAACGAGCTGACATGCCAGATGCCGGCCCGTGTCCTGGTTTGACACGAGCCGGCCCCTCCCCCCGCATGACTCCATTGACTAAGGGCAACCTTTCACCTTGGCATGTGTCAAGAGCCTAAGCTCCTGCAGTCTGCAAACAAGAAAAGCAGCTATAAATAATAAAATGCTGCATCACACAAATAAATGTCCTCTTGTCAGCAAGCGTCAGGCTGAGCTGTTCCCTCCATTTGTGTGGTGCAAAGTCATAAAATTATATAAAAGCTAATGAGACAACGCTCCAGTTAACTGCTAACTAGTAAATAAAGGTCAGGAGACAGAACAGCCGAAGGCTGAGAGCTGCAGGCAAGATCACTTATCAGCTCCTACATAAAAATAGGTGCAATACTTAGTATGTAAGTAAGTATTTAGTTATTTATTTACTTGTACTTTTCAGGCCTGTGTACAGACACTTGAACATGCAGAGCCAAGTGCATGTAGAGAAATCAATAGGACAGCCCTCAAGACTGGTGGTCTATGTCCTGCACTCATCTAGCTGAAGACAAACAACCACAGGAACGAGAGAACAGCTGCCTGCAGTGAGTGCACCGCTCTGCTCAAGGGCCATGTCAGCGATCTGAACGTGTACCAGACATCCCAGGCAGGATGGGGGCAGGTAGCGCTTACTCTGACGCCGACTTCAACAAGTGGCTGTCCCTGGAGAGAAGAAGGCATAGGTGGTGCAGTGGTAGGAGGGGTGGAAAGGTGGAGGACTCTGCTCCAGCACGCCTGCCCAGCCTCAAACTATCGGCTGCAGGCAGGGAAGTAACTGTGTCAAAAACAAGCCAAATGCCCCCAACCACGACCGCTTCCTCCAATGTCGTGTTTATGCCGAGTCAGTTTTTTTCTATTCATGTTTCTCTACTGTGGTGACAGTGTACCTGCCCAAGGACAGATAAGGAAAAGAAAGCTTTCAGCTTTTCCCATCAAAACAATACTCCCACCTTCTTTTCATCAGGCCTCTATTCTCTTCATTCAAACGGCTCTTTGTTTTGTTATCAGTTCACTGGATCTCAGACTAATGAGTATTGACAGGAAGAGTGGACAAATTAAAGACAGACAGAACAAGAGAAAGACAGGGATACACACACACACACACACACACACACACACACACACGCACGCACGCACACGCACGCACGCACACGCACACGCACACACACAGAGAAGAAGGTGACAGTGTTTAAATATGCTGGGCAGGTTATGTGTTTAGATGAATAATATGCACATGAAAGAATGACTGTAATAGTTCTTGCTCTTTCATATTCCAGTATGTGTCCTGTCATGTCAATAAGACATGACCTAGTTTGCAGTCTTTGCAAACTGACAAGACAGGATGTGAATGCACTAACTGATGTATGTGAGAAACATTATGCAACTGATACAGTTGTTGTAAAGCGTGTAGAAGTGGGGAGCAACTTCATCTGTAAAATCTCTTTAAACAGATTTAATCCTGCAGCACAATGGTGGGATTATCTAAACTGATGGGGAGCAAATGAAAAATAAATGGTTTTGTTGACTCTATCTAAATCTGGGCATTGAGCAGGATAGGTCACACCCTCATTCACTGCTGTGTACACACACTGGGATGTCAAACCCAACCTTGCCACTGTGACCATTACTTGGAGAAGAACAGGTGCCTCACTTCAGTCTGAAAGTGTATTGTATAACTGCGTACGTCTATTTGTTTAAAACAAAATACTGTTTATGCAACAACTAGAGTGCCTTTTCAAACTTAGTGACGATTACCATGCGTACATACATCTGAATAAGACAGAGCTGGAATCAGAAAGGTTTACCTTAAAGAATGAACACTCGCTTCACTAAAGGCTAAAAAGACTGACTGTTTCATGGTCAGAAAGAAGAGCCTCTGCACAACAAAATCCAATTTAATCCAAGTTAAAGACAGCAAAGCGATCTGAAAGGTCACCAGAAGATGACAGAAGCATGGCTAATCAGACCATCAAGTTATATAATATTACACAACCTCTTTCGGCATCTGTGTAGTGTCATGTCAAAGCGTTTATGCCGAGGTGCTGGTAAACAGTGTAGAAAAGGTTTAAATCTGGTTCCAGGGATGAGAACAGCTATTTGAGTACAATACAACTATTAATATAAATGTTAACGCAAAAGAAGCAACTGCAGCAACACTGGGCATTAAATCCACATTGAGTCCTGAATACTTTCCAAGACAATTCCTCATGACCAGCTTCACAGAGTTTGTGCGATGAGTATGTTCTAACCAGATATACAGCGGGCCTACTATCCCTACTATTCCACTAGTTTAATTTAAAACCGATTCGTGCAAATTTTTGAAAATTACCACACATTGAAGCTCTGAAATAATTCCCAATATGCATTAAACAAAGACCCACTCAGTTTGTACACATGTTGTGTAAGTCTGACAGTCAGGCAATCCCCAAAGCTGTGGAAATAGTGCTTAGGCACCGCCTGCAGCCTCTCCCAGTCCTCTTCCCTGTTACATAACCACTTATCAGCGCAATGAGCCTGTTCCTGGATGCACTTTCTGCCTGCTCTGTATGTGCATGCATGTTTGCCCAAGGACTACAAAAGAAGAGCCAAAACACAAATGAGCTTGTGAAAAAGATGTGAAGCCCTAGCATCAATAAAATGATGAAATTTTAAAAACACCACACTTAATCACAGCAAAGCATTACATGCATTACAAAGTGTACACAGAAACTTACACATTTATTTCCAAATCACAGAACTCACGAATAGAAGACCAATAATGCTTAAATTTTCACCTATGGGCAATTCAGAGTAAACAATTAACTCACGTTTCATCTACCTGTGAGGCAACAGTGCAAACCACCACCACACCATACTGCCCATAAAATACATACTTGTAGCTAATTGACTTATCCAATGCAACCTCAACGCAGCTGTAAATATCGCCTTCCTTTTTCTCTCCGTCTCTCCTTAAGACAAGTGATTGGGCAATCCTGGCTCCAAAACTGACTCTCTTAAGGCATATTTCATAACTATTCCGGATGGAACACCAAACATGTGGTCAGTTGACCAGCACACCCCACCTCCATTCATGCCCAAACCACTCTGCATTTGTAGCCACAGGGTGAATTCCACTCTACTCAAAATGCTGCTGAAGATTACATGTTTGGCGTCGAGCATGACTGTTATGTATGTCGATTGCTTCAATCACCTCAACTGCTGTGTCAAATTAGAAGATGTGCACACAAAAATGGGTTTCATAGTCAACAGCGTGGTCCATAGTCTTACGCTTTCATTACACACAAATCCGAAGCCAAAGGTTAACACAGGTCAAACACCTGCTTAGACAATGTGCAACAGTCAAAAACCACAATTTCAGTCTTTCCATACCTGTTTCTGGGGACAGGGATATGGGTGGAGGGGAGGGGTTGTTTTTCTGTCAGTGGTGCATTCAGCCCTTGTGTTGCCCTGAAGCTGTTGACCAGATCTGCCTGTTTCCCTGGGTTCCTGATGTCCAAATGCATGAAGCCACATGGCAACTGCCTGTTTATGCCAGGGCAGTGAGTGGGACTAGCCCTCTTCAGGATACCAGTGTAACCAGTGTCTCTGTGGTCTCCCAGGCCATTCTGTAAGATGACAAAAAGCACATTTACGTCACTCTATATACAGAACTTGACATTAAATTTAAGACTTCTTTCTTACTAACTGAGAGCTAAGTGTACTGTTCTACCTAAAAACCTTCACGAATCGCCAGGGAAAATAAGATAAGATGATATCTTACCATTGTTGTTGTTGCTTTTTATACACATTTCTAAAGTGTTTAGGGTAAAAAAATAACAGTACTTCAACAGCGGGCAGTTATTACAAATTCCGCAAAGGTGATTTAGATCAACTTCTGCAACTAAACAACTGTGTGTAAAACTTTCATACTCTTTATTAACGTCATTAAAACGATAACTACATCATCCCAAAAATAAAAACTTGTGCTGCAAATATCTGCCTTTTTGTATTCATCAGCATTTGCTTATACATTACAAAAATGTATACAATAGAAGTACTGTATGCATTTACAAATCCTACATTAAAGCGTAGTATTGTGCTTAATGTCAAACCTATATTAAATTAAACAAACCTGAATGAAATTTCGTCTATTACATAGAAAGAGTGTGTGTTTAAATTGCCCATTTGTCCATATTTGATTTTGCTGAGTTAATTTATAACCATGTGACAGTATTTAATGACTGATCCTGTAATGAGTAACACACATGCGTCACTGAATCCTGAAAAGGCAAAAGATAAACATGCAACGCAGGTTAAAGTAGGCTGCACAATAAAAACTTCCGCATTTAGAAAAAACAGCATAAGACCATGTAGACTCGAAGTGCACGAGGCGCCGGGACGCGGTGTGGCCAGGAAGCCTTCGCTGTAGCTCCGCCCAGAGAGCGGGGGGAGGGGTTCGGGCTGGTAGTTTGAAGGCCCGCCCCCGTAAACTTTGCACACAGAATGAGCCGCCATTTAACACGGTCTGGATACGACGTAATTAGCAAGGAGCACGCGCCGATGGAAGTTAGTGGACTTAGTGACGTCTTATAAAAAAGGGATTAAAAGTGTAAAAGCAGCGCCCAGTGCACCACAGAGTATCATGCGCAGTAGCTGGAGTTTCCTGCTAGCATCACTGTGGCGTATTTACCGGTGATAACGTGATAACGGCGTGTACGGGCGGTGGGAACTGCCAAACCCTCCGTGCAGCGCAACGCCCGGTTGACGGTGCAGGCGACGCGCTGGCTGGGCTCGTTTGACTTTACCGGCAAACGAGCGGCGCGAGGCGGCGCGCACGTGTAACAAGACACACTTACTTTTTCCACGTCTTGTAATATCCGAACCCCCGGAGACACGCCGTTCCTTTTTGGAGAGACCTTGTCGCTTCTCGCCGCCGCGGCACCGCCGTCCATTGCGTGTTTGTATGGGACGGGACCGCTCTTTTCCGCCGTGTGGAGCACGGTGCGGCCTGACCGGCAGCTAAAGTCCGCGGCACCGACCCTCGGCCCGGTCAACGGCTTCTCCAAAATGTATCTGGAATCCATACTCGGGCAGGGCGAAGGGGACTAAACGAAGAAAACCAGCTGCTTGAAGATTTTAGTGCAAATTGCTGGCGTTAGATACATTTATCAGGATTTTCTGCGCGTCTGTTTAAAGCCCTCTTTTCTAGTCTACATGTGTACTTTCCCACTGCCGCCGCCGCCGCCACTGCTCAGGATATCCAAAAAGCCGCCCGGTCAGGAGGATGAAAGATTGTTTTGCCTCTTTTCTCCAAAAGAATGCCACGCCCCCTGTGCTTCGCTGCCATTGGTCCGCCGGGTACATAAACATTGCACTTTGGCACGCGTCCACGGTGAGGCGGCCGCCGATTGGTCGGATTCACCACGCCAATCACTTTTTTTTCCAAACAGAGTGGGTGGAAGAGGGAGGGGGCGTATCCAACAGTTTACCGGCCGGTGTCTGTAGACTACGAGCCGGTCTGCGAGGCAGGCGAGTGGGCGGGGGCGCGGAGGAAAAACAGCCTGCGGGCCACAGCAGCTAACTGCGCATTTATGTCTGTGCAAATCAAATGGCAGCATAACAGGCCGGAGCTGCACTTTACCAGCGCGTTATTAGCGAAGGAGTAAACACGTTTCGTCCAAATTACTTCCACTTAAGTTAAACCTCTGTTATGTTACTAGAGAAGCATATTCCGGTAGTTAAAATGTTAAGCACCAGACAAAACATATGCGTTTTACTGTTATTTGCCGCAGTTGTGCATTTTATATATTTGTTATATAGTTATATCGTATATTGAAGATATAAAACTTTCATTTAAAATGAAAACTACTAACAGGACACGAGGGAGCAAGTGAAGTAAACTACAATAGTTTTCTCCCAGTGTCCAAGACAATATCTCTGCAGTAGGTCTGTGTTTGATTTAAAATATATGTAAATCTCATGGTTGTCTTTGTGAATACAACAGAGGACACTTTGGTTTATGCTGCAATGGGAATATAAAAAAAATGCTTATTTCTCTTTTTTCATGGTGTTCATGTCTCCACTTCCTGTAGAATAAAAACAGGGTGAAGATTGTAGACACTGCAGAAGTACAGACTAAACAGCTTGTGCTCACTCTATATATATGTTTTTTCTTACAACTGTCTTTACAGAGCCCATAGATATGTGGAATTCATGAACGCATTTGTTGACATGTGTTTTCTTTCATATCAACCTTTCTCTCTAAATGCATGTTTAATATATTAATGCCTGCAGAACCCAGTCACTCCTGGTTTATTGCTTAGCTTTACACATTTTTTATTAGAACCTTTGTTTGCTTAGAGCTATTCTTATTATTGCGAGGCTGCTCAAAGACCTGTAATAACTGGCACTGCAGTGGTGCCTATTGATACCCTAAAGAAGGCAATAAGGCTACCGACAACAAACACGTTGTAATGTGCCACTTTATTAGAAAAGTAAAAACTCACTTTAATATTTTATGAAGATTAATATAAAACATTACAATCTTTTGCATATCTTCACTGTCACACTATATTTTATTATATTTATTATTTTTAATCTAAACCCTGTGCTTCAAGAACATACAACATTGGCTACAGCTGTCACAGCAGTATTGGCCCATAATTATATCTGAAGACAATTAACCAACAGCATATGTATCTGCATGGAAAGCATGAAACATGTTGCATCCACAAAGAACAATGTGTCTGTGATAACCATCTTTTTTTTCTCAAGAAATATAATATATACTGTATGTTACATTGGAACAACATCAGCACAGCAACAGAGTATTTTACACATTTACATCATCATACTGTATTTGCTTGTGCAACGAACATCAGCCTCGATCAGTGTATAACAGTGTTCGACAAATATATCACATCAGTGCTTTCTCTCAAAGAAAACGTGACACATGGAGTGACAGCCAAAGAGAGGGATTAGGTGTGATGGTGATTTCATGCCAGCATTGTTTAAGGTAAGCCTCAGCAGAGCATGTTAATGCATCTCAGCTGTTGGACATTTCTCATTTCAGGACAGCGGTTCCACCATTGGTGCACTGTTGATATCAGAGTGGGGTTGGCCTGACCTACAGTACAGCCCCCCCCCAAACCAAAACCTTATAACACTCCCTGAGTCCCTCAGAATCGGACATCAAAGTCCCTCCCCTGCAAGCGAGGGAGCGAGGGGTAGCAGAGAAGGGAGAGGTCTGTGATGGTTACTGGAGGACGAACATAGCTGGGGAGGGAGTGGGCCGGACCCAGTGGAAGCAAAGTGTGCTTCCTCCTCTAACCCGGAGACGCACATGGCTCAGTGTTGCAGTGCATGTGTGTCTGCCCAACGTGTGCACGTACACAAAGACATATGGGAGGATGAGGAGGGTCTTCTGGGTCGTGTCCAGTTCCAGTGATCCTCATCCAGGTTTTTACTGGCTGCTCTTCTGTCTCCCTCCTACAACCTCTTTCTTGTTCCCCCCAGAGCAGCATAAACGATGCTCTGCCCTCAAACTCCGTGGCTTTCCTCCAATGTTGCTTTGGGAACAACTCAAAAAGGTTAAAAAACAGCAACAGAAAAGATCAACAAACAAGAGAGCAATTAAGTACCACAATATTTGTTTCCATATATCAAAGCATGCACTTTTTTGATCAAGCAGGAAAAAACCTGCACCAACCACAAAACGGACAGTATTCATGGCAGTGGCATGAAGCTATTTAACCAATGGCATTATCAGTAGGTAAGAAAAAAAACAGTGCATTAAAATACAGAGTGCATTTGTTTTTACATACGTTCTGACACCACAGCATGTTACCCACTTCCCTAAATCTGTGCTTCTTTGCATGGTTACCTCACAGTGTGATGATCCCATCCTTCCCCTCTCGCTCTGAGGTCTTTCAATCTGCCTCTTTCCCTTAAGCCCATTTATTAAGACTGCTTTTTCCACTATGTTCTCTTTTTTTCAGACGGCTTTCCAAAGCTACATGGGAAAGATGATGTTTTTCATGGAAGAGAACTCCGTGTCTGAGTCTTTAGGAGAGAGGGGAGCAGACAGCAAGGGGCAACCTTCCAAAGGACACTAGCTGGACATATTTATGCCCAGTTCTTTGTTTTTCTAGGAGTCCAAGTATCAAGTTGCTATTTCAACCACCAGACTAAAGCCTGGTGAGTTAAGGGGAGCTCTGGCTTTACCTGACACCAGAGATTGGATCAGAACAATGCTAGGAAATGCCCTTTACAGCACCTTAATACCTAATCAAACCAACCTACCCTGCAGTGGTCTTGTGCAAAATGACAATGGTTCAACAACCAAACATTTACGGTGCCCAAAAAACAGAATAACTGCACAGAATGAAACATCCTGTGTTACTGTAAATACTTTTTCACTTCCTTATTATTATTATTATTCATTTACAAAATATCTGATTGTTATTTATTCCAGAAATACAGTAAAGGTCTTGTATTGTGAAAGCTGACACACATATCATTCTTGTACAACTCACTCGATGTCCCTGACCTGACCAGCGCACCGTGCATGACTCTGCCAAGTGTGTGTGTGTGTGCGTGTGTGTGCGTGTGTGTGTGTGTGTGTGCGTGCGTGCGTGCGTGCGTGCGTGTGTGTGTCTGTGTGCGCGGGGGGATTGTTGCAGCGTGCTACTGTGCTCCTGGATACGGATACCTGCCAAATAATGGGATCCGTAACAAATCATATAATATATATATTATTGAGACAATTTTACTTGCCCGCGCTCTATAGCTGTGCTATAGAGCAAGAACAAAGCGCACAACGGTGCCTGGCAGCAGGCCAGTAGGCACAGGGAACCTGTTTTGGATATTTGCGTAGGGAGAGCTGTAATATTTGTTTTCATCTCCATATGTCAAAGCATACGATGAGGCATCTATGTATATTTTAGTGACAGTAGCCTCTAGTGTCCATCATACTCCTAATACTGCTAGCGTCCTTGCTACCACTGTGTATTTTCTCATGTGTATACGTTTGAACAATACATGCACAATTCTTTTGATAAATATATTAAAGTGTGTTTTCTCAGGTTTTGATTTCGACACTGCAAACTCTTTAAAGGTTGCAGTGTTCATACAAAAATAAAGATATTATGAAAAATGATGCACAAAGAGGTGAGTGTGGCAGGTGACATGTTAGGATGAAGGTTGTCTATTCCAGTTTTCTTCTTTTCTTTTCTTTTTTTTGGTTAAAATGAATTTGGTCCATAGTTAGGCTGGACTAGGCTTAGGCTGGTTCTGAAGTACAGACCAATCAAGGGAAGTCTGAACCTGGATTAAGACCCTGTTTGTACCTGATGTCAACACAGAATGGACCGTCATGTTGTGTGTCTTTAGAGGGCCTTGTGTATATGTACAGCAACCTGTAGACCAGTGATCAGGAATGTCCGTGACATCCCCCTCAGGCCTTCCTGCCAGAGTCAGCTACAGGCCAGTGACGTACATCTCCATCCCGTCATTGAAGGTGAAGATGGTGGTGGTGCTGGAGCTACTGGCCCCTTGCTTCACATCACTGATGGTCTCATAGAAGTTTTCCCCACCAGGCAGGCTCCTAGCAGGCACAGCGGTGGATCCTGAGCCTTGAGGTGCTGCTGGTGTGACCTGCTGCTGCTGCTGCTGCTGCGGCTGTGTTTGCTTCTTTCTCCTGAGAGTGGCACTACCCCCAGTTGTGCTGTTACTCGCTGCCCCCTGCTCACGTTTCCGATGGGTGTCAATAGTAGCGTATGCAGGGTCTGCCTCGGGCACGGCGCATGTGGACCACGACCTGTCTCCCACCGGCTCATAGCAGGGTTTCTTCCTGAGAGCGTGCCTGGCCCTGGACTCCTCGGCCTCGGCTCCGGGAAGCGTTGCCAAACGAGCGCGGGAGGGTCTTTGCGCCATTATTTTCCATAGGGGGTTTCTTCTTCTGGGATTTACACACAATGGAGTAGGTGTCAGCAATCTGAGAAGGAGAGAGCCGAATATATCAGTGGTTAATGACACGGAGAACTGCACCTAACGTCTCAGTTAATGTAACAGTTAACCTGCTTGATTTGGTTATAGGTGAAAATCTATAAGCACAACCATATATTTTTATTAAGCTTGAGCTGCACACATGTTGACCAGGATTGTTCTATGCTGCAACCTGACCTATTTTGGAAGGATAGGATAAGACAGAGTAAACTGTGTTATCAGTCAGTTGGTGTCTAGGCCGAGAGAGAGAGAGAGAGAGAGAGAGAGAGAGCATTAACTTTATAGTGGATGGACCTGTTAAAATGTCACCACAACTGCTTTGGCAACAGAACAGCAGGCTATGGTGTGAAAGATCTGGATGCTGGCCAAAAACCGCTCAGTTGTGCTCACTAATGGACTTTGTTCACATTTCATTTGCTTTGAATTGGTCCATGTTTTAGTTACTGTGCTGACTGACGGCAGGTGCATGCGTGTTTGTGTTTGTGACACACACACACACAGTGTGTCTGCATGTCGGTGTGTGCTTCAATGCACGGTTAGAGCTGTTATCTAGGACCAACAAGTGAAACGCACATGTGAAGTCTTGTGGGGAATGCACAGAAACTGGTGCAGTGACCTCTGGCATTTCTGTGACAAAATTCCACAAGATGGGCACAGGAGCAAAGGATTGTGGGACATGGCCATGTTTACACTCCGTGTTCACGCCCAGACCAGCTGCTCTGCTCTAGCGTCCCTGAGAAACTCTGGCTGCGCAAACATTCTCTCCCAAAAACACACATATGGATTAATCTCTGCTTCAGTATGTTCATTTTACCTTTTCTTTTTTCATATGATCCTGAGGTTGAACGATAGAAGATAAGATGTTAATTTAGCTGATGAAATATAATTAGAGTGCAAAACGCCTGTAAAGGTTTCTGTCAAACCTCAAGCACCATACACACACATGCGCGCGCGCACGCACGCACGCACGCACGCACGCACACACACACACACACACCCTACCCCCACACGTCTCTTGTGTGACCTTTTTGGATAAACAAAGACCCTGGCTTACTTACAAGTGTGTGTGTGTGTGTGTGTGTGTGTGTGTGTGTGTGTGTGTGTGTGTGTGTGTGTGTGTGTGTGTGTGTGTGTGTGTGTGTGTGTGTGCATTTGTGCACACCAAATTTGCAGCTCTGTGCAGCAGAGGAAGGAAGTCACAAGATGATGGGGATTTCAAAACTGGGCTGCAGCTGTTGAGGAAGCCTGTGCATTGTATGTTTGCTTTTCTCCTCCACTGTGTCTGGGCCTCTTTCTGTTACGCCTCCTCTCATTCCGCTTTAGCGCTCCGCTCACACTGAGGCTTTCGGGAGTCAAACTGAATATCTGCACACACTGATTATCCATGGAAACACAACAGTACAACTGATGCATCTGTGTGTGATCAACTTTATGAATAGCAAATATGGCACGAGTTTCCAAACAGTCTGTTAACAGTTGATATTCATCTGGTAGGACACACTGTGTGCATCGTGATTGGCTGAGGAAGGCAGCGCCTCCTAATAGCCAGGAAGGGAGTGGAGAGGAGGGGAGGGGAGTGAGGTGGGAGTGGAAACTCAACACCTTCTGACAAACTCCAGAAAGAAACAAAGTATACGGGCAAGTTAGGGCAACAACAAACTCTGCTATGGAAAAACACGGCCCACTAATGAAAAGATACATTTGTAAAAGGAAAAAAATAGTCAGGAAAAAACTAAACTAAGTGAGAGATAGCAGAATGCTTTCAAGGCCAGCGACTCTGTGTGCCAGCCTGAATCGCAGAGGAGGAGTTTAATTTATGAGCCCAACAGCAGAGACTTAACCCCTTAATCTCCACATGCAGCAGCGCTGGCTCACACAAGAAACCGCTTTAAAGCGCCGCGGCGCTCACTTTTTTAACCCTTACGTGTCTCAGGGAAGAGCTGAATAGGCTTTCATTTATCTTTTAGCTCAGATGAAAGAAATCAGGCAGTGGTTAGAATTCAGGCCTCCTCTCAAGATGGAAAAAGGGGAATGAAAAAGTTCCCTGACACAAAGACAATAATAGGAAAGAGAAGCTCAAACGCAGACTAATTATAGTCAGTGGTCTATTTAGACACAAGCCTCCATCTTCTCAGATTTACTCCTTCGAACCCCCAGCAGGCTTCGCTAGCGCTTTCAGCGCGCTGTGTTCAGTCCACAGTAAAAGACAGGTTGAAAGTGTAGAGGGGGGGGTGGGGCTGCTGCGTGTGAAAGCACATCTCACCAGACATACTATACCATATTCATGATGTGTATTTAGGTCAGTTTTCAGCCCGCCTTCCAGTCAGGGAAGATCATTTTCTATCTGCGAGGCCTGTTGATGCCAATGGGCTGACCTTTAACGAACATCTCTAGGAATGCAAAGCGGCGATCTGCTCCAGAGCAGGTGATGCCGCCGCGCAGTCAGACTGAGAGGAGGACTCTGCAGGCTGGCAGATCGGGGTGAGGGTTCAGCCCGGATCTATGTAATGTAACCTCTGGCTGTAAACAGGAGCCTCATGTGACATGTAGGTCACAGGGCAGTGATGTTAGGCTGGCAGGCCCATCAAATGCAGGCAGGAATCACACAGCTGTCTGATCCCTTCCCCCTGAACCAGCACCACACATGAACACAGATGCATGTGAACTACCTCCTTAGCAGTTGGGGGAGACGGGTGCCCCTGTCCATTCTCTCCACGGAGTGGAGGCGGGTTGTAAGGTGATGATGTCGTCGTCCTCTGGAGGCTTCCAGATGTACTGCTCTCCATTTCCCATGAACACCGGCTCCTGGTGAAGCAAACGAAGGAGGTCAAGTAGAGCACGGCAGCGGTTTGAAGGCTGGTTTTACACGTTTAGAGCGGGGGCGTTTGTTGTTGTTTTGCGGCCTGTGTCTTTCCAGTGTGTCTGCTTGGGCAAACTGTGACCTTGCTGCAGAGCTTTGGCAGACGGTGCATGTGACTGCATGTGAAAAAGAGAGATGGAACGAGAGAGAGGGCACTTGTTTTAAAAGGTCAGTGGTCACGACTGCATCGAGCGATGACACACTCGCATTTGTGGGAAGAACAGGAACTGCTTTTATCCAATTCTGTTAGTGCTGAACTGACGGATTATTGATGCCTCCTTTTCGACACTATTCACTGAGTTTAAATTCACTGATTTAAAACAAACAACAAGGTTATTGGTCTTTTTACCCAGTAGCAGCTTTCAGACCACTTACTGTTGTATTTAGGCTCAACTCCCACAACCGGGAGAGTTAGGATTCATTCTGACCAAAAAACACATTTAAATAATATAATAAGCAGTAAGTCAGTGGATGCCAGCTCAATTGGTGAATGTTTTTAGGAGTCAATGATTTGAGCTTTGACACATTTTTATCCAAATATATCCCACGGACAGATGTGCAGCAGAAACATTCTTCACACTCTTCTATCAGTTTATATGTAATCTTGGCTGCCTAGGCTGAAAAGAGGAGGTGCTCTTGTTAAAATATTATCACTGCTGGTGATCACAACCAATTAGAAAGCAATTAGAAAGCATGTAGTAGGGTGTGCACATGCAAGCCAGCATGATTTAACTTTTATATGGTCCTCCTGTGCAGTAAGACTGACTAATAGAAGCCAGGGCAGAGTAAATGGCTTCAATATGTGGACATTATTTATCCCCTCAGTGGCTTCTGGCTACCTGTTAGCTGTCTCTAGATGGACTTGATGATAGATTCAACAGGAACACACACACACACACACACACACACACACACACACACACACACACACACACACACACACACACACACACACACACACACACACACAGGCAGTCTGGCAGCCTGCCAAGCTCTTACATAATCCATCCTTACTCTGGCCTCTCTAATATTGTAATATTGTGCTGTACTCCACAGTGCAGAAAAATGAGAAACACTGACACACACACACACACACACACACACACACACACACACACACACACACACACACACACACACACACACACACACACACACACACACACACACACAGGTCAGCATCAGATTGGGCGACCGAAGCCAAGACAACATTATGTCCTCAAATGTGAAACACATTAGAAAACGTCACCTGTTTCATTCTCTGCCACACGCACACACACACACACACGCACGCACGCACACATGCACACACACACGCGTGTGTGAGAAGTAGCCAGTGTGTGCCAGCGAACCTGCAGGAAAGGTTGATCACCATCCGATTATTGTCCCTCCGCTTCCCTCAGAACCGGCCTAAGCCGTGACCTTGACTGTTTCTAACCTCATCACATCATTGTTTACATATTTACACATGAACGTCAAAATGAAGCAGCAACCATTTCTGCTAACTACGACTACACTTAGATATATTATGTGGCTATTAGTAATGTTAATAGAAGGCAATAACTTTAAACAGTCATGAAGATGCGGTGGCTTTTGTTTGAGGACACTGCCCTCTGGTGGACAACAGGCACACAGCGTCTGGGGAGCTGGACGCCTGCAGGCGGCTGTGAAATGTTCCTGAGCAGCGCATCGCCCCGGTGGTTCCGGTACCTTTGGGAAGGAGTGCAGGTGGAACGGCTCCAGTGGCTTGCGTGGGAACTCCTGACTGCGGTGCAGCGGCGGAGGAGCAGCAGAGGGTGAGTCGCTCACGCTCGATTGGCTGTCTGACTGGCTGTCGACCCCGTTATTTTCCTTCCTGTTTGTCTTGTCGACCTGGAGGTATTGAGTCACCAGAGAAAAT